>NC_089498.1:58662100-58973253 GCF_036850765.1 Saccopteryx bilineata | reverse complement strand
CTACTCCCTGAATTGCCCCAGGCTCTAGATTCTACCAGAGGTTTTATTTCAGTGGCCAAGCACAACAAGCAGCCAGCAGGAAAAACTGGTAGAAGGCAGTTCTCAGGAAACCTTGACCTTTTGCTGAACTTCCTCCAGGTTCAGTGTGGGTAAAAGTCAGCCTAGGTGTGCAGCTTGGTATTTTCATGTGCACTGGGGCCAAGCAGAGGCAGCCACAAACTTTAGATTGCTTGTAGCTCCAAGAAGATTGCTGATGGCCAGTCATAGGAAGTATTTTCCATTGGTCTGCACTGGGTTCCTGACAGGGAGGCCAAGGGCCAGCACTTCCAAAGGCCACCTGCAGAGAACATTGGTATAGGGCCTAATGGCCATTACTGGACTCATGTCCTAAGGGAGGGCTCATTAGATACTGGGCCCAGCTGAAGCAAGTTCTGCTTTCTGTGATCAGCTCCAGTACAGCAGATTGTACAAATTGCACAGGGTAGAGCATGACAGTCAGCTAGCCTGAGTTCTGATATCCTGCCCTGCTGGGCTATGCTCCATGGGGGGAAGGGAGAGAGATTTGGAGCACAAACATTCAATGTATGGGTTACTGCATGCCTATTGTTGGCTCTGGTTGAGGGGCTTAGCCACTTTCTGGGATGGTACAGTCAGTCCCAGGGAGGACTCTCTCAATCTTCCTCCATGAGACCAGGGTTTCTTAGCTGGAAGAAATTCCGCAGAGGGGACTGTCAACCCCATTCAATCTGAACCTGCTGCTCATCGCACTGGGGAGAAATAGAATTGAAGTATTCAGCAGTGTTTGAAGGATTAGGATCTGGAGTAGGGGCCAATTTCCCCATCCTGAGCTCCTAACCAAGAGACCTCTGAAGTAAGGTGTTCCACTATTGTTGTATCCCCAACTGTAGCTGCCTTAACCCACCAAGCTTGCAACCTTTAGAGGGGTCATTGGAGTAATGCCAATCTGAGGCCACTCTACAGTCTTTCTATAGAAGTCACTGTGGGAATACCACTCAGCTGCAAGAGGAGGTAGAGCAGCTGAAAATTGGAGGCAAATCTTACGTAGCTTGGGGCATTTATGGAGCAGCTGTCATCTCTAAGCAGGAGGAAACTGATTCTTATACACAGGTGACCCCTCCACACTACCCAGGCACAGAAAACACAGACAAAAACAGCAAAAAGAGCAATAGCTCCAGATAGATAACCCACAGTTAGGTTACAAACAATGGCTAACACAACCCAAGAAGGCCCAGAACTAACAAAACCAGTAGTGGGCAGCAGACAGCACCAACACTAGACTCAGCTAGCTACACAAGCAGCACACCCAAAGAGGAGTCCAGTAGGCACCAGACACTGCAGAGAATAAATATGCCCAACAGGACAGACATTGCACAGTGTTTAATACATATGATCAAGGTTGACCCTTAGAGCCAGTCAGTCTGAAGGGATAGCCACATCCAGAAAAGGACTAACTTCATTCAATACTCACATACAATAGAAAGGAGCACCACCCTCAAGAAGCATTCCTAGAGCCAGAAATGCAAGTGGTCTGGAGGTCAGTATCACTGACTCATTTTCCTCATAAAGATACCACAAAAATTTCAAAGTCAGAGCAGCTACCTAATACACAGACAAAATGGGCTGACAAATAAATATGACCCGAATGAATCAACAAGAGAAATCCCCAGAAAAAGAACTAAATAAAATGGAAATAACCAAACTACCAGATGCACAGTTTAAAAAAATGATTATGTCTGACCTGTGGTGGCACAGCAGGTAAAGCATCGATGTGGAATGCTGAGGTTGCCGATTAGAGACCCTGGGCTTGCCAGGTCAAGGCACATATGGGAGTTGATCTTCCTGTTCCTTCTCCCTTCTATCTCTTTTTCTTTACTAAAATAAATAAATAAATAAATAAATAAATAAATATATTTTTTAAATGATAATGATTACCTGACCAGGCAGTGGTACAGTGGATAGAGAGTTGAACTGGGACACAGATGATCCAGGTTCAAAACCCTGAGGTGGCCAGCTTGAGCACAGGCTCATCTGCTTTGAGCAAGGCTCACTAACTTAAGCCAAAGGTTGCTGGCTTGAGTAAGGTGTCACTCAGTCTGCTGTAGCCCCCAGTCAAGGCACATATGAGAAAGCAATCAATAAACAACTAAGTTGCCACAACAAAGAATTGATAATTCATATCTGTCTTCCTTTCTGTCTCTATCTGTCCCTCTCTGTCTCTCTCTCTCTGTCTCTGTCACAAAACAATATAATAATGATTATTAAGATGCTCAAAGATCTCAGAGCAGCAATGGATGATTACAGTGAGAACTTAAAGACATAGAAGATATCAAAAGGGACATGGAAATCATATAGAAGAGCCAGTCAGAAATGACAAATACAATATTAGAAATGAAGACTACAGTAAAAAAATTCAACAGCAGGCTAGATCAGTGGTCAGTAAACTCATTACTCAACAGAGCCAAATGTCAACAGTACAACGATTGAAATTTCTTTTGAGAGACAAATTTTTTAAACTTAAACTATATAGGTAGGTACATTCCTTGTCGAGGTAGCACCCACATGTGGTATTTTGTGGAAGAGCCACACTCAAGGGGCCAAAGAGCTGCATGTGGCTCACAAGCTGCTCTTTGCCGATCAGGGGGCTAGATGAAGCAGAGGATCGAATCAGCAATTTAGAAGACAAAATAAATATAAGCACAGAAGCAGAGCAGCAAAAAGAAAAGAGGCTCAAAAACATTGAGGAAACTCTAAGAGACCTCTGTGAGAACATGAAGAGAAACAATATCTACCTCATAGGGGTTCGTAAGGAGAAGAGAATGAACAAGTGGTGGAGAACTTGTTTGAAGAAGTCGTAGCTGAAAAATTTTCTAAATTGATGAAGGAAAAAGTCACACAATTTCAAGAAGCACAGAGAGTTCCATGAAAGCGGAACACAAGGAGGCCAACACCAAGACACATCGTAATGAAAATGCCAAAGTTAAGAGACAAGGCAGGAATACTAAAAGCTGCAAGAGAAAAGCAGAGGAATCCCTATCAGTATGACATCTGATTTCTCAACAGAAACACTTCAGGCCAGAAGGGTTTGGCCAAAAATATTCAAAGTGTACAAAACAAAAAGCTACAACCAAGACTACTTTATCCAGCAAGGCTATCATTTAAAACTTAAGGAGAAATAAAAAGCTTTGCAGACAAAAAAAAAAAGACTCAAAGAATTCATTACAATCAAACCAGTACTACAAGAAATGTTAAGGAGCCTGCTTTTAAAAGAGCAAAGGATAAAAGAAATATAGAGAAAGAGGATTGTAGGTTAAAAGAATAAAATGGCAATAAGTAAGTACAAATCAATAACTAAACAGAAATTGATTAAAAACTTGAATAATAAAACATAGGGTAGCTGCATGGATATGCTGTCTACAAAAGACCACCTCAGAACAAAATATACACATAGACTGAAAGTGAAGAGATGGAAAAAAATATTTCATGCAAATGAAAACAAAACAAAACAAAAAGCTTGAGTAGCAATACTTATAAATGACAAAAATAGCCTTTATTTATTTATTTATTTATTTATTTATTTATTTATTTATTTATATTTTTCTGAAGTTGGAAATGAGGAGGCAGTCAGACAGACTCCCACATGCGTCGGACCGGGATCCACCTGGCATGCCCACCAGGGGTCAATGCTCTGCCCCTCTGGGGCGTTGCTCCATTGCAACCAGAGCCATTCTAGCGCCTGAGCCAGAGGCCATAGAGCCATCCTCAGCGCCCGGGCCAACTTTGCTCCAATGGAGCCTTGGCTGCAAGAGGGGAAGAGAGAGACAGAGAGGAAGGAGAGGGGGAGGGGTAGAGAAGCAGATGGGCATTTCTCCTGTGTGCCCTGGCCGGGAATCGAACCCGGGACTCCCACACGCCAGGCTGACGCTCTCAAAATAGCCTTTAAAACAAAGGCTATAATAAGAGACAAAGAAGGTCATTACATAATGATAAAGGGAACAATCCAACATAAGGATATAACCATTGTAATTATTTATGTACCCAATATAGGAGCACCTAAATACATAATAAATTTTGATGGACATAAAAGGTGAGATCAACAATACTATAATAGTAGAGGATTTTATTACCCCACTAACATCAATGGATAGATACTCCAGACAAAAAATTACCAAAGAAACAGCGGCCTTAAATGTAACACTAGATCAACTGCATTTAATTGATATCTTCAGAACTTTTCACCCAAAAGTAGCAAAATATACATTATTTTCAAATGCTCATAGTATATTTTCTAGAATAGACCACATGTTAGGACACAAAACAAGTCTCAATAAATTTAAGAAAACTGAAATTATACCAAGCATCTTCTCTTATCACAATGTCATGAAACTAGAAATCAGCTACAATAGAAAAACTGAAAAACATTCAAACACCTGGAGACTAAATAGCATGTTATTAAATAACAAATGGGTTAACAATGAGATCAAGAAAGAAATAAAAAATTTCCTTGAAATAAATTAAAAGAAATCTACAACAACCCAAAATCTATGGGACACAGCAAAAGCAGTCCTGAGAGGGAAGTTCATAGCATTATAGGCATACCTTAAGAAGCAAGAAAAAGCTCAAATAAACATACTAACCCTGCACCTAAAATGACTAAAAAAGAACAACAAATAAAGTCCAGAGGAAGTAGAAGGAAGGAATTAATAAAGATCAGAACAGAAATAAATTATATAGAGGCTAATAATAATAATAATAATGATAAAAGATCAATGAAATCAAGAGCTGGTTCTTTGAAAAGGTAAAAAAACTTGATGAACCTTTAACTAGACTCATCAAGAAAAAATGAGAGGGAACCCAAATAAATAAAATTAGAAATGAAAGTGGAGAAGTAACAACTGAAAACACAGAAATACAAAGGGTTGTAAAAAAAAATATTATAAAGATCTATATGCCAAAAAATTGGACAACCTAGGTGAAACGGATTAATTCTTAGAAATATACAAGCCTCCCAAACTCAATCTGGAAGAATCAGAAAACCTAGACAGACTAATTATAACAAATGAAATTGAAACAGTTATCAAGACTCCCTGCACACAAAAATTCTGGACCAAATGGCTTCACAGGTGGATTTTACCAAACATTCTTAGAAGAACTAACACCTATCTTCTCAAGGTATTCAAAAAAAAAAAAAAAAAATCAAGAGGGAAGACTTTCATGCTCATTTTAAGAGAAAAGCATTATCCTCATTCCAAAACTAGCTAAGGACCCTGTAAAGAAATAAAACTATAAGCCAATTTCCCTAATGAACATACATGCTAAAATTCTCAAAAAAAAAATATACTGGAAAACTGGACCTAGCAATATATTAAACAGATCATACATCATGATCAAGTGGGATTTATTCTGTGGAGGCAAGGTTGGTACAACACAGTGTATCTGTAAAGTCATGGTGCACTTTTGACCGGTCACAGGAAGCGGCAAAAGATGATAGAAATGTGAAATCTACACCAAATGAAAGGAAAAACCTCCCAGTTTCTGTAGGATGACGTAACACCATGTATACAGTGGAGCAGCCCACGGCCATGCCAGTCGAGATGTGGACGGTACAGAAGAAAGTTCAGTGTGTTTGTGGCTCACTAAATTCGAATCCGTGACCAAAGTGCAACGTGAATATTGGCGCGTTTATAATGAAGTGCCACCACATAGGAATAACATTACTTGGTGGGATAAACAGTTGAAGGAAATTGGCAGTTTGGTGAAGAAACCCTGTTCTGGTAGGCCATCAGACAATGACGAGTCTGTAGAGGCTATACAGAATAGCTACATAGGAGCCAAAAAAAATCTGTGTGTGAGCCCACATCAAACCGCATTAAATAGGTATTAAACTGGGAGAGTTTTCCTTTCATTTGGTGCAGATTTCACATTTCTATCATCTTTTGTTGCTTTCCTGTGACTGGTCAAAAGTGCACCATGACTTTACGGACACACAGTATTTGCAAGTCAATCAATGTGATTCATCATAAAAACAAAATGAAGGATAAAAATCACATAATCATATTAATAGATGCAGAAAAGCATTTGATAAAATCCAGCACTCGTTATGATCAAAACTCTGAGCAAAGTGGGAATACAGGGAACATATCTCAACATAATAAAGGTCATCTATGACAATCTGACAGCCAACATCATACTCAATGGGCAAAAATTAAAAGCAATCCCCTTAATATAAGGAACAAGACAGGGGTGTCACATTTCAGCACTCTTACTCAACATAGTTCTGGAAGTCCTCCTAGTCTAAGCAATCAGAAAACAAGTAATAAAAGGCATTCAAATTGGAAAAGAAGTAAAACTGTCATTATTTGCTGATGGCATGATATTGTACATAAAAAACCCTAAAGTCGCCTGACCTGTGGTGGCGCAGTGGATAAAGTGCCGACCTGAAAATGCTGAGGTCGCCGGTTCAAAACCCTGGGCTTGCCTGGTCAAGGCACATACGAGAGTTGATGCTTCCAGCTCCTCCCCACCTTCTCTCTCTCTCTCTCTCTCTCTCTGCTCTCTTCCTCTCTGTCTCTTTCTCTCTCTTTATCTCTCTTCTCTAAAATGAATTAAAAAAATTAAAAAAAAAACCCTAAAGTCTCAGTCAAAAAACTACCTGACCTGATAAATTATTTCAGCAAGGTGACAGGATATAAAATTAATATTCAGAAATCAGGGGCATTTCTATACACCTACAATAAACTGTCATAAAGATAAATTAAGGAAACAATCTCCTTCACTATTACAACAAAATAATGTACCTAGGAATAAATTAAACCAAGGTGATAAAAGACTTATATTCAGAAAATTTTAAGACATTGAAAAAAGATATCAAGAAAGACACTAACAAGTAGAAGCATGTACTGTGTTCATGGATAGAAAGAAAAAGCATCATTTAAATGTCTATGCTATTCAAAGCAATCTATAGATTCAATGCAATTCCTATTAAAATACCAATGGTATACTTCACAGATCTAGAACAAATACTCCAAAAATTTAACTGGAACCAACAACAAGAACAACAACAACAAAAAAACCAAATAGCCTCAGCAATCTTGAAAATGAAGAATAAATTGGAAGGTATCATACTTCCTAATATGAAGTTATACTACAAAGCTATTGTAATCAAAACACCTTTGTATTTGCATGAGGACAGGCATACAGATCAATGGGACAGAGAATGAAGATATAAACCCATGCTTTTATGGTCAATTGATATTTGACATTGGAGGCAATAATATACAATGGAGTAAAGAAAGTCTCTTTAATAAATGGTGTTGTAAAAATTGGACAAGTATATGCAGAAAAAATGATACTATACTACCAACTTACACCATTCACAAAAACAAACTCAAGCCTGACCACGTGGTAGTGCAGTGGATAGAGTGTCAGCCTGGGATGCAGAGGACTCAGGTTTGAAACCCTGAGGTAAATAGGTTGAGCGTGGGCTCACCAGCTTGAGTGTGGGGATGCTAGCTTGAGATTGGGTCATAGATATGACCCCATGGTTGCTGACTTGAGCCCAAGGTCGGCGAATTGGCTGGAGCTCCCCAGTCAAGGCACATATGAGAAAGCAATCATGAACAACTAGGAAGCCAAAACAAAGAATTGATTCTTCACATTTCTCTCCCTTCCTGTCTGTCTGTCACTAACTGCCCCCCTGTCTCTTGCTTAAAAAACAAACAAACAAAACCCAAAATGAATAATAGACTTTAATGTAAGCTACAAAACCATAAAAATCTTCAGAGAAAACACAGGCAGTAAACTCTCCAGTATCTCTCGTAGCAATATTTTTGCAGATATACTCCACAAGGCAAGTGAAATAAAGGACAATATAAACAAATGAGACTATATCAAACTAAGAAGCTTCTGCACAGCCAAAGACACCATTAACAAAATAAAATGACAACGCACAGAACTGGCCAAAGGAACTGAATAAACACTTCTCCAAGAGGACATACTGATGGCCAATAGGCATATGAAAAAATGTTCAACGTCACTAATCATTGGAGAAATGCAAATTAAAACCACAATGAGGGGGAAGACAAGATGGCGATGGAGTAAGCAGACATACCAACTTCCACCTCCCAGAACCAAAGTGGATTATAAACTAATTTTAAGAACCATCATCTGGAAAAACCAACTTTGGACTAAACTAAGGACTCTTCAACCAAGGAACACTGAAGAAGCCACACTGAGACAGTAAAGAAAAGCAGAAACACGGAGAGGGCTGCCCAGCTCTCTGGAGTGAATGGCAGCTGGGAGAGACTCGCGTGACAGGAAGTGAGTTTAGCAGAGAGGGGAGGGTCCTGGGCCCCAGGAACAAAGTCCCAGCCTGCAGCCCCAGAGCCTAGAAGAGGCGTATAGACAGTATTTAGCTGGAAACAAGTCAGGATACTGTTTGTGAGAAAGAGACTGATTTCTCAGACCCAGGATTCTCCTTAAAGGGACCGCGCAAAACAACCTCTCTCACAACCACTCACCCGGGGCTCCAGGGGATGGGGAGAGAGGAGAGGACTGGAGTAACAGGAAGAGAGTGTAATCTAGGAGGCACAGGGAAAAACATTTTGAGAGACAGCCACCCTAGCCTCTGGGACGAGTCACTTCCCAAATCTGAAGTGAATATTTCCTTTGGAAACAGCAATACCAGCAAAGGGAAGTAGGATACCAACCAAATAAGCTCTCCGGCAGCACTCAGAGCACAGTCACTTAGAAGAGGGGAGCTTTCGGGACTACAGTAGTGAGTCTTAGGGTCTGAACTGCAGTACTCCCACCCACATGGCTGAGGGCTTGCCCGAGGGTGGGCAGCAGCGGGATGTGGAAGTGTGGTTCTGTCGGCAAGGGCAGAAGCCAGCTGGCCACCACTGAGGCCCAGGTGTGAGCTCAGTCTTGCCCAGCTGGGGAGGAGAGGATGTGCAAAAGTGGTCAAGCCCAGCTGCGGGCCATCTGCAATCCAGCCTGCGGGGAAAGGGCAGAAGCCGCGGAAGGGGCAGAGACCCGCCCTTCAGCAAGGGCACAGGGGCACAGCCTTGCCCTACCCGAGGAACCAAGGCTTGTGGCCTGACTTGGGAACCGGCTCCTCCCGCAGGAGTGGAGCCAAAAGCCCAGAACAGGTGGAGTCCCGCTACTGAGCATGGGCATGCAGTCCCACCCGGCCTGTGGAGCCAAGGCTTGCAGCTGTCCCACCAGTGGGCTCCTCTTGCAAGGGCGGGGTGAAAGCCCGGAATCACACGGAGACCTGCAGCTGAGCAAAGGTACTCACCCCTGCCCTCAAGGCAGAGCATAACGCCACCCACAGGGGCGGGGTGAAGGCCAAGGCCACTAACGCTTGTACGCCCAAACACGAGATCACAGCCACTCCCGTGAAGGAGAGGCAGAAACCACAGCAACAGCCCCAGTGGGCAGGCACAGGCAACACCCATACCCGAATGCCCTAGGCAGCAACAGCAGAGGGGGTGGCAGGCCTGCAGAAAGACCACACCAAGAAAACACAGAGGCCACACTCAGTGGACTCTAGTGGCCAAAACATTCTTTTTCACAGATAAAATGAGAAGGCAGAGAAATGCAACACAAATGAATCAAGAGAAATACCCAGAAAAGGACCTGAATGAGTCACATTTAACCAAATTACCAGATGTAGAGTTTAAAATAATGATTGTTAGGATGCTCAAAGATATTAGAACAACAATAGATGGTCATTACGAACACCTAAATAAAGAGATAGCAAATATAAAAAAGGACATTGAAATAATAAAAAATAATCATTCAGAAATGACAAATACAATATCAGAAATGAAGAACACAATGGAAGGAATTAAAAGCAGGATGGATGAAGCTGAGAATCAAATCAGTGAGTTTGAGGACAAGATAAATGAAGGCATGGAAGCAGAGCAGAAAAAAGAGACTCAAAAAGTCTGAGGAAACTCTAAGAGAGCTCTGTGACAACATGAAGAGAAATAGGGGTTCCTGAAGAAGAGAAAGAACAAGGGATAGAGACTTTGTTCAAACATATCATAGCTGAAAACTTCCCTCAATTAAGGCAGGAAAACATCTCACAAGTTCAAGAAGCACAGAGAACTCCTTTAAAAAGAAACTCAAAGAAATCTAAACATCATAATTAAAATACCAAAGCTAAGTGATAAAGAGAAAATATTAAAAGTTGCTAGAGAAAAAAAGACTATCACCTACAAAAGAGCCCCCATAAGGATGACTTCCGACTTCTCAACAGAAACACTTGAGGCCAGAGGGAATGGCAAGAAATATTCAAAGTAATGCAGAACAAGAGCCTACAACCAAGACTACTTTATCCAGCAAGGCTATCGTTTAAAATTGAAGGAGAAATAAAAAGCTTTCCAGACAAAAAAAACTCCAGGAATTCACTACAACTAAACCAATGCTGCAAGAAATGCTAAGGGGCTTGTTGTAAACAGATCAAAGGAGAAAAAGAATATAGCAAAAGAGGAATACAGATTTAAAGAATAAAATGGCAATAAACAACTACATATCAATAATAACCTTAAATGTAAATGGATTAAGTGATCTGATCAAAAGACATAGGGTAGCTGCATGGATAAGAAAACAGGACCCGCCTGACTTGTGGTGGCGCAGTGGATAAAGCGTCGACCTGGAAATGCTGAGGTCGCCGGTTCAAAACCCTGGGCTTGCCTGGTCAAGGCACATATGGGAGTTGATGCTTCCAGCTCCTCACTCCTTCTCTCTGTCTCTCCTCTCTCTCTCTCTCTCTCTCTCTCTCTCTCTCTCTCTCTCTCTCTCTCCTCTCTAAAATGAATAAAAATTAAAAAAAAAACAACAAAAAAAACAGGACCCATACATATGCTGTCTACAAGAGACACATGTTAAAACAAAAGATGCACATAGACTGAAGATAAAAGGATGGAAAAAATTATTTCAAGCAAATGGAAATGAAAAAAAAAGTTGGGGTAGTAATACTTATATCAGACAAAATGGACTTTAAAACAAAGGCTATAGTAAGAGATAAAGAAGGTCATTACATAATGATAAAGGGAGCAATCCAACAGGAAGATATAACTGTTATAAATATCTACGCACCTAATATAGAAGCACCTAAATATATAAAGCAGACTTTGATGAATTTAAAGGGCAAGATCAACAGCAATATTATAATAGTAGGGAATATCAATATCTCACTAACATCACTAGCTAGATCCTCAAGAAAGAAAATTTACAAAGAACCAGCAAACTTAAAGGACATACTAGATCAACTCGATTTAATTATTCAGAACCTTTCACCCTAAAGCAACAGAATATACATTCTTTTCAAGTGCTCATGGTACATTTTCTAGGATAGACCACATGTTATGGCACAAAAGCGGTCTCAACAAATTTAAGAAGATTGAAATTATATCGAGCACTTTCTCTGATCACAATGGCATTAAACTAGAAATCAACCACAACAGAAAAACTGAAAAATACTCAAACACTTGGAAACTAAATAACATGTTATTAAATAACGAATGGGTTAACAATGATATCAAAGAAGAAATAAAAAAATTCCTAGAAACGAATAATAATGAACATACATCAACTCAAAATTTATGAGACAGGCCCTGGCCAGTTGCTTCAGTGGTAGAGCATCGGCCTGGCGTGCAGAGGTCCCAGGTTCGATTCCCGGCCAGGGCACACAGAAGCGCCCATCTGCTTCTCCACCCCGACCCCTCTCCTTCCTCTCTGTCTCTCTCTTCCCCTCCCGCAGCCGGGGCTCCATTAGAGCAAGGTTGGCCCTGGGCACTGGGAGTGGCTCTATGTCCTCTGCCTCAGGTGCTAGAGTGGCTCTGGTCGCAACAGAACGATGCCCCAGATGGGCAGAGCATCGCCCCTTGGTGGGCGTGCCAGGTGGATCCTGATCGGGTGCATGCAGGAGTCTGTCTGACTGCCTCCCCGTTTCTGGCTTCGGAAAAAAAAAATTTATGGGACACAGCAAAAGTAGTCCTGAGGGGGAAGTTCATAGCATTACAGGCATACCTTAAGAAGCTAGAAAAAGCTCTAATAAACAACTTGACCCTGCATCTAAAATAGAAAAATAACAGCAAGTAAAGCCCAGAGGTAGTAGAAGAAAGGAAATAATAAAGATCAGAGCAGAAATAAATGACATAGAGGCTAAAGAAACAATACAGAGGATCAATGAAACCAGGAGCTGGTTCTTTGAAAAGATAAACAATATCGATGAACCTTTAATCAGACTCACCAAGAAAAAAGAGAGAGGACTCAAATAAAATGAGAAATGAGAGTGGAGAAATAACAACTGACACAACAGAAATACAAAATATTGTAAGAAAATACTATGAAGAACTGTACGCCAAAAAACTAGACAACCTAGATGAAATGAACAAATTCCTTGAAACATACAATCTTCCAAAAATCAATCTGGAAGAATCAGAAAACCTAAACAGAAAACCTATTACAACAAATGAGATTGAAACAGTTATCAAAAAACTCCCAAAAAAGAAAAGTCCTGAGCCTGATGGCTTCACAAGTAAATTCTACCAAATATTCAACCAAGAACTAACTCCTATCCTTCTCAATCTATTTCAAAAAAAAGTCAAGAGGAAGGAAGACTTCCAAGCTCCTTTTATGAGGCAAGTATAATTCTGATACCAAAACCAGGCAAAGACAACACAAAGAGAGAAAATTATAGGCCAATATCCCTGATGAATTTAGATGCTAAAATCCTCAAAAAAATATTAGCAAACCGGATCCAGTAATATATGAAAAAAATCATACACCAGGATCAAGTGGGATTTATTCTTGGGAGATAAGGCTGGTACAATATTCGCAAATCAATCAATGTGATTCATCACGTAAAAAAAAAGGAAGGAGAAAAACCACATGATAATTTCAATAGATGCAGAAAAAGCATTTGATAAACTCCAGTACCCATTCATGATCAAAACTCTCAGCAAAGTGGGAATACAGGGAACATACCTCAACATGATAAAGGCCATCTATGACAAAGCCACAGCCAACATCATACTCAATGGGCAAAAATTAAAAGCAATCCCCTTAAGATCAGGAACAAGGTAGGGGTGCCACCTTTCACCACTGTTAGACAACATAGTTCTAGAAGTCCTAGCCACAGCAATCAGACAAGAAAAAGAAATAAAAGGCATCTAAAAATTGGAAAAGAAGAAGTAAAACTATCATTATTTGCAGATGATATGATATTGTATATAGAAAACCCTAAAGTCTCAGTTAAAAAACTACCTGACCTGATAAATGAATTCAGCAAGGTGGCAGGATATAAAATTAATACTCAGAAATCAGCGGCATTTTTATACACTAACAATGAACTGTTAGAAAGGGAAATTCAGGAAGCAATCCCCTTCACCACTGCAACCAAAAAAATAAAGTACCTAGGAATAAATTTAACCAGGGAGATTAAAGACTTATACTCAGAAAATTATAAAACATTGATAAAAGAAACCAAGGAAAATACAAACAAGTGGAAGCATATACTGTGCTCATGGTTAGGAAAAATAAACATCATTAAAATCTTTATATTACCCAAACCAATTTATAAATTCAAAGAAATACCGATTAAAATACCAATGACTTACTTCAAAGATATAGAACACATATTCCAAAAATTTATATGGAACCTAAAGCGAACACGAATAGCCTCAGCAATCTTGAAAAGGAAGAATAAAGTGGGAGGTATCACACTTTCGGATATTAAGTTATACTACAAGGCCATTGTACTCAAAACAGCTTGGTATTGGTATAAGAACAGGCATATAGATCAATGGAACAGAACAGAGATCCCAGAAATAAACCCACACTTTTATGGACAACTGATATTTGACAAAGGAGGCAAGAGCATACATTGGAGTAAAGACAGCCTCTTTAACAAATGATGTTGGAACAATTGGACAGCTATCTGCAAAAAAATGAAACTAGACCACCAACTTACACCACTCACAAAAATAAACTCAAAATGGATAAAAGACTTGAATGTAGGCCGTGAAACCATAAGCATCTTAGAAGAAAACATAGGCAATAAGCTCTCGGACATCTCTCATAGCAATATATTTGCCAATTTATCTCCACGGGCAAGTGAAATAAAAGACAGGATAAACAAATGAGACTATATCAAACTAAAAAGCTTTTGCATAGCTAAAAACAATAAGAACAGAATAAAAAGACGAACTACACAATGGGAGAACATATTTGACAATACATCTGATAAGGGGTTAATAACCAAAATTTATAAGGAACTTCTAAAACTCAACAATCAAAAAATGGGCGAAAGAAATGAATAGACACTTGTCCAAAGAGAATATACAGATGTCAATAGGCATATGAAAAAATGCTCAACATCACTAATCATTAAAGAAATGCAAAGTAAAACTATGATGAGATATCATCTCATACCAGTCAGAATGGCGCTCATCAACAAAACAACACAGAATAAGTGCTGGCGAGGATGTGGAGAAAAGGGAACCCTCCTGCACTGCTGGTGGGAATGCAGACTGGTGCAGCCACTGTGAAAAACAGTATGGAGATTCCTCAAAAAATTAAAAATCGAACTGCCTTTGACCCAGTTATACCACTTTTAGGAATATACCCCAAGAACATCATAGCACTGTTTGAAAAGAAGAAATGCACCCCCATGTTTATGGCAGCATTATTCACAATAGTGAGGATCTGAAAACAGCCTAAGTGTCCATCAGTGGACGAGTGGATCAAAGAGCTTTGGTACATATATACTATGGAATACTACTCAGCCATAAGAAATGATGACATCGGATCATTTACAACAATATGGATGGACCTTGATAACATTATACTGAGTGAAATAAGTAAATCAGAATAAACTAAGAACTATATGATTCTATACATAGGTGGGACATAAAAATGAGACTCAGAGACATGGAGAAGAGTGTGCGAGTTATGGGGTGTGGGGGGAGGAGAGGGATGGGGTTGGCAGAGGAGAGGGGCACAAAGAAAACCAGTTAGAAGGTGATGGAAGACAACTTGACTTTGGGTGATGGGAATGCAGCATAATCAAATGTCAAAATAACCTAGAGATGTTTTCTCTGAACATATGTACCCTGATTTATCAATGTCACCCCATTAAAATTACAAAAAAAACCCCACAATGAGGTACTACCTGTCAGTATGGCGCTCATTAACAAAACAACACAGAATAAGTGCTGGTGAGGGTGTGGAGAAAAGGGAACCCTCCTGCACTACTGGTGGGAATGCAGACTTGTGCAGCCACTGTGGAAAACAGTGTTTCCTCAAAAAATTAAATATAGAACAGCCTTTTGACCCAGTTATCCCACTTTTAGGAATATATCCTAAGAATCTCAAAACACTAATTCAAAAGAAGATACGTACCCCCCCCATGTTTATTGCAGTGTGTTTATACACAATGGAATACTATGCAACCATGAAAAAGGAATTTGCCATTGCAATTACCTTTTGCAATTGCATGACTAGAACTGGAGATTATGCTAAGTGAAATAAGCCAGGCAGAGTAAGACAAATATCATATGATCTTACTTATATATCAAATCTAATGAACATGGTGAACTGAGGAATGGAATGAGGCAGAGGCTGAGTCACAGGGAGCAGAGGGACAGCTTTCAGACAGAAGGCAGATGAGTGGACAGTGTCAGAGAAGGTGAAGGCATTAGTGAAATTATATAAATATATACATAACACATAAATACATAGAACAGCAATCCAAGAGGGATTAGTGGAGAGAGCGGGAGGGTCAAAGAGGGTATAATGGGGCCACATTGTTGGGGGATGAGGGTGTTAAATTGAGCAGGACACTTGAATCCATGTAACAAAATAAATTAAAATTTTTTAATAATAAAAAATTATATATAAAAATCAAAACTAAAGGAAATTTAAAAATTGTGTATAGAAGTCAATGAATTAGAAAACATATGTACAATAGAAATATCTAAAAATCAAATGTTAATTCTTAGAAAGATTAATAAAATTGATAGTACCCTAACAATAATCATCAAGAAAAACAGAAAACCTAAGGGATGACTACATAAAAGTATATCATTCACAACTCTATACCAACTAGATTGATGATTTGGCTAAAATGCACAAATTTCTTGAAAAACACATAAAAATTGAACATAACAAATAGAAAGTGTTTCTAGTCTTATATATAGTAAAGAGCTAGAACTTGTTATTAAAATTTCCCAAAAAACCTCTAGGCACAGATGGCTTCAGTCTATTTTTCAAAAAATTGGGAAGAAAACAAATGTTACACATATCTTTCAAGAGAATAAAAGAGAAATATTGCCCAAATCCTTTTATAAGGCCAGTATACTTAATGTATCCAATATGACAAAGATATTCAAGAAAGGAAATTACTGACCAACTTCTCTCATGAACACAGATGCAAAAATTTTCAACAAAATACTAGTAATACAATCCAGAGATTTTTTTAATGAGGACAATACATAACAAAGTGGACTTTAGCCCAGAAATCTAAAGATAATTTAACAACTTGAACATCAGTTAATGTAATTTATACTTTATTTAGTAGAGAAAAATGAAAATCACAATAATCTTGATATATGTAGAAAAAACATTCTATAAAATTCAACATGTAACTCAACAGCAATAAAATGCTCAATAAACTAATAGAATTTAGTAATATAAAGCAAACACCATACATAATATTGAAATAATGAAAGTTTTCCCTCAGAAATCAAGAAAGGATGCCTGCTATCACTATTTTTATTCAACATAGGACAGGAGGTCATAGCTATTGCAACAAGAAAAAGAAATGAGGCATATAGATTCAAAATAAAGATATGATCACTATTTTGCAAGCAGCAGAATTATAACTGCAGAACACTGAAGTTCTACAAACTTTTAGCTTGACCAGGTGGTGGCGCAGTGGATAGAGTGTCGAACTGGGATGCGGAGGACCCAGGTTAGAGACCCCGATGTTGCTGGCTTGAGCGTGGGCTCATCTGGTTTGAGCAAAGCTCACCAGCTTGGACCCAAGGTCACTGGCTTGAGCAAGGGGTTATTCGTGGAGTCTGCTGTAGCCCCACGGTCAAGGCACATGAGAAAGCAATCAATGGACAACTAAGGTATCGCAACAAAAAACTGATGATTGATGCCTCTCATCTCTCTCCGTTCCTGTCTGTCTGTCCCTATCTATCCCTCTCTGTCTCTGTAAAAAAAAATTTTTAAAAATCTACAAACTTTAAAAAAGTGAATTTAGCAAGGTTGTAGGAACCAAGGCAAATATTATAAATTGTTTTTCATTACAGTAGGAATATACTAAAAATTGAGATGAAAATAACTTTTATAATAGGTTTTAAAAATTAGATACCTAAGAATAAATCCAATGAAAAATATGTAAGACCTCTCAATACAGAAAACTACAAAACAATCAGAAATTAAAGACAACCACAATATATTGAATGATATGTGCATCATTTATATGATACATCTACATAGCATTCATGGAATAGAAGACTTAGTTGGATGTGGTGGTGACTCTAAATTCTTTTTTATGTAGAGATCTACGTGCCCTCCCCTTGAATCTGAGGAGTTGTGATTGCTTCAACCAATCAGCGACACAATGTTCCCTCAAAGGCTAGATCATAAACGGTTGAGCATCTCTCTTCATTCTCTTGGAACACTTGCTCTCCAGATGCTGCTCCCTCTTGGAGCTGCCATGTCATGAACAGCTCAAACCACATAGAAAGGCTTTTTACTAAGTGTTCTATTGGATAATGCTTATTTAGGTGCTAACATTTGAATGAAGAAGCCTCCAAATGATTTCCGCTGCCAGCCATTTGTCACCCCAGTGGAGGCCCTAAGTCTCAGGGAAGACAAGCTCTCCTTGCTGAGCCCTACCGCAATTCCTGACTCAACAGAATCCATGAACATAATAAAACAGTTGTTCTTTTAGTATATCCTTAGTCTGTGTGTGTGTGTGGGGGACGGATGTCATTCAGCAATATATAATCAGAATAAAGATGTCAATTTTTACCAAAATTGTTCTATGGATTTGATACAATGCCGATCAAAATCTTGGCAGGAGAAATGGTAAAGCTGATCCTAAAATATATCTGGAATCCTAAGAGACATGAATAGTCAAAACAACACTGTAAAAGAACAAAGTTGGAAGACCCAATTTTGTGTACTGCAATTTTAAGTTACTATGAAGCTACAGGTTTAAGGCATAAAGTATTGGTATGAAGCATCAAGACCAATGGAAGAGGATTGTGAGTCTAGAGATAAACCTCTGTGTTTAGTTGGTTTCAAAAAGGGTACCAAGACCACTCAATGGGAAAGATTAGTCTTTTTAGCAAAGGGTGCAGACCTGATCTTCAGAGGCTTGCTTACCAGGCTGGCCTCTGCTGCCATCCAGGCACTTGGCTCTTGCAAGTTTCCTTCCCTATGTGATACTGTGGTGTCTGCTGTGCTGACTAAACTTTTAAATAATGGAATTTATGAGGAACACCTGCTTTTCTTCTGGAAGACTAGAATTTTGAAGGGCAAAGGGTGCCTACATGATTTAGCCCAATAAAAACCCTTGACAGAAAAATACTGTGCCCACGTCATGGCATTTCACAGAGGCCTTCTGCGTGGCCTCTTCAGAGAGAACACAGGAAGCCTGCACATCAGTTTCTCTGGACTGCCTCATCTCTCTTCCCCTGACCGATCCATCCAACTGTGCATCTTTGCTGTGTCACCATAATAAATTTTAGCTGGGAGTACGAACATATGCTTAGTCTTGTGAATTCATCTATCAACACAGTGAAAGCATGGGTGGTCATGGGACTGCCAAAACAAATGTATAAGAAGTGATAAAACAAGTGGTGTTACTTGTTCCTCACTATATCTATGCATTAAGAGTTAGTAATAAAATAATTCATACACAACTCAGTGACCTTTTGCATTAGAGATCTTAACACAATCAAGCAAATTCTATGGGGGCAACATAATGCTAGTATGATAAAAGCCACTTCCTAATGAGGTAAGAAGGGCACATCCCTCCTTCTTGAACAGTAGAACCTAAGTGTTAAAATAAAAATTTAAAAAACTGTATTTAAAAAATGTATCTAATGTATCTTATTGTACAAAAATATCCTCAAATGCTAGTCCTTTTAGGTGAATATTCCCTCTTTTACTAATTCAGTTCATTTAGAGTTTAAAACCACATTCTTAGGATAACAGAGCAATGGAAGAAGCAGAAATTCCAATGTGACATAATATAAATAAGTGATAAAACACTATTAGGTGTCACCAAGACTAATGCACAACTTATTCCCACAACCAAAACATCAAGTATCCACAAGTTTTCAGTTACCACCACTACTAAAAAAACTCCTGTTGAAAGCATACCAATTACACAGTTTAAGAGGAATTTGCAGCTATCATTCAGTAGCAAAAAAACCCAGAAATGATAATGCATAGGATTTTTTTATGAGTGAAATTAGACAACTCTCTACCTGCTGCCTTCTTTGTATCATAAAACTGTCATAGCAGTAAAAGAGAAGCACTATAAAAAAAATGAGAACTTTCACAAATAACCTGCATTACATTTTAGGACTTTTAAATTGCAATTAAACGTGTTTTAAAGAAAAATATTTTTGAAAGTTCTAATTTACAGTTAATAGATGGGTAAAACTAAACTCTAAAAATTCTGATTTGTGGTTGTTTTAATAATCACTTAAAAGTTATAAACTTTTTTAAAGGCAGTCCTCTCTTATATCGTAACAGACCAACTTCAAGAATTTGAGTCCACTGAAGCTGTTTACACGGCCGTGGCTAAAGCATTAATCCCATTTTCCATGGCTGGTCCTAAGGAGAATGAGTAGCAGGACTGATGACTCGACTCCGAAGAAGAATGAGTAGCAGGACTGATGACTCTACTGCAGAATCAAGTTTTAAATCATCCACTGGACTGGTTTTTGACTCCATTTCAAGCTGACTACCAATAAACGTGACATAGGTAGCTTCATGACCAAGAAGTTCTTTTAATCTGAGAGAAAATAAACTTGCCCAATGTTTCCATTTTAAATAGTGTCAGATAGGTACCAGATTTATTTGGGTGATCACTTCCTAATTATATAAATGTCTAACCACTGGGTTATACACCTAAGGTAATATAATATTGTACATCAACTATAATTAAAAAACAAAAAATTATTTTAAAAAATTAAAAATACAGACCTGTGAGAGGGCAGGATTCTGTAAAGCATCGGTCATTGTAATAAAATAAGAGTAATGAAAAACTACATGCAGTATTGTTTCTATCATTATGTTTTTTTTTAAGTCACTCTTTTAAATATTAGCTCTTAGGATTGCCCTTGAGTGCTGTGTTTATGTTTCTCACTTAATACTTTTTTTTTTTTTTTTTGGTATTTTTCTGAAGTTGGAAACGGGGAGGCAGTCAGACTCCCGCATGCGCTCGACCGGGATCCACCCGGCATGCCCACCAGGGGGCGATGCTCTGCCCATCTGGGGCGTAGCTCTGTTGCAACCAGAGCCATTCTAGTACCCGAGGCAGAGGCCAAGGAGCCATCCTCAGCGCCTGGGCCAACCTTGCTCCAATGGAGCCTTGGCTGCGGGAGGGGAAGAGACAGAGAGGAAGGAGAGGGGGAGGAGTGGAGAAGCAGATGGGTGCTTCTCCTGTGTGCCCTGGCTGGGAATCAAACCCGGGACTCCTGCATGCCAGGCTGATGCTCTACCACTGAGCCAACCGGCCAGGGCTACTTAATACCTTTTGATCCTTTGTAATTAATTTAAGTTGATTTATAAAGAAAAATTTTAATTTTCCCTAACAGAGTTCATGAAAGGGTAGAGTGGGGAAAATAAAGCAAAAATTATTAATACTTGGAGGATTACACAGGCAATGTGTAAACCCTGTATTTCAGAAATTATAATGCTCTTAAGATATTTGGAGGATGAGAATGACGTTGCCCTTACAACCTGTATTACTGATGCATGTGGCAATTACAAGAATCCAGTTTGAATACAGTCTTCAAGTACATCTTAAAGCATCCAGGACTTCAAGTAGGACCCTAAGTATCCAAAAGTCTACCTGTTTCTCACACTCCAGAGAGGTCCTTAAGTTAATGGTTAATCTATGGAGGAAGGCCCCTGGCTTGGGATTTACAGTTATAAAAGCTAACTGATGGCCTGACCAGGCAGTGGCACAGTGATAGAGTGTTTACCTGGGACACCAAGGACCTGGGTTTGAAACCTCAAGATTGCTGGCTTGAGTGGGGTGCTCATCCAGCTTCAGCGAGGGTTTGCTGGCTTGAGCGTGGGATCACACACATGACCCCATGGTCACTCACTGGCTTGAGTCCAAAGGTCGCTAGCTTGAAGCCCCCCATCACTGGCTTGAACCCAAGGTCGCTGGCTTAAGCAAGGAGTCACTGGCTCAACTAGAGCCCACCAGTCAAGGCACATATGAGAACCAATCAATGAACAACTAAGGTGCTGCAACTATGAGTTGATGCTTCTCATCTCTCTCCCTTTCTGTCTCTCTTCTCTTTCTCTCTCTCTCGCATACACACGCTAAAAAAACTTAACTGATGTACTCTGTCAAAATGAAGCAAGAACAGCATACCCAAATGGCGATTTGACTGATCATTATGTCACTGATGAACTCTGAAGACTTTAGTTAGGAACTTGTGCTCACTCCTCAGGAGTCTGGCTGCACAATTCAGATGTAAGCAAAGGCAAACAAGAGTTAGGCAAGTTTCAAAACCTTTAATAAAGAAAAAAAAAAGACACTTCGAAAAATAAATGCCACACAAATGAAAGTTTATAAAAAAGTGAAAGATATTCATGAAACAAAACCTTTCACTATCAAAATATAGTAAATACTGAAATCTAATGATGTGGAGTGTTCAAATTCTGGGCAAATGTAGCTTATAATAATATAGCTAGTAAAGTAGTGTTTTCATGATATGGCTGTTTCAAGACATCAGTTAATATAATTACTTTTTAAACCTATATTTTCTTAAATATCCATTTCACAATTCATTTAATTATTTACATTCATTTATAAAAACACACTTTCTAACAATGGGTTTTTCTGTGCTTTAATAATAATGAACCATGGTAAAATACTTCAGTGATTTAAATGCTTTGCTAATGACTACACCCATCACAGATTCTTACACATTTATACAGCTACTGCAATAATTAGAAGAGCTACAAACTCTTCTTAAAAATGACACTCACCCAAGTTTGGTAAGCATGCTAATAATTCGAGATGTATTTTTCCCAAGTTAAAACATTAGGACTTTCAAGTTTTCTTTAAAATCTGCAAAGATAACTTGCTTATTTAAACTACTTGTAACTGGCATTTCATAAAAAGCAGAGGAAGCATCATAGAATTTTCTATGCAAGTTCTATAGTAAAAAAAAGGATGCCCTTCTTCAAAGTATGATGGCACCAAAATTCTATTTTAGAAATTCTAAATTTTAAAATGTGAAGAAATACAATGTCAGTTACATCTAGAGTGGTATTTTTATGAATTAACCTAATTATTCTTCATGTCTACAAAGACTTCAGTGTGGGTGACACTACCTTATACACACACATCTTAGTATCTCAGCAAATAATCCATTTTAGATGTGATCCAAGACAAACCCCAACTTATTCTAAATTCTCTTCTAAACAAGGGACCAATGTATATTACCTTTATACTAAAATTTAGTAAACAGACACAAACCTAAAGCAATAAAATTTTTATAATTAATGGTGATTAATTAGCCAAGTCAACAGACCTCAGTCACACAATTTGAAATTAATTTTCATGCAAAATATTACAGTTTTAATCTTTACTTATAAACTATTTTTTAAATCTTTTTAAGTAATCAAGACAAATAGTAGAAAAAGCATTTTATTATATGGAAAAAGCTACATTAAGTTCTGTAAAAGGTGTCATTATAATATTGCCTATACAGAAAAAAATTCATATGTGAATAGCAACAAATAAAAGTTACACATCTTCCTACTTAGCAGTGCAATTACTTCACATTGCAATAAAGTTAAGTCAAGTATAACAAAATCAAAACAAGTGTTTCTCCATAATCAGTATACTGAGAATTACAGTGTAAAGAACATTCAGGTTTAAGAAATCTGCAATTGATCTACAGAATACCCAAAGACAAGGGAGACAGTTAATTCACTTACTTAAAAGCTGTTCTGTTTTTTTCAATACTGTTCACAGGAAAAAAGTAATGAGTTGACATACATGTAAATAGAATATATTTAGTCTATACAGTAAAAAAATACAAATTATAAAGTGAGCTAACAAAGAGTGAAATCTGAATACAGGTTTATAAAACTGACAACATAGACAACACATACAGTATTTCTCATGTAAAAACATCTAGTTTCAGCAAAAAATAATTTGGTTGCTTTTCTGATGCATTGTAGATCTTGTAAGTTGAAGATGCAGATGTCCAAGTATCTTAAAAACCATAATAAATGTCTTTCTTAATGCATACAAAATGATAAATGCTCTCATCACAGTCTTAAGGGTTTATTGGAAGTTTGTTTTGTCTTGCTTCAGAAATACATTTAAAAAGGATAAAAATCAAAAGATTTTATGGTACAATGAAACAGTAAACAGTGCTCAATTTACTGCTAATATTGAAAAAAACCTAGATTTTACAGTACTCTGGTATATATGAAAAAAATTTTTATTTTACATTGCATATTTCTGAGTCCATTCTCTTGCGTGTCTGTTGTATCTGTAGGCATACAAAAAGGATACAGTAAAAACATACAAATTGAATCTTTTAGAAGATCTAGCTATATAAAACAGTTCATTCTACCTTCCTATGCTTCATTGCAATAATCATACATATACCACTTATTGGATCAATGTGATAGCCTTTTGCATAAATAAAACAGAAAACGGAAGTTATTTTTTAACTGATGAATTTTTGTACAACCTACATGAAAATATACCTAAATTATAGACAACAAAATGAAAAAAAACCCACCAAAACAATTTCTAATAATAATCTGTAAAAGGCAATAAGCATTATTTATAAATTTCAAATGAATCAATGGTACCATCAAGATGAAGCAGCTTGACAAGTAGGTCAGTTTGGGGAGTTTAGGGATGATTTCCCTTCTTGGGGGAATATAATATCTAATATTCCCAATTATCAAATTCTTTCATTTACAGTTTACTACTTAGAATTATGTATAGTTCTTTCCTACAAAAACATGACATACTGTGCAAATGCAGAACATGTACTATTAAAAAGTAAAGGATTATAAACAGTATGTGAAAAGAAACAAGATTTTTTGTAAAAAGACTAACACTTTAAAAAAAATGTTTACTCCACTGGGAAAGAAAAATGTAACTATATTAAGCATAACTAGATGTACTTATTAAATATATTGGTAATACTTTTATTTTGGGAGACTACAAAAAAAATGTAACCAAACAGAAATAAATATAAGTGAACACTTACTTTTCTTTGTCTGATTTATAGATTTGTGCAATATCTGGTACTAAGGGGTCATCTGGATTAGGATCACAAAGTAGAGAACATATGGACAATAAAACTAGATTTAAAAGAGAACATCATATTAATGATCTTTCTTCTTTATACAATTAACATATGTGAAAATAATTCCATTGAATATAGACACTGAACTTACAAAGAAAATAATACAAACACATTAAGTGACACTTCACACTATAGCTGGTAGCAAGTACTTCTAATTTTTAAAATTACAAAATTACCACATAATGTATAAAATATAAAATTACTATAACTTCTGAAGTTTTAAATTCTATTTGAATTTCTATTTATTTAAAAAATGCGAACCTCTAACGTAGCTATTACAACTCAAGAGTTCTCTACAAAAATAATTTTGGTAACACACACATATCCCAAATGGTACATATTTAAAAACCTTTTAGAATAGCATCCTAGCTTTAGATGTCTCTTAGAGAAATTTTGTATTTTAATAAGAAAATTGTACATTTTCTATTCTGTTTTAATGCAGAGAAAGTCTGTGTTCTGATCAATTCAAAGTGAAGTAATCAAATTACAGTTAATAGTCCAAAACATTTGGACACAGTGCTCAAGTACTTTCCTACTTTGGTCGTCCTATAGATCAGTGGTCCTCAACCTTCTTTGGGCCACAGACCGGTTTAATGTCAGAAAATATTTTCACTGAGCGGCCTTTAGGGTGGGATGGATAAATGTATCATGTGACCGAGACAAGCATCAAGAATGAGTCTTAGACGGATGTAACAGGGAATCTGGTCGTTAAAAAAAAATAAAACGCCATTCAGACTTAAATATAAATAAAACAGAAATAATATAAGTTATTTATTCTTACTCTGCGAACCAGTACCAAATGGCCCACAGACCGGTACCGGTCTGCGGCGCGGGAGTTGGGGACCACTGCTATAGATTGTCCATAAGGAAGAAGGATTGGAAAGAGTTTTTCAATGACTCTTTTATTCTGTGTACATAATTTGTACCACATACCATATTTCTCCATGTATAAGATGCACATTTCTTCGAAAAATATGGGGTCTAATAACTGAGTGCATCTTATACAGTGGTTGTAGATTTTTTTAAAGTGCATCACTCGCTTTATCGCACTTGTTTTTGCGCTCATTGTTGAAGACAGTGATTCGTCATCAGACATAAATGAGGACAAACAAGCTAATGGATGGGAGTTTTGACAGTGATGAGGAGTTGTATGAATTTCATGATAAATAAAACTTGAGTTCAATAACTTTACGTAATATATATTTTTTTTTCAAATTTTGGGCCCCAAAATTAAGGTCTTGGGGAAATATGGTATATGTAAAAATAATGTGAATAATTACTATATAACATGTATATTTCAAAATACCGATGAAAATTTAAAAAATAGTGGTTTCTTGCCACATTACATCAAAATATTAATGCAAATAGCTATACACACAAAAAACCTAAGAATATGAAAAAAGAGGTAACAAGGACTCTGGTTCCTTCTGCTTCAATTGCATGCCACCATTTTTGAGGGGGCCCACGGAATCTTCTGAATGACCTTCCATATTCAGCCTCCTCTACTATGTATGTTCCATAATCTTTTCCTATTCTTAAAAATCCACAGGTGGATTTTGGAAGTCAGAGTAATGATGGTGTGAGAGATACCCTGGATCTCTCCCTTTGAAATGTCAACAAATTAAACACCTATAACACAGTGAAAGAACCCCAGCTGGGCTCACAGGCGTGCCTGAAAGATCTGACTGCATGGAATGAACTAAAGGTGGGGAGTTGAGAAAGGGAGAGGAAGAGAAGACACCCTTGTAGTCAGGCTCCAGAGAGGAGAGAAACCTAAACTGCCTGGGTTTTTGTCTGCCAGGGCTCCAGAGAGCAGAGAAACCCAGAGTGACTGGGTCTCCTGCTGGGAGGAGCACAGAGATTGGGAGACAGTTGGAGAGATATTAAACCAAAGCAGCAGCAGAACGCGGGTCATGGCCAGTGTTTTCCTGACAGCAGCCCACACTCAGCACAGAGACAGAGAAAAACAAAGTGCGACACCCTAAACTCCCAGATCCTGCCTTTCTCCCCCTACGAGGTCTGGAGAGTGGCAGACATACTCCACAGATAGCTCTCCAGAGCCACTCTCTCCCCTGGAGAACAGAGGCGCTCTGTGTCTGGTCCCCTGGTCTGCTGAGACATGGGGAGGAGTGCCCAGAGGCCTGAGACTGCCATGGCTAAAAATCTACAGGTGAATTTATAAAGCAAAGTTGATTCTTAAATGACAGGGAAAGGAACTGCTAAGAGCACTAAAATTAAAACTAATATTTAATTCATCTTCCTTATCTCCTATTGTATATTAAACCACAATTACCTGGGCTCACATCTCACCCTGGCATACTGGGACAATGCTCCAACCAACTGAGCCACCAAGCCAGGGCAAAAAAAATTCAAATGTTTTAAGATAAGGAAAAAATATGTTGACATTCATTTGAGTACTTACTGTGTGCCAGGAGCATAATGACCCTTTGTAGTAATACTATTAAAGTCCTTATTTTACATATGAGGAAACTGAGGCTATTTGAACCTGTTCTAAAAGGACAGTTACCAGAAGGCAACAATAACAATTATTCATCATAAAAAGCTATTAGTATCAGTAGATGAGTGCTCAAAATCTGGCAGGCTAACATTTCTTTTACATGTGTAAGCACTCAGCTGTTTATGCCAAATGAATTCTATTTTGTGGTACCTTTAAGGAAAGAGTTTATGAATTCGAATAATGCTTTGATACAGAATCTTTCCTACATCGAATGCACAACAGTTATATATACTATGTCAAAGATTTTTTAAAAGACACCAGAATCTACATGAATATTTTACACAAACATTTTAGGTCAGAAAAACGGCCATTCACAAAAAACTGACTGACCTAAAGGGCTACTATTTACTTAATATTTGAGATAATTATGGTTGCAGACTGTTTTCTATAGACCTTATCATTTTAATTTTTATTTTATTATTTTATTTTATTTAAGTGAGAGGGCAGGAGATAGTGAGACAGACTCTTGCATGCACCTCTCAACTGAAATCTACCCGTCAATCTTTGTCTTAGGCCATGTTCGAATCAAGAGCTATTTTTAGTGCCTGGGACTAGTGCTTGAACCAATCCAGCCACTAGCTGCGAGAGCAGAAGAAGAAGAGAAGAGGGAGAAAGAGGGGAAGAGAAGCAGGTGGTCACTTCTCCTGTGTGCCCTGACCGGGGATTGAACCGGAACATCTGCATGCCAGGCCATCACTCTTATCCACTGAGCCAGCTTGCCAAGGCGTAAACCTCAACATTTTTAAAAACAAGTTATATGTTCAGGTAGTATTCATTTAAAGAAATTTTTTTTAATGACCATGGATCCTTCCCTGAATACTTCAAGAGAAACAATTTGCTTAAATTTTATAAAAATGAAAAACTACCAAGTTACTTCTGGGACAGATGCTTCTAACTCAAAACAATCTTTTCCAAATGTCAGGTTCTCTTCTGTTAGAGAAACAAGTCATAGAGTAAGAGGGCTGGCACAGCAAATATTATTGGCTAAAGAAACAAGAATGCCCTCAAAATGCCTGATAATTTAACAAAGAACAATTTTACAGATTTACTGAAAGTTAAGAATCCACATGGAGTATGTATCAGTCATTATGACAAAGTTACTGATTATTCAAAGTTTAGAACAGTGATTTTCAACTGGTGTGCCACGGCATACTGGTGTGTTTGTTGCCAGAGGCACACTGGTGTGCCTCAAGAATTTTTAAAACATGCAATACTTTTTTTTTTTAATTGAAAGAGAGAGAGAGAAAAGAGACAGAGTGAGGAGCATCAACTAGTAGTTGCTTCGCTTTAGATGTTCACTGACTGCTTCTCATATGTGCCCTGACCAGACGAGTTTAGGGTTTAGAACCAGCGACCTCAGTGTTCTGGGTTAACGCTCTACCCGCTGCGCTACCACAAGTCAGGCAATACCTGATTCTTTAGACAGGGCACTCACCTTTTCTCTCTTAGATTGTCAAATTAAAAAATGATAACATCCAACACACAATAGCCAGTCATCTGGTGTGAATGAATCTAAATTATACCAATTTTTTTTAACAGATCAGCAAAAAGTATAGTTTTTGGTGTGCTGAAGAATTTTAGTTAATTAGCTTATGTGTGCCATAAGAGTAAAAAGGTTAAAAATCACCAGTTTAGAGTAGTATGTTCGGCCCTGGCCGGTTGGCTCAGCGGTAGAGCGTTGGCCTGGCGTGCGGGGGGACCCAGGTTCGATTCCCGGCCAGGGCACATAGGAGAAGCGCCCATTTGCTTCTCCACCCCCCCCCCTTCCTCTCTGTCTCTCTCTTCCCCTCCCGCAGCCAAGGCTCCATTGGAGCAAAGATGGCCCGGGCGCTGGGGATGGCTCCTTGGCCTCTGCCCCAGGCGCTAGAGTGGCTCTGGTCGTGGCAGAGCGATGCCCCGGAGGGGCAGAGCATCGCCCCCTGGTGGGCAGAGCATCGCCCTTGGTGGGTGTGCCGGGTGGATCCCGGTCGGGCGCATGCGGGAGTCTGTCTCTCCCCGTTTCCAGCTTCAGGAGGAAAAAAAAAAAAAAAAAGAGTAGTATGTTCATATACTACATTACTCTAAAGTATAAAATATGTCATTCATTTTAAGTCATTTATTTTATCAGCCTAATCTTTCTTCTTAGATGAAGTAAAGCAGATGTAAAGCTTTAATCATTATGTCAATAATTCTCTTTACCTAATTGGACAACTGGCCCTAAAATCACGTTCACTTCTGTCTCTTTCTTTTTCTAAAGATAAAGCCAAAACTGCCCTGGCCAGTTGGCTCAGTGGTAGAGCGTCAGCCTGGCGTGCAGAAGTCCCGGGTTTGATTCCCGGCCAGGGCACACAGGAGAAGTGCCCATCTGCTTCTCCACCTTTCCCCCTCTCCTTCCTCTCTGTCTCTCTCTTCCCCTCCCGCAGCCAAGGCTCCATTGGAGCAAAGATGGCCCAGGCGCTGGGGATGGCTCTGTGGCCTCTGCCTCAGGCGCTAGAGTGGCTCTGGTCACAACAGAGCGACGCCCCGGATGGGCAGAGCATTGCCCTCTGGTGAGCGTGCCAGGTGGATCCCGGTCGGGCGGGAGTCTGTCTGACAGTCTCCCCGTTTCCAGCTTCAGAAAAATACAAAAAAAAAAAAAAAGCCAAAACTAAAGGGTAAAATGTCAAAAGACATATCTCTAAATTCCAACACCCTCCACACCAAGCTAACTGCTAAAAGCTAAAGAGAATACATATAAAAGCTATAAAAGCAAAGCAAAATCAAAGCAGGAGAAAATACAGTAGACTGGTTTTTTTTAAACTTTGGTCCTTAATAGATACTTCTGCAATACATTTACTGCCACACTATTATCAACTGTTATATATCTGATAAATAAAATTACCTTTTGATACAGTCAGAGCTGGTGACCACTGCGACCTCAGGATATCAAGACAAATACTTCCATTACTGTTTATGTTTGGATGATAAATTTTTGTTGTGAAAGCAATCTGAACATAAAACAAAGCAAAATAAATATGTGACAATCCAGTAACAATGAACAAAACAGAACCAGTTTGCTCTAGGGCAGGGGTCCCCAAACTTTTTACACAGGGGGCCAGTTCACTGTCCCTCAGACCGTTGGAGGGCCGGACTATAAAAAAAACTAGGAACAAATCCTTATGCACACTGTACATATCTTATTTTAAAGTAAAAAACCCAAAATGGGAACAAGTACAATATTTAAAATAAAGAACAAGTAAATTTAAATCAACAAACTGACCAGTATTTCAATGGGAACTATGGACCTACTTTTGGCTAATGAGATGGTCAATGTCCAGTTCCGTATTTGTCACTGCTAGCTGTAACAAGTGATATGACGCGCTTCTGGAGCCGTGATGCATGCGTCCCACATCACCGGAAGTAGTACTGTATGTGAGTGACGCCGCGCTTTGCGGCACTGCCACATACAGTACTCCAGGAGCACAGGATGCGGATGCATCATATGCTCCTCTCACTGACCACCAATGAAAAAGGTGCCCCTTCCGGAAGTGCAGCAGGGGCCAGATAAATGGCCTCAGGGGGCTGCACGCAGCCCCGGGGCCGTAGTTTGGGGACCCCTGCTCTAGGGTAAAATGCCTTCAATTTTACTGACCCTAGTAGATAAATGTATTCAATGCAAATTGAAAGAGCACCTACTTTGTATGCACATAGTTTTAGCTACTAAGAATGTGAAAGGAGATAAAGCCAGCCTCCCCCCCCCAACCTCCCAAGAAACAGAAATATTTTGGAGAATGCAATAAATCAAGTCTGAAACACCTGGTATGACTGGCTGAGTATCACCCAAAATAATTAACCATGGCTTGGATGATCCCTCAAAGAAATCCTTTTTTAATTTGATTATCGGTGATACCTCAAAGTGACACTAGGATCTACAAATAGGGTTCTGACCCTGTTCTAGGGGAAAGCTAAGAGGCCTCAGCTTAGGATCTGTCCTAAGAAATTCACCAAGAATCCTAATATTCCACAAGAGTTGTTACATTGTTTCATGTATCTAATGTTATTCAGGTGTTCTTAAAAATCTAAGATAATTATTTCCTGTACACGCTTCTCTGGGGAGCACCTCTGGGCCTCCTTACCCCAGGTGGTCAGCACCTTTGCCTTTCTCTCTCTTATGCTCCAGGGGCCCTTCTGCGTCTCTAACTTGTTTCCTGAGCCTAGGCAGCCCAGCTGGCTCACTTCTACTACCTCTGTAACTTTCTAAATAAACTTTCTCTTATAATTTGAAAAAAATATTAAAAAAAAATCCTTATTTCCTGAATGACAGAATGTGTTAATGATTTCCTCCCTCCTGATAACCTCATCATTTGCTTCCTTTCAATCTCATCCACATATATCTATATCTATATTTCTATATCTATATAGATATATAGAGATATAGATATATATTTTTTTTTAGGTGAGAAGAGGGGAAATTAGTGAGGCAGATGCCCAGAGGCGGAGGTGCTCCGGGCAGTATCCAGCTATTTTTAGAGCCTGAGGCTGACTTGCTCCAAAGGCTCCAAACCCAGCTAACCTCAGTTCCCCAGGACCATGCTCCATCGGCTACAGGAGGGTAAGAGGGAGAAAGGGGGAAAGAAAGAAGGAAAGAAGCAGAAAGTTGCTTCTCCTTGTGCCCGATAGGGAATCGAACCTAGGACATCAATACATCAGGCCCACGCTCTATCTACTGAGCCACCAGCCAGGGCTCAATCTCATCTAAATTAAACTGAATAAGAACATGCTTTTATATCTTCTACCAAACTAAATGAAAGGACCGTGTTATATTTACTTTTGTATTCCCCAACGTAACAGAACATGGTAGGTGTTCAATAAATGCTTGCTGAATACCTAACACTGAGAAAAATGTATCAACTTTGGAAAGATAATCCCCTAAAATGAAAAGTCTGATTCTTAACCATAAAACTCAAACTACAGAGACCTTAATGAAGAGAAAAAGAAAGTAAGGAACCTAATTTATAGCTTTTAACAGATAAATAGATAGTACTGCCTTTTGTTTTCCAAACATAATACAATATTTGAGTAAGAAAGCATATTTTAGACTCTGCAGTTTACAGAACAGTTGAACATGCTAACCTGCCTTGCACACCATAAAAATGTCTCTGGATATATTGATGTAAGTCGCATCAATCGTAAAATAAAAATACCTTTGGTGGTTTAAAAGGATAGTCTGTCGGAAAATGTACAGTGAGAAAGAAGACTCCACCTTGATAGGCGCTATCAGGCTGAAATTACAAAATATTTGCATCAGTGTTTGATTACTACATTTATTTGGTAACCTAAAATGACCCTTCCCTGCCCCCCAATATGCCAGTTTGAAAAACATGCCATCATTGCATAAGCTGAAATCATTTACCTTGCAAACAGGTTTTTCTTTGCAGGTATGAACGAGGATTTTCCAACTATCATGTCAACATCATAGATTTTAAAACAAATAAAAAATAGGGCACACTTAGTGGTGTGACTTGCCCAAACAAATCTGTGTATGAGTACAGATTTTTAAACATTAGTATATACACAAGGTTACTGTGAGAAAAGAATAATTTTCTACAGCAGTAATCAGTATAAAAAAAGGGCTGGGCTACTGTTTACCTTCTTAGCTATAAAAATAAAGTTCTAATGGTGATTTAAAGGGCAAGAATATGATAAACTGAAGAGAACAAGTTATGAAAAAGAAAGGCTAAGGGACATTAGTACATATTGTAGACTTCAAATCTTCACTCAGAAATAATTTATAAAAAATGCAAAAGAATACCAAACAAAACTGAGAAATTCAATATTCATGGAATTATCAAATTAGAATGGACAAGACTAATTTAAATTTGGCCATGTGTCATTATGGCAGTTAGAAAATACAATGTTGCAAGCAAGGGAAAAAGACAATTTTTTTAAAAGGTAGCAAAAATACCTAAAATTATACTTTAATCCTTGTGTATTTAATTAAATTTATCATGTTATATCAACATTTTGGTTATAATAGCAAGATTAGCATTACTTCCTTAAGTTTCTGCATTTTATTAGAGGACTACACTGTATACCTACTCTTACTATATGCATTAATTCTAGTTCATCAAAAACTACAAAGAGTGTAAGAAACATAAATTACAATGGATAGTCATGGTCTGTTTTGATAGTCAAATGATACAATAGAGTAACATTTGAGATTACTAAAATAAATAAAGTATGAGTAACATAATTGTAACCATTTGCTACATGTAATTCACTTAAGAAATATTTTTGAAGGGCTATGATTCAAGTGGTCAAGATGGGTTTTTAAATGACAGTATAGTATTTTAAAGGTTCTTAGTAAACAATGAATAACAAATAACTAGATTCTTATTAAATGTTATTTATATAAATGTTGCATTTTACCCTATAAAGGCTAACAATTTAGTAATTGAGATACCTGCCTAGGACTCTTGTTCTGAAAATTCAGTAATTGTTTTGTTTCGTAAGTTAAACAAAGGGCAATATGATTTAAAACTCTCTAGCTTACTAGATAAAGCTCTTTTGGGGGACGGAGGAAAGAATGATGCTCATGGAAACATGTTGCTATGTTGTCCAGAAATGTCAGTGCCATTCTTCTGCTCACAGAAAGGACGGCTCTTCTTGGTCATAAATGCCTCTCCAGTGTAGAAAGAAATCACCTTAACAAAGGTATTAAGTGTTAAGAGAAGCCGCTCATAAAAGAGCAGGTTAATTTTGACTTCAGGATAATCCGAAAAACTAAAAGCAGCAAACTCATGAGATGGCAAAGAAAAGACGCACTGGAAAACTTCACCAGTTCTTCTCTCAGAAACAGGAAGTGCTACTGCAAACTGGCACTTGTTACTTGTAGGAATCCCGTTATTTGGTTAATTAGACTTATTTCTGACTTACTAAAACTGTTGATGTGAGAATAATTATACTTAGTTCTGAACTGGCTTTTGGTGTTAAAAAAATAAATAAAGGAAATACACAGCCTGGTTGTAAATTGTGGGTGATCCATTACTATGTGTAATGGTCAAGTATTTGGCAAAGGAAAACACATCACAATGATCCTAGTTTGCCATCAGTGCTATAGAAAAGCATCATAAACCCTTTAATCACGTTTTAGTTGCTGAGTGATTCAGATACAAAAAGCTCAACCTGAGCCATAAACATCTGATCAAAGGTGAGATGGCAAGAATGAAGCATGGCTGAGGGGGTTAATTTCATATATATGAATCATACTTACAGGCCCCATAATAGTTGCTTGCCAGTGGAACACTGAAACAAACAAAGGAGTTTTGGAGTCATTAACAAATGTTCAAATCTCTATTATTAGTGGTAGCAAAACGCTAGCAATAAAGCAAAGCTTACAGTCGTCTCCCACAGGTCCAGCTGAACAGTGAGCAGGTGGGTCTCGTTGTAGATCACTTAATTCCTGAAGCAAAACAAAAATACTCAAGGTTAATTCTCTCTCTAGAGAAACAAGCATAATAATCCAAACTATCAACTTCACTTTAAAACCATTTTACACAAAATATGAAGACAAAATGTGGCCTGTGCCTGGGGCGGGGGGGATAGGGGTAGGGGTGGGGGGATTGGGGTGCACCCTCACCACTCAGCCTTTCGCTCAGTTTTTCGTCTCTCTCACCCCGGGACTCCCAGGTGGGTGCTTGTGCAGGGGCCTCCACACTGAGATTGTCTAAAGGCACAGGGAAAACAGTGGAAAATTCACTGTCACCACTGCCAGAAAGAGCAATTTATAGCTTTCTTCTTTTCTTAAGCTCCCAATTTAGCTTCATACTATATCTCATGTGGGCTTTTATTCCTGACTCTTGGCTAAACTCCTTAAGCTTAACCTATTGACCTCAAAAGTATTAGGTAGCTGCACTGTCTGTCTACCTCCCATTACTATAGCAATCAGCTATGTACTCTATTTGGAATAAACATGATAAGTACCTCGCTCCTCAACTCTCCAATCACAGACACCTATGCTAAAAATTAGCAGAAGATATACCAAGAGACCATCCCAGCATTAAGAGACATTTCTATTAAGTAAACCAAGTGTTTTTTCTTACAGCTAAAACACTGTACACATCAAAAAAGTTAAATGTATAAAGACTAACATCAAACATTTATTTTTTCTTCTTTTTCCAAGTGAGAGGAGGGGAGATAGACTCCTGCATGTGCTCTGACTGGGATCCATCATGCAACCCCCATCTGGGGCTATGCTCTGCCCATCTTGGGGTCATGCTCCCAACTGAGCTATTTCTAGCACCTGAGGCAGAGGTTCCTTGGAGCCATCCTTAGTGCCTGGGGCCAATGTGCTAGACCCAACTGAGCCATGGTTGTGGGAGGAGAAGAGAGAGAGAAAGAGAGAGAGAAGGAAGTGGGGGAGGAGGAAAGAAGCAGATACTTGCTTCTCCTGTGTGCCCTGACTGGGAATTGAACTGGGACATCACAGGCCTGGCTGACGCTCCATCATTGAGACAACTGGCCAAGGCCTACCATCAAACATTTATTATAATCTTCTGACATAATCATTTTGACCATAATTCTCTTATTAATACCCAACATGAAATGTTTTGAAAAATGCTAAATTAAACTTCTCTTAGAATTAGTTCCATTAATATTGTAAATGTTCTCAAATGTTAGTTATTAATGGACAGAATAGTAAAACACAGCATTACCTTTAAAAAAAAAAGGAAACAAAATATAGTTTGTCACTGATTGGAAGAAAAGTAGGAATAAGATATTTGCGAGAGAGATAGAGAATGAGACAGACAGGAAGGGAGAGAGATGAGAAGCATCAATTCTTTGTTGAGGCAACTTAGTTGTTCATTGATTGCTTTCTCGTATGTGCCTTAACCGGGAGGCTACCACAGATTGAGTGACCCCTTACTCAAGCCTGAGAGAGACCTTGGGCTCAAGCCAGCGACCTTTGGGCTTCAAGCCAGGACCTTTGGGCTCAAGCCAGCGACCATGGGGTCGTGTCTACGATCCCATGCTCAAGCCAGCAACCCCATGTTCAAGCTAATAAATCTGCGCTCAAGCCGGATGAGCCCGTGTTCAAGCTGGCGACCTCGGGTCTCAAACTTGGGTCCTCTGTGTCCCAGGCCGATGCTCTATCCACTGTGCCACTGCCTGGTCAAGCAGGAACAAGATATTAAACTCCTTTATGAGACAGCTCCAAACCTTGAAAAAATTAAATGGATTAAAATATTGTTTTCCTTTAACATCTCTGAGACAAAAATATTTAATGAGTACTGTAGACAAGGTAATTTATAAAAGAACTAGGTATATAATATAGAAGAAACAGTTCTTACTTCAACCGGTTTATAATCTTATTCGGGAGAATAAAGGCTCACAGAGAGATGGCTATTTAAGAAATAGCCTAAAGGTTAAATGAAAAGGAGGAGAGTGGGCCATATTTTGAAACCTAATATTGATCTATAAGCTCTTTTTTGCTCTCAAGGAAGCGATGGAAGGATCACGGGAATGACACAGCTTCAGCGTCCTGGATTGGAATTCCAGTTTTACCATTAACTAGCTTTATGACCATGGAGAAACAACTTCATTCCCTTAGAAAGAAACGGATCACCTCCAAATTTATAAAAGACATAAATTCAAAATAAAGAACTATGTATTAGGACTGAAGAACCTAATTTAGTTTGGAAGATCAGGGAATGTCTCTGAAGAAGGGAGATTTAAGCTGAAATCTAATTGAGTGGGGCTTAGTTTTGTGAGAAATGAGTGACACTGTGTGGCAGAGTGGCATAGGATGAGGCTGAAAAAGTGGGCAGAGGCTAGGCAGAAAACTGAGAATACACCCATGTTAATGACTGGGGGTTTATACCATTGCGTTGGGAGGGTTTTAAGAAGTGGCTTGATCAGACTGAAAAGATGGCTGGCTCTACTGGTCTAAGTATTGAATGGATTAGAGATGGTAAAGAAGAGAAGCTACAAGATTACTTACTACAGGCAAGAAAAAAGGAGGCTTAGACTGAAGAAGTGACAACAAAATAAAAGTGGATAAATCTGAGATTTTTTGAAGGGTCTACCTATCACAGGATGTGACAATGACGAATTAATTATATGTGCAGAGTAAGGAGAGTAAGGAGAGAGGTGTCATCCTACAGATATGTATGGTGAAGATTAGTGGCAGCTAAGTTACTCCCTGCTCTATTGTCCTGACACTCCTCGGAGATAGGTGTGATGACACTCCCTAGGTTACAGATAAAAAGCACAGGTGACACTTGTATGTATAGGATGGAACTGGGATTCAAACCCTGGCAATTGAACTTCTAGCTTTTTAGCTTTACAAATGTACAAATGTAGATACCATTTACTGAGATTAAGGAACAGTAAAAGACAACTTGATCTGGAAAGTCGACACAGAATCTGTGATTCCTGTGATAGCAAGGAAAAATTTAGTTCAACATACAGGGCTGGAGCCTAACAGGATGAGGCTAGAAATTAGAAAATCATTATACCTGGTATTTAAAACCATGACAATGATGTAAACATTTTCATAGGAGTACATGTAAACAAATACTGCATTTCATCACATCTAAGATGCCATCCACCGTAAATCATATAATTTTATGTACCAATAATTAAGAAGGAGTGAAGCCAATTAACTTTAAGATACTATCAACTATAAGAGGCAACCAGATTTTGGAAATGTTAAAATAAAAACGATGGGCATTTTAGAATCATTGCAATGTGGTAATTATCGTATTTTCCCATGTACAAGACACATCCTTTTTCAAAAAATTTGGGATCTAAAAACTGGGTGCACCCTTTTTCAAAAAATTTGGGGTCTATAAACTCGTTGTGTCTTATACAGTGGTTGTACATTTTTTTACTTGCATTTCCGGCTTTTTCGTGCTTGTTTTTGCACTCACTGTTAAAGACATTGAATCGTCATAAGACACAGATGAGGACAAGCTAATGGATGGGAGCTTTGACAGTGATGAGGAGTTGTATGAATTTTATGATGAGTAAAACTTGAGTTCAATAACTTTATGTAATAACATTTTTTTTCCCAAATTTCGGGCCCAAATATTAAGGTGTGTCTTATACATAGGAGCATCTTATATATGGGGAAATACAGTACAGCAATGAGTTTAGTGTTCTAACAGAGACAAACAAGAAGAGGATGTGGTAGGGAAAGGCTTCCCTGAGAAAGTGATCCGAGCTAAGTGACTGAGCCCAGTGCAAAGTCAGGTCTTCTTGTTCCAAGTCTTCTGGTCTACCTTGCTATTTTCATTGTTGGTTTTGTTGCTGTTTTTTTCCACAGCTGGTGCAGTGCTTCTCTTCCTGACAAGAATTAACTAACAGTGTTAGCAGCTCCTTTGCTCCAGATATAATTAAGCAATAAAGAGAAAGATTTCAGTCTTTGACTTAGCAATAGGGGTTAAAAAGCAAGGTTTTGAAGCTCCCATACAGGTGCCAATGCACACTTGCAACATGACCTTAGGCAAAACATTTTTTTCTCTCCTAATCTTAGTTTTCTTTCATGTAAGGGGTATTTCCTTTTTCATCCACAGTTCCTAGACAAACAAGAGAAATGGTACATGTAAAGTGTGCAGCAGTGTCTGGCAAACAGTAAGTATTCAAATAAGTGTTAAGATAATAGAAAATTAGGCCCTGGCTGGTTGGGTCAGTGGTAGAGCGTCGGCCTGGCGTGCAGGAATCCCGGGTTCAATTCCCGGCCAAGGCACACAGGAGAAGCGCTCATTTGCTTCTCCACCCCTCCCCCTCTCCTTTCTCTCTGTCTCTCTCTTACCCTCCCACAGCCAAGGCTCCATTGGAGCAAAAGTTGGTCCGGGCACTAGGAATGGCTCTATGGCCTCTATCTCAGGCGCCAGAATGGCTCTGGTTGCAACAGAGCAATGCCCCGGATGGGCAGAGCATCGCCCCCTGGTGGGCATGCCGGGTGGATCCCGTTTGGGCACATAAGGGAGTCTGTCTGACTGCCTCCCCATTTCCAACTTCAGAAAAAAAAAGAAAGAAAAAAACAGATAATAGAAAATTGGTAACAACCATCCTATTCTCTAGTAGCAGACTATAACTATTTCATTTAATCAATCAGGGGAGGAGCAGTTCCCAACTCACAGCCCCAGTTTAGGACTGATTTACTTAACAGTTTTCTAATTTGGGCTTTTAGAAGATTGCTTCTCAAAATATTCTCATGTGAGCCCTGGCCGGTTGGCTCAGAGGTAGAGCATCAGCCTGGCGTGTAGAAGTCCCGGGTTCGATTCCCTGCCAGGGCACACAGGAGAAGCGCCCATCTGCTTCTCCACCCCTCCCCCTCTCCTTCCTCTCTGTCTCTTCTTCCCCTCCCACAGAAGAGGCTCAAGTGGAGCAAAAAGTTGGCCCGGGTGCTGAGGATGGCTCCATGGCCTCACCTCAAGCACTAGAATGGCTCTGGTCGCAACAGAGCGACGCCCCAGATGGGCAGAGCATCGCCCCCTGGTGGGCATGCCAGGTGGATCCTGGTTGGGCGCATGCGGGAGTCTGACTGCCTCCCTGTTTCCAACTTCAGGAAAAAATATATATATATTTATATATAAATAGAAAACATAGTCTATAATTGTGGTTGTAAAAAACTGTTAATGATTCACTTGTACATATATTTTATATATATATGTATATGAGCTAGACCAGGAGGTGGCGCAGTGGCAGAGCGTTGGCCTGGGACACTGAGGACCCAGGTTTGAAATCCTGAGGCTGCTAGCTTGAGCACGGGGTCACCAGCTAGCGCAGGCATGGCCAACATACAGCCTGTGGGCCGGATCCGGCCTGCGTAATGAATTTATGTGGCCCGCGGTTAAATTTTTAATATTCTCCGCTACCTTAAAATCTAGCTACTCAGAAGCGAAAGCATCTTTGATTATTGGAAATCAAGATATTTAGGAAGATAGTACCCCTTCAAGCTCATTCCATTAATTAAATAGTTTCAATTGATTGCAATACAGTTTGAATATTTTTATATGGTATATAATTATATTTTTATTAAAAAATATTTTTATTAAAATATACATTAAAATTTTTCACTCATGTTTATTCATAAACAAATTACATAATAAAATTTTGTTTTAAACGAATTGTTTTTGTATTTAACATTTTTTAATTTTAATATTTCATCTGGCCCATGAATAAAGTTTTCTTTCTAATCTGGCCCAGAGGCAAAAACTGTTGGGCACACCAGAGCTAGAGTGTAGGATCACAGACACGACCCCATGGTCACTGGCTTGAAGCCCAAGGTCGTTAGCTTGAGCAAGAGGTCACTGGTTAAACTGGAGCCTCTTGGTCAAGAAACATATGAGAAAGTAATCAATGAACAACTAAGGTGCCGCAACTATGAATTGATGCTTCTCATTTCTCTCCCTGTTTTTGTCTGTCCCTATCTGTCCGCTCCCTCATTAAAAACAAACATTACATTTATGAGAATAAAGTAAACATATACATAAATACATACACATTTGTTTATTAACCAAAAAACCCCATTTTACTTGGAATAGCCTTGAATCCCATTCAAATTTCAAATGTCAGACAGTTCTTCCAGTCCCATTAAAACATTACAGAAAAATAAAGGTTTTTTTTGTTCTTATATTTTTGTGTCCTGATTCTACCTCCTCTGTAAAGAGAAGTTAGAGCTAAGGATGAGAGACAGAAAAATCTAACAATGGAACTCCTGTGTAAGGCCAGTAGGGTGGCCGTGGCCACGCAGGTTCACGTTGGATTCTGGCAGATCATAAAGGAACTATGGAGCCAGAGGATGGTGGGTCATTCTGTTTATCAGTCTTGCAAGGACAGCCAAGCAACAAGCAGGCAGGGCAAAACTGATTCTCCCTCTCTTTCAGGACTCACAAGCAAACAGGAGGGGGTGGGGTGGGGCAAGCGGTACCCCCTTCTGTGGCAAACAATAGCAAATATGGCCCCTCCCAATGGCAGCAGGCAATCTGCAATCTACAATCTGCCACCCTGAGGGCGAGCACTTGTAGCCTTAAACAGACTATACACACGTGGTGCTGCCCCCTGCTCATGCACCAAAAAGGCAAAGTACAAACAAGCAAGCTTAACACACTTGTTTGCCCAACATCGTGCAAAGGCCTGGTGTATTTTTCATTTGTTGAGAGAGAGAGAGAGAGAGAGAAAGAGAGAGAGAAAGAGAGAGAGAGAGAGAAACACTGATTCATTGTTCATTATTCCACCTATTCATGCATTCATTGGTTGATTCTTTTATTTTTTTTAAGTGATGGTGATAAAGAGACACCACCACATGTACCCTGACTGGGATCCACCCAGGAGTTGGGGTGGATGCTCAAATCAACTGAGCTCTCCTCAGTGCCGGAGGTTTACACTCAGAGCAACCGAGCTCTCCTCAGTGCCTGAGGTCTACGCTCAGAGCAACCGAGCTCTCCTCAGTGCCTGAGGTCTACGCTCAGAGCAACCGAGCTCTCCTCAGTGCCTGAGGTCTACGCTCAGAGCAACCGAGCTCTCCTCAGTGCCTGAGGTCTATGCTCAGAGCAACCGAGCTCTCCTCAGTGCCTGAGGTCTACGCTCAGAGCAACCGAGCTCTCCTCAGTGCCTGAGGTCTACGCTCAGAGCAACCGAGCTCTCCTCAGTGCCTGAGGTCTACGCTCAGAGCAACCGAGCTCTCCTCAGTGCCTGAGGTCTACGCTCAGAGCAACCGAGCTCTCCTCAGTGCCTGAGGTCTACGCTCAGAGCAACCGAGCTCTCCTCAGTGCCTGGGCTGATGCCTGAATGAATCGAGCCACTGGCAACGGGAGGAAAAGGAGAGAAGGAGGAGAGGGACAGGGAAAGGAAGATAAGCAGATGGGCGCTTCTTATGTGTGCCCTGACCAAGGGTCAAACCTGGAATATCCGCATGCCAGGTGGACGCTCTATCTACTGAGCCAACTGGCCAAAGCCCATTGGTTGATTCTTGTATGTACCCTGACCAGGGCTCTAACCAGCAACCTTGGCATACCAGGACATCACTCTAACAAACTTGCTACCCAAACAGAGCCAAAGGGCCTAGTTCTTAAGTTATCTATTGAAAGCTCGCTTATTATAAAAAAGAAGTGGCTGATGGCACATCATCATCATACATTCTTAATAGTCACATTCACCATTACTACTAATAATGCCACTAATGCTTTGGTGGGGTGACGTACACATCCTAGACTTTTTAGCAGGATCTAAATTTCTAATGTCCCGTCCTGTTGTCAAACCATGCCTGAAAATATGCCCTATTATGTTGATTGGAAATATCTAATTAAAACTAGGGTATATAGGAACAGCCAAAATGAACAACACAAACAAAATACAGGTCTTGAATTTGAAAAAAGAAAAATAATGAATTCTGAGATGAGCTAAAAAGGTGAAATATAACAAAAACTACAAACAAATCAGAACCCCATCTTTCTTGCTCTTAGTCTGCTCAGCAGCCAATGCATTTTTAGATAAGACACCAGAAACTAGCGACCACTTATATTCATTAAATTCCTTTTAACTTTGTTCACTCCCAGTTTTGAGAAATCACCTTATCTGACTTACGCTTATTCTAACTAGCATTCTTATTTATTTGCTTCTAGCATCACAGGCACATAAGGAATATAAAAAATAATTTAGTAATATTTATGTTATTCCAAAACAAAGTGTTAGGATTAGTCTCTTCCTCTGTTCCTCTTTCCACAATCTGTAAGAATTAACACCGAATTACACAAATAGCTCAAGTCCAAAGGATCCTCCTAAGAGTCAAGGCTTAATTACACATTACTCACAGCTAACGGAAACCCCTTCTAATGAACAGTTTATCACACTGACACTCACTTCTTGAACACTTCATACAATTCCACCCCTACCCTGAAATCCAGAATGCACCCTATCGCTAGTCCCGATAACTTTTCCACTGACTCCTTGGGCCTTTTGACTAGGTCTTTGCAGCCATGCTGTTATTCTATGCTGATTTAAAATAAGTATTGTATTAGAGCGTCTTGGTTATAAAAGCAAAACAGTGTTTTGCAGGAGAAATATGGAAAGAACAATATGTAAATAGGCAAACACATATGAGACCACTATCCAAGTCTAATTATTGCCAAGCTATTCTTAGAATACCTCTGTCCACAGCTTGGGTGGGAAATGAGGTGTCACTCACTGCTGGAGGAGTGTCAAATTGAGATACAACCTTTTGGAGGGCAATTTGGTAATAACTGAAAGTGAAAAATGCATACGGTCTCTGACCCAGTCATTTCAACTACAGTAATAACTGTCCAAATAGCCAAGGATAGAGATAGCAGAATGTTCAGTGGGGCATTTTATACAATTATGAAAAACTGAGAATAACGTAAAGGACCATCAGTAAGGAATGGTTTTATGATATAGCTATATTATGAAACACTGTACAGCCATTAAAAAGAATGAGGTAGATCTCTATAAACTGACATCAAAGAATGTTGTGTGAATATAGTTTCTGAGTGAAAAATACAAGTTGCCGTAGAGTATGCCCATTAGATTCCAAAGTATATAAACATATTAACGGTATATAGTCACAGAAGATAAATAAAAGAATACACACCAAATTTTTAACAGCAGTTATCTCTGGGAGTGAGTTGTCATTTTTTATTTATATCTTCTAAAATGTTTCAATTTTTTACGTTTGTAACATTAAAAAAATAATGATTTTATTCAGGTTCTTATCAGTTTTATGAAATAATACTTTTTCTTCACCACAGCTCTCTTATTTTTATTACCAAGAGACAGAGAGAGACAGAGACAGAAAGGAAGGGGGAGAGAGGTGAGAAGCATCACCTCGTAGTTGCAGCACTTGTAGTTGTTCACTGATTGCTTCTCATACGTGCCTTCACCAGAGGGCTCCAGCTGAGCCAGTGACCCCTTTCTCCAGAAAGTGACCTTGGGTTCAAAGCCAGTGACCTCTGGGCTCAAGCCAGTGACCATGGGACCATGTCACTCAAGCCAGCAACCCCATGCTCAGGCTGATGAGTCTGTGCTCAGGCCAGATGAGCCCATGTTCAAGCCAGAGACCTTGGGGTTTTGGACTTGGGAAGTCAGTGTCCCAGGCTGACACTCTCTCCACTGCACCACCATCAGTCAGGCACATCTTCTCTTTTCATTAATAAGTTTTTATAAGGCAAGGAAAGTCTAAGAACTGTTACAGATCAGAGGCTATATATACTAGAGATACAACAATTAAATCTAACACACAATCCCAAGTTGGATCCTTAAACAGAAAAAGAACAGTGTAAAATCTGTTTATAGCAGGGGTCTCAAACTCAACTCAGCATGTGGGCCGCAGAGCAAGATCACAGCCGTTCGGCGGCGGGCCGCACTAGGTCTACAAAAGGCAACTGTTACGCAACACTTTTCTTGAACTTCGTGGATTAGTCTGCGGGCTGCACAAAATTGTTCAGCGGGCCACATGCGGCCCGCGGGCCGTGAGTTTGAGACCCCTGGTTTATAGTATTGTACATGTTACTTTCCTCATTTTAACATCTGTATTATGGTTAAACAAGTAATAAATATCAGGGGAAATTAGGTAAAGAATATATATAAACTGTTATTTTGCAACATTTTGGTAAAACTAAAATTATTTCAAAATTTAAAAGAAATAATATAAAACTTTTTATATATATTCTAAAACAATTTACTATTCTCTTTCCCCAACTTGCTTTTTTTCCTGTGTTCCCTATATCTATTAAAGAATATTAATCTCCCAGTCACCAGGCTCAAAATCTCAGCATTGTTTTGACTCTTTCTTTGATTCTTCATATACGGTCAAATGAAGTGTATTATAATATACTTCAAGGTAGCCTGACCAGGTGGTGGTACAGCGGATAGAGCATTGGACTGGGATGTGGAGGACCCAGGTTCGAGACCCCGAGGTCGCCAGCTTGAGCGCGGGTTCATCTGGTTTGAGCAAAACTCACCAGCTTGGACCCAAGGTCGCTGGCTTGAGCAAGGGATTACTCAGTCTGCTATAGCTCCACGGTCAAGGCACATATGAGAAAGCAATCAATGAACAACTAAAGTGCCACAAGGAAAAATTGATGCTTCTCATCTCTCTCCCTCCTGTCTCTCTGCCCCTACCTATCCCTCTCTCTGACACTCTCTTTCTGTAAAAAAAAGAAATATATATATGTGTGTGTGTGTGTATATATACATATACATACACACACACACACACACACACACTTCAAGGCCTGTCATTGCTTATCATAGTTACTTCAAAAAAATTACATTTCAACTATAATTGATTTCCAATACTTTATGCATTACTTGCATAATAATATTTTAAAAGCACAACAGTTTATTTCTGCTTAGAAAATTTCAGTGGTTCCTCAGTGCTTATTTTTAAGACCAAATTCAACCTATAAAGGTCCCTCTTTTCAATTTCTCATCCCAACCTCACACTTTCAAATAGGTTCCCCATCACAAATGTGCCCAGTAATTCTACAAAGAACCTGCTTGGGTTTTCTAAAACACTTTCAGGAGGTCTGTGAAGTAAAAATTAATTTCATAATAAAACTAAGATGTTATTTCCCTCTTTCACTCTCAATATCTCATGAAGATAGTGCCATTTTCCAGTTTATAGCATGATATAGTAACATGAATGCATAGCAGATATGAGAACTCAACTATCTTCTATAAGCCTGACTATAAATGGATTGGAACACATATAAAACAATGCAACTCTACTTTTTTTGTTGTTGTTCTAGAAAGATATTTTTAATGAAAATGTTATTTAGGTTAATATATGAAGGGTCTATAATTTTTAAATTCTAAATATATTTAAATTTCTGCTTTTAGTTTTTATACAGTAAACATATAACTCATACAAATAAAACAAAAGCTTTTTTGGGCCCTCAATACTTTTAATTTTTTTTTTTTTTTTTTTTTTTGAGAGAGAGAGAGAAAGATAGGAACAGACAGATGAGAAGCATCAACTCATAGTTGCGTCACTTTTCAGTTGCTCATTGACTGCTTCTCATACATGCCTTGATCAGAGAGACTCAAGATGAGCCAGTGATTCCGTGCTCAAGCCAGAGACCTCGGGATTTTGAACCTGGGACCTCAACATCCCAGGTTGATGCTCTATCCACTGTACCACCATCAGTCAGGCAAGGCCCTCAATACTTTTAATATAAGGGGATCCCACAGATCAAAAAGTTTCAGAACCTTTTTTGTACAGTCTGGCCAACTTGAATGTTTCTTGTACATGGCTAAGTTTTCTGACCTTTTTAGTTTTTCTTCTCCTAAAATAACCTTCCTTCTATCTCCCTATGCCCAAATTTTACACATCCTTGTTAACAGTGGCTGTCTTCTCAATGGCCGTTTAAGTTTTGGAATTAGACTTAGATCAAATCTGGCTTTGCTACTGACCTTTTCTAGATGTGTGACCTTGGGTAACATACTTAACCTGTTTGTGTATCAAAGTGCCTCATTTAGGGATATCCCTGGTAACACTGAAGAACTATCTTGAGAATTAAATAAAAACACGTTAAGTAAAGTACCTAGTTAATACCTGGCATGTATAATATATGCTTAATTAATGCTAATTTTCTCCCTTTCTTTCTTTTTTTTTTACCAGAATATTTCTTATAAAATTGAGCCTTTTATGCAATTTTTATTCATGGATTCCTCCATAATACTTAGCACAGTACCTTTTATAAGGTGTTTGTTATTGAGTTTAGCAATAAAATTTAAGGAATATAGATAACTCATATTTCTGATTTTAAGAAATGTGAATGGGCCCTGGCTGGTTGGCTCAGAGGTAGAGTTGGTCCTGTGTGTAGAAGTCCTGGGCTCGAATCCCAGTCAGGACACACAGGAAAAGTAACCATCTGCTTCTCCACCCTCCCTGCTCTTCCCCTCCCACAGCCATGGCTCAGAATGGTTCAAGCAAAGTTGGCCCTAGGTGCTGAGAATGGCTCCATGGCTTTGCCTCAGGTGCTAAAAAATAGCTCAGTTGTCGAGCAACGGAGGAGCGGGCCCTGAACTGACAGAGCATTGCCTGACAGGAGGCTTGAGGGGTAGATCCCAGTCGGGGTGCATGCAGGAGTCTGTCTCTGCCTCCTCAGCTCTCACTCAATAAAAATAAATAAATAAATGCAAATGATAAGATTTGACAACAGAATGAGAATTATTCCCAATGTACATATAAAGATTGCATGTAATAAAAAAGAATATCATAACAGATGTTAAGAGAAAATAGTGCAGGTCACTTAAGAACATTGGAGCAGCCTTTTAAACAACCTAACAACACCTAAAAGCAAATCTCCAAAGAATATTAAACATTAAGGTTTTAAAAACACATGCTACTACCTGACTGATTATTGACACAGTGGATACAGTGTTGACCTGGGGCATTAAGGACTCAGGTTTGAAACCCTGAGGTCACCCGCTGGAGTGTGGGCTCATCTGGCCTGAGCACAGGGTTGCAGGCTTGAGTGTGGAATTATAAACATGAACCATGGTTGCTGGTTTGAGCTCAAGGTTGGTGGCTTGAGCAACGGGTCACTGGCTTTGCTGGAGCCTCAGTAAAGGCACTTATGAGAAGCAATCAATGAACAACTAAATGTCACAACTATGAGTTGATGTTTTTCATCTGTCTCTCTCTCTCCTTGACTCTAAAAAAAAAAAAATGCTATTGCCACAATTATTTTCAATTACCAGAATGTATGAGATTCTATAGCAAAGTGTCCAAAGCCACAAAAAATCTCATTCTTTTTTTTGTGACAGAGAGAAAAATAGAAAGGGACAGCTAGGGACAGACATACAGGAAGGGAGAGATGAGAAGCATCAATTCTTCATTGTGGCTCCTTAGTTGTTCACTGATTGCTTTCTCATATGTTCTTTGACTGGGGGGCTGCAGCAGAGCAAGTGACCCTTTGCTCAAGCCAGCGACCTTGGGCTTCAAGCCAGTGACCATAGAGTCATGTCTGTGATCCTGAACCTAAATCAGCTGACCACATGCTCACGCTGGCAACTTCGGGGTTTCGAACGTGGATCCTCCACATCCCAGTACAACGTTCGACCATTGCACCACCGCCTGGTCAGGTGCCAAACAAAATTTTTATTAGCAATATTTGTTTTGCTTTTTCTGGTTTAAAAGACCGCAATACTCTAAATATTCCATCTTTATTGTTTATTTAGCATACAGCTGACCTACTTTCAGGAAACTTCTCTGGGTTGCTTTTCCTAGGAATTAGGAGTTTGTGCTGAGCTAACCCGTCTCTAAGTCAGTCATTTCCTGCCCATAAGCAGAGCTGCAGTCAGTGGCACAGAGTTTTGTTACTGTTCCATGCTTAATTTAACCTCTGGACTTCCAGATCCTTTCTAACAGGGACCAGGACTCTGATCTTGTCCTCTCATCCCAACCCTACATTCCCATAGGCTTTAAAGGTTTAATTTAATTCTATCAGTTATGATGTTACTTAAAATCCTCACAAATTACTGGTCAGGCACATTTGTTAATGATTAAACTGAGGAATGAAATTCAAGGAGAACTGATTGGGGGGGGGGGAATAACTTCATATGATGTAGCTTACAAGGTACAGGAAAGAGGCCCTCTGGATCCTTAGAAGCTTAAAAGTAATTGAACCTCCAAGAAAATACATGTAACAGTAAGCGAAAAGCTTCAGGGGTCATCTTCCGAATGTGTTCATTAGAGTTTAGAACACTAGGGAACACTCTAGGGAATCCAGGAAAGAAAGTTTCTCCTAGGATAGAAACTGATCTAGTAACAAACTGATATAAAATATCTTCACTGACACAAACTATCTTCTAAATAAAAAATAAATACAAACACGAAACGTTAAAAAGTAAAGTTATAATCTGGTAAATTCTGAAAAGCCACATGGGTTGTCTCAGAATTTCTTTCTTTCTCACCCTATTAAATTTGTGGCACAAAATTCTGCATTTAAATAAAAACAACCCTTATTTGCTAAAAGGCAGATTGCTGAAGCATAGTAAAAGTTAATTTTTTTTTTTGTATTTTCTAGTTATTACAAACAGCATTCAAGGATGCTGCGTTTTGTCATACAGGCTGTGTGCACCAACTCCAAGGGACACCATTCACACAAACTTCAATGTGAGTGGGGCCCTACAAAGCTTCATTACAAAAAGCTGCACACACACAAAAAAATGGACAATATAGCCTTTAAACCCAACCTAGGATATTATCACTATTTTAGAAAAAGAAATAGCATTTTTGATGTAGAAGCAAAAGTGATAGTTTTACACACCTGAGTGGGGCATAAGCACTTATTTTAACTTTATTCGTCATCAATGTGTTGAGAATGGAAAGAAAACAATGGCAAAATTGAAATTCAAAAATTAAAAGTTGGCCTGGCCTGTGGTGGCGCAGTGAATAAAGCGTTGATCTGGGAACACTGAGGTCGCCGGTTTGAAGCCCTGGGCTTGCCTGGTCAAGGCACATATGGGAGTTGATGCTTCCTGCTCCTCCCCCTTCTCTCTCTCTTCCTTTCTCTCTCCTCTCTCTCTCTCTCTCTCTCTGTCTCTCTCCCTCTCACTCTCCTCTCTAAAATGAATAAATAATAAAAAAAATTTTTTTTTAAATTAAAAGTTAAGTCTACATTCTAGCAAAGGTGAAATATTTTTTTCAATACATGGTGCCAGGTCAACTGGGTATCCACATAGAAAAATACATGAACATCAACCTACCCTACCTTTATCCATACACAAAAATCAATTCTAAATAAACCATAAAAGGTAAAATAGCCTGACCAGGTGGTGGCGCAGTGGATAAGAGCGTTGGACTGGGATGCAGAGGACCCAGGTTCGAGACCCCGAGGTTGCCAGCTTGAGCGTGGGCTCATCTGGTTTGAGGAAAAGCCCACCAGCTTGAACCCAAGGTTGCTGGCTCCAGCAAGGGGCCACTCGGTCTGCTGAAGGCCCGCAGTCAAGGCACATATGAGAAAGCAATCAGTGAACAACTAAGGTGTTGCAACACGCAATGAAAAACTAATGATTGATGCTTCTCATCTCTCTCTGTTCCTGTCTGTCTGGCCCTGTCTATCCCTCTGACTCACTCTCTGTCTCTGTAAAAATAAATAAATAAATAAAAAATTAAAAAGTAAAATAATAATGCTTTTATAAGAAACATAAAATATCTTCATTACCTTGGGGAAGTAGAAATTTCTTAAACAGAACACAAAGAATAATCATGAGATAAAAAGGAAAATTTGGACTTGATTAAAATTCAGAACATCTGTTCATCAAAAGGCACATTAAAAATGTAAAAAGGTAGCACTGGCTAGTTGGCTCAGTGGTAGAGCGTCGGCCTGGCGTGCAGAAGTCCTGGGTTCGATTCCCGGCCAGGGCACACAGGAGAAGCGCCCATCTGCTTCTCCACCCCTCCTCCTCCTCCTTCCTCTCTGTCTCTCTCTTCCCCTCCTGCAGCGAGGCTCCATTGGAGCAAAGATGGCCCGGGCGCTGGGGATGGCTCCTTGGCCTCTGCCCCAGGCGCTGGAGTGGCTCTGGTCGCAACAGAGCGATGCCCCAGAGGGGCAGAGCGTTGCCCCCTGGTGGGCATGCCAGGTGGATCCCGGTCAGGCGCATGCGGGAGTCTGTCGAACTGTCTCTCCCCGTTTCCAGCTTCAGAAAAATACCAAAAAAAAAAAAAAAAAAAAAAGTGAAAAGGTAGCCTGACCTGTGGTGGCGCAGTGGATAAAGCATCAACCTGGAAACGCTGAGGTTGCCGGTTCAAAACCCTGGGCTTGCCTGGTCAAGGCACATATGGGAGTTGATGCTTTCTGCTCCTCCCTCCCCTTCTCTCTCTCTCTCTCCCCTCTCTATAATGAATAAAAATAAAAAATAAAATAAAATAAAAGTGAAAAGGTAAGCCACCAAATAAGATATATCTGACAAAAGACTCACATCCAAAAAAAAAGTAATTCCTAAAGATCAATTTTTTAAGTCAGACTTCAATAGGCATTTTACAAGAGGCTATCCAAATAACCAATATACAGAGTTGGAAAAAAATAGATTTACAGCTGTTTATATGGAAAATAATACAATAATTAATAAATAATACAAGAAGAAACTTTCACATACCCATAACTGTAAATCTACTTTTGCCCCACCCTGTACATATCAGAAGTGGCCCAGCTTCATCAGCCATCAGGAAATACAAATTAAAACAAAGTGCTATGCCACCACAAATCCAACAGAATTGTTAAAATGAAAAAAAAAAGAAACAGAAGATTTTGCACAGCAAAGGAAACCACCAATAAAACGAAAAGACAACCCACTGAATGAGAGGACATATTCACCAATAATACATCTGAAAAGGGCTTAATATCCAATTTATTTAAAAAAAATAAAACTGAACAAAAAAAATGCAATTAAAAAAATGAGCAAAGGATGTAAATAGACACTTGAATACAGAGGACACACAGATGGCCAACAGACATGAAAAAATGCTCAATCAATACCACTGATCATCAGAGAAATGTAAATTAAAACCACAATGAGGTATCACCTCACATTCTGATGTCAGAATGCCTACCATCAATAAATCAACAAACAAGTATTGGTGAGGATGTGGAGAAAAGGGAACCCTCCTATACTGTTAGTGAGAATACAGATTGGTGCAGACATTGTATAAAACAGTATGGAGTTCCCTCAAAAAATTAAAAATGATCTAGCTTATGATGGCACAGTGGATAAAGTGTCAACCTGGAATTCTGAGGTCACTGGTTTGAAACCCTGGGCTTGCCCAGTCAAGGCACACACGACAAGCAACTATGAGTTGATACTTTTTGTTCCACCCCCTTCTCTCACCTCTCTCTGTAAAGTCAGTACATTAAAATTATTAAATTTTTTTTTTTTTTTTTTTTTGGTGACAGAGACAGAGAGAGGGACAGATAGGGACAGATAGGAAGGGAGAGAGATGAGAAGCATCAATTGTTTGTCACGGCACCTTATGGTATTCATTGATTGCTTTCTCATATGTGCCTTGACTGGGGGGGGGGGGCTACAGCAGACCGAGTAACTCCTTGCTCAAGCCAACAACCTTGGGCTCAAACTGGTGAGTCCTGCTCAAACCACATGAGCCTGTGCTCAAGCTGGCGACCTCAGGGTTTCGAACCTGGGTCCTCTGCGTCTCAGTCCGACACTCTATCCACTGCACCACCGCCTAGTCAGGCAATACATTAAAATCTTTTTTTTCTCTCTCTCTCTCTTTTTTTTTGTATTTTTCTGAAGCTGGAAACGGCATGCGCCCGACCGGGATCCACCCGGCACGCCCACAAGGGGCGATGCTCTGCCCACCAGGGGGCGATGCTCTGCCCCTCCGGGCCTCGTTCTGCCGCGACCAGAGCCACTCCAGCGCCTGGGGCAGAGGCCAAGGAGCCATCCCCAGTGCCCGGGCCATCCCCACTCCCATGAGCCCTGGCTGCGGGAGGAGAAGAGAGAGACAGAGAGGAAGGGGGGGGGGGTGGAGAAGCAAATGGGTGCCTCTCCTATGTGCCCTGGCCAGGAATCGAACCCGGGTCCCCTGCACACCAGGCCGATGCTCTACCGCTGAGCCAACCAGCCAGGGCCACATTAAAATCTTTTAAAAAATTAATTAAAATAAAATTAAAAACGGAACTGCCTTCTGACCCAGGGATTCCACTTTTAGGAATATATCCAAAGAAATCTGAAACACTAATTCGAAAGAATATATGTGACCCTATGTTCACTGCAGCATTATTTAAAATGGTCAAGATGGAACCAGTCAAGTGCCTATCAGTAGATGAGTGGATAAAAAAGCTGTGGTACATATACACAATGGAATATGCCTTGGCTGTAAAAAAAGAAGGAAAAGGAAATCTTACCTCCTGCAACAGCATGGATGTACCTGGAGTGTATTGTGCTAAGGGAAAAAAGCCAGTCAGAGAAAGACAAGCACCATATGATATCACTTATATGTGGAATCTAATGAACAAAATAAACAAACAAAACAGAAACTGATTCATAGGTACAGAAAACAAACTGACTGTTGTCAGAGGGGAGGTAAGTTGGGAGGGTGGGTGAAAAGATGAAGGGATTAAGCAAAAAGACCCAAAATACTCAGAGACGTAACAATGTGGCATTGGGGGAGGCAGAAGAGGATAAAGGGCGGGATAAATGGTGATGGATAGAGAGTTGATTCTGGAGAGTAAACACAATACAATATACAAATGATAAATTGTACACCTGAAACCTATATAATTTTATTAACTAATGTCACCCCAATAAATTCAATAAAAGTTTTCAAAAAAGAAAAAAGTACAAATGTTAGCAAAGAAGTGAAACGGGAACTCTTACCTGCTGCTGGTAGAAGAGGAAGTTTGACAGTAAACACTAAACATGAACACAGAAATACTCAATGACCCAGAATCCCATCACTTGGTACATTCCTAAGACAAATATACAATTGTTCCTAAGACAATTGTACCATTATATATATATATATATAATGTCAAGGATCGCTATCAAACAATGAGATGGGCTACAAATCTATATACGAAAAGAACTTGTTATAGTAAACACACCGTGTGTAAACACATGTTTTGTGGATATATATATGTATGAATCTTTATTTCATTTGTAGTGGCTTTTTAAATCTAAAATTGAAATACATAGTTGATCCAATTTCCTTCTCCTTTGAGACAAAGTAAACTTAAACCAACCTTACACCTAACCATAAATCAAGCAATAATTATCACCAAAGTGGAAAAGTATGCCCCAGACAAAAGCAGTCTGTGTCACTAAAGCAATTTTCTATTCTAATGATTAACACTCAAATTAAAAAAAAAACTAAAAAGGTACCTAAATTTAAAAATATATAGTAAGATATAGTAATCAAAGTTATAAGATATTGCCCCTATATAAGAAGTGGGACTGTAAAAGCACTGTCAGTTCAACAAACACGTATATACTTAACGACTATTCTAGTTCAGATTTCTATGAGCAACCAAACACAAAGAAAAGTACTGAAAGGTCTGAAACTGAATTTTAAATTGGCACAGATGGCATGTTTATAACACCACCACAATATGCTGAGTGTTCTCCATAAAACCAACCTAGACACAGTCCCTGCCTCTAGGGGACTTAAAATCTAAAAGTAGATGAGGCAGTCTAATTCAAAGAAAGTAAACAAATAAAAGGAAACAAAGAAAAGAATGTAAGAGAAGAGAGGCCTGCATTAATCTCTCAGCTCCCAGAAGGCCTCCAGAAGGCTAACAGTCCAGTGTGAGCAGCGGAGAATGAAAGCTAACCAGTCAGAGCTGCCCTATTTACCGTCAGACTTAGTATGACACTATCCAGTAAATATTCTCTAAAAAATTATGCCGACCAGACTGAAAATGCTCTGTTGTTCTCTAGCTTCAACATTCATAAGGTCTGAATCTCTGCACTAGACAGAAAATATACCCCACTGGATATGTGTAAAGGACATTAAATAGTCCAAGCACAGCGACTGATTTACAGTTCAAAATCTAGATTACCGAATCCAAAGCATATGAAAGCATTATTTCAAAAATCCTGGCTCAACAGGCAATTAATTAATGTGACACAACCATCTTTATCTCAAAACTCCTAAAACAAGACAGTGATTCTTACCGCCCTGCATTTCTGATGTTGTCTCTAAAGGGACATATGAGCTATATTTGGTTTGACTGTAAATAAACATTTTATGGGCTTACAGTTCATATTCCCATCTCCTTATCCAGGTGACTAAAGCTATTTCAATAGAAAGATGTCAAACTATTGTCTGAAATGTCTCCAAATATAGACCCTCTTTAAGCCCTTGAATTAAAGAACATCTTTATTTTAAATCATGTAGATTCTTTGTGGAAGACTTCAAAATACTAACGACATCCAATTAGTTAAGTTATAGGAACCAAACTCACTTCAACAAACTTGGTCCTGGCCACTTCACTGCCCCTTTGGATCAGGTATCTCTGGCAAAGACTGTTTATTAAAAATAATAGTAATAATAATAATGATGATGCAGCCAAATTCCATACTAAAGAAAGAACATGAAGAAAGCAATGATGCTACTGACTTTGCAGCATCAAAGTGCTATCTTTGAAATGAACTATAAAGAGCACAATTTAGAATAAACGTTTGAGGTCAGGATTAGGAACATTATTTTCCCGATGCCTCAGATCAGCAATCACTGCCCCCTCCCCCATGCTCTCTACAGCAGCCATATGACTTTCAACTCCCCTAATGCTACCTCATCTACAGTTCAAAATATGGGTTCCTTTTAAAGAGAAGACTCTAGATCACTTCTCTTTATATATAAGATTTCCATTATGGGTATTATATTTTGAAAAGTTATACAAATTCAAGATATTTTAATAAAAACTGTATTTGACTCTACCTTGTTAATTATTATAGTAAAAAATACACTTGTTCCAGTGCCCAAACACTATACCTTCGAATCACCATCTGATTCCTTCTGCCCACTAAGTCCCACCCTCCCCTTCCACCCTCTCACATTAATCTCACAAAGTTGTTCAGATTCTCCTTTGATCCAGATCCCTTGCACGTAAGGGTCTCAGGAATAAGTCCATCACATAGTAAAATGAGGTCCAAAGGGCAGAAGAGTCTGAGAAAAGCCAGAGGAGACACATTTTAGCACAAGACAAAGGTTCAAACCAGGGAGACACTATTCAAGTGTCTGGGACAGATGGGTAGCAGGCGGTAGAGTCTGAGTAGACCGTATAGTCCACTGAGTCTACAGACTTGGCCTGAAGTCAAGGATTGGGTGGATCAGGCCAACTCAGAAAGGCTAGCTGGCACAAACAACCTATTGTTTTTCTCACATACCACTCTTTCCAAATGTCCTCTGCCACCATCCTAGCTCACACTCTCCTTAAATCTCACCTGAACAAATACAATGACATCTTTACTGACCCATTGTCCTCCTATCTCTCTACCAACACATTTGTCAAAATCATCTTCTTAGCCCTGGCCGGTTGGCTCAGTGGTAGAGCGTCGGCCTGGCATGCAGAAGTCCTGGGTTCGATTCCCGGCCAGGGCACACAGGAGAAGCGCCCATCTGCTTCTCCACCCCTCCTCCTCTCCTTCCTCTCTGTCTCTCTCTTCCCCTCCCGCAGCCGAGGCTCCATTGGAGCAAAGATGGCCCGGGCGCTGGGGATGGCTCCCTGGCCTCTGCCCCAGGCGCTAGAGTGGCTCTGGTCGTGACAGAGCGAAGCCCCGGAGGGGCAGAGCATCGCCCCATGGTGGGCAGAGCGTCGCCCCCTGGTGGGCGTGCCGGGTGGATCCCAGTCGGGCGCATGCAGGAGTCTATCTGACTGTCCATCCCCATTTCCAGCTTCAGAAAAATACAAAAAAAAAAAAAAAAAAAATCATCTTCTTAGCCTGACCTGTGGTGGAACGGTGGATAAAATGTCAACCTGGAATGCTGAGGTTGCTGATTCGAAAACCTGGGCTTGCCTGGTCAAGGCACATACAGGAGTTGATGCTTCCTGCTCCCCTCCCTCTTCTCTCTCTCTCTTTCTTCTCTAAAATGAATAAGTAAACATCTTTTTTAAAAATCTTCGTCATGTATCACATCAAACTCTTTCAATGTTTTTCCTGGCCTTAATATAAGATTTATAAATCCTTAAAATGGCTTACCAGATCTTCCAAGATCTGACTCCTCTTTAGACTCATATCTGCATCACTTTCCCCAGTGTTCTCTGCACCAGTCAAAATGACTTCCAATGCCTAGTTTCAAACAGCTTACTTTTAGGTAGAAGACTCCGAATCATCCACATACACACACTCACTCATTCACTTTACCTACTTTATTTTTACTGGTCTAATCCTACACAGTACTTCCTTAAGTAAGTTTTTCTTGACCCCCTTCGAAGGGTCCTTGCTATATTCTCAGAGTAGTACTCTACACTTCCCTTTTCATGATATTTACCAAATTTATAATTACAAATTGTACACAATCTTGTGTTCTATGAGGGCAAGAATGCACACCAGCACTGTAATTAAGAATAGCAATTTCTTGCCTCACCTGTGGAGGTGCAGTGGATAAACTGTCAACCTGGAATGCTGAGGTCGCCAATTTGAAACCCTGGCCTTGCCCAGTCAAGGCACATATGAGAAGCAACTACTATGAGTTGATGCTTCCTGAACCCCTTCACCCCAACCTTTTCTCTCTCTCTCCCTCTCTCAAGTCATTAAATAAAATCTTAAAAAACAACAAAAAAAGAATATTACTTTCCCTATTCAAAAACCTCCAATGGCTTTGCCAAACTTCTGCATTAAGTTCACATTTCTCAGGTGTCCTCACGGCCTTCCACGGTATGAACTTTTATGGTCTACTATCTCCTGAATGCCTCCCCAAAGCAGACTTGCCTGTTCCTTCCTATATGAACCACATACTCTCTAGCGCCTTCCTTTCTGTAGTTTCCCTTTCTTCCAAACCCACATCAATTCCATCTTCTGAATAGAATATTTCCTTATTTCCCCCAAATAAATTTGGTCTTGTCCACCTTTGACTTCCTTCTTGCTTATATATGTATTTCCCTTATGGCACTTCCCTAAAGCTACATAGTTGTCATGGTATTCTTCTTACCCTTTTTTTAAATTTCTTAGGTAATGCCAATTATAATTTACTTTTCTACAGAGCTCATTTCATTTTGTATGAGCCTTATATACACAAGGTACTTCATAAATGCATTAACTTGTAAGGCAGTCGTCTAAATGTATGGATTAAACAATCTTTCATGTACAAAAGACACCTGTGAAACAGATGGAAGCTAAACTAAATTACTATAGAAAAAGCATGCTATGTCACCAGTACAAAAACAAATATACTCTATTTGTATCACAAATAAATTTGTCTTTAATCAAAGTAAAACATCTTTACAGACTCAGTCTTATAGTATACATTAAGATGTCAATATTTATTTAAGTCTGAAAAAAGTAAATAGAATTTTAACTCAAGTTTCAGATAGCAGCAGAGCACAATGCACTGCTCAATATTTATTTTTGTGACAAGTTTTGCTGTTTGCTGAACAAAAACAAACAGCAAATAACATTATTTGGGCTTGCCTAAAATTATAACCATACAAATTATTTAGTTCAACCCATTACATTTCTAGATTAACAAAATAGAAACAATGTGTTTCTTGGCAAAGGTCACAAAGCCAAGCTAGGACAAAGGCTCAGGACCTTCTGACTTCCACTGCAGCACTGTTCCCACCCCAAAACAATACTCACCTCAGGCTGTAATAACTGGAGCACATTATTCTCAATCAACATTAGAGCCAACAATGCACCAGTACTGAATTAAGGCCTTTTGCATATTTTCAGTCATGCTTAAAAGAAACAAAAGTGTGATGAGTGAAGGAATGAAAAGGAATTCTTTTTATCTTTTCCCAGGAGCCTCATAACCTTTTTAAAGGAGAGTTGTTTGTTCAAAGAACTCTGAGAGGCAAGAAAAAGATGACAGAAATAATTTTCCAAAGTACATAACAGAATTTTGACACATAATGGAACATGCAACATAGAGTGTTTTGAATGAAAAATTATCAAAAGTTACTATTTACTTCATTACTATGAACGATGGTGCTTCACAGGGAAAAGAGAGGATAAAAGTGAAAGAGAAAAAGCTAGCAATTTATTTCTTAAAACCTATTTAAAAGATTACATACCTGCCGCCCTGGCCGGTTGGCTCTGTGGTAGAGCGTCGGCCTGGCGTGCAGAGGTCCCGGGTTCGATTCCCGACCAGGGCACACAGGAGAGGCACCCATCTGCTTCTCCACCCCTCCCCCTTTCCTTCCTCTCTGTCTCTCTCTTCCCCTCCCGCAGCCAAGGCTCCATTGGAGCAAGGATGGCCCGGGTGCTGGGGATGGCTCCTTGGCCTCTGCCCCAGGCGCTGAAGTGGCTCTGGTCTGCAGAGCAACGCCCCGGAGGGGCAGAGCATCGCCCCCTGGTGGGCAGAGCGTCGCCCCCTGGTGGGCGAGCCGGGTGGATCCCAGTCTGCACATGCGGGAGTTTGTCTGACTGTCTCTCCCCATTTCCAGCTTCAGAAAGATAAAAAAAAAAAAAAAAAAATTACATACCAGCCAATATTTACCAAATATTTGTAATTAAGTATCACACCTTACAGCTAGCTCTAGCCCTAATAACTGGTATATAAGTAAGTCACTTAATAAGTATATGCATAATAAATTGATTAATCTCTCTTGGTACCATCCAGTACTATTCTGAATACTGTGGTTGTACATTAGTGATTACAAACTGCTGCTACTTGTAGTAGAAAGGAATTAGCATCAACAGTTTGTAGCAAATAAAATGTTTCTAAGGCTAGAACATTTTACATTATGTGTATGTACCTATATAAGTGTATGTGTATTTGTGTGCTTATGTTCATTTGTTTTCTCTATACATACATGTATTCATATATGTATAAATATAAATACATATATAGAATGTGTTTTTGACAATAGTAATTTTAACAAAGGATCTTATGCTATGGAACAGTGATTTTTCAAACCTTCCTTATAGCAATTCATAATAAGACAAACACATTACAACCTAGTACATGTAACACACACACACACACACACAGAGGACAAGCGCGCATAACTAAAACAAAAGTTTTATAAAACACTACCACCCTCACTACACCTAAAGCACTAACATTTTCCATTCCATTTTTTAAAATGCTGTTTGTGACCCACTGAACTGTTTTTGTCACCCTGTTTTGGAAGCTCTTAAAAGTGCAAAAAGACACTGGGGAGGTATAAACCTTGGTTTGGCATTCATTCCTTAGGAATAACCTAGGCTCTAATAGACAACAACCAGAAACCAGCAAAATGAAGTCTACAAATTATTTAATATTGTTATTCAAATGCTATGTTGAGACCCTAAGAGTCATTATTAAATAAGCAAAAAATACAGACCATATTTTGGGCCATAATACAAGTCTCAAAAACTTAAAAGTCAAATAATAACACATCTTATCTGATAACAGTGAAATTAAATTAGAAACCAGTAACAGAAAGTTACCTGTGCCTTGGTCAGTTGGCTTAGTGGTACAGTGTTGGCCTGGCGTATGGACAACCCAAGTTCAATTCCCAATTAGGACACACAGAGAAGTAACCATCTGCTTCTCTTCCCCTTTTCCCTCTTCTCTCCCTTTTCCACTCTCGCAGCCAGGAAGCGTCAGCCCCAGGTGCTAAGGATAGCTCAGTTGGTCCAGCAAATCATTCTCAGGTGCTAAAAATTGCTTAGTTGGTTCAAGCATCTGCCCTAGATGGGGGTTGCCCAGTGGATCCCAGTCGGGGCACATGCAGGAATCTGTCTCACTATCTCCTCTCCTATCATATAATAAATAAATAAATAAATAAATAAATAAATAAATAAATAAATAAATAAAGTTATCTGCAAGATCCCATATATTTGGAAGATACATAATATACCATATTTCCCCATGTATAAGATTCACCCTTTCTGAAAAATTTGGGGTCTAAAAATTGGGTGCATCTTATACAGTGGTTGTAGATTTCTTTTACTTGCATTTCCCGTTTTTTCGCGCAGATGAAGAGTTGTATGAATTTTATGTTGTAAAATTGCACTGAGCTCAATAACTTTATGTAATACATTTTTTTCCAAATTTTGGGCCCAAAAATTAAGGTGCATCTTATACGTGGAAGCATATTATATATGGGGAAATACAGTACTTCTAAATAACTCATGGGCTGAACAAGAAGTCAAAAGGGAAATAGAGAATATTTTTAACTAAATGATAATGAAAATACATTAAAATGTAGGAAAGCAAAAACACAGGCCAGAGTTTTACTGGTTTAGAGAAGCATGAACCAGTCCATCAGGTCTACTTTGTTCCTTCTAGAACAATCCAAACTGCTCACGTAATGAGGGTGGCCACATGGAGTGAAAATCATTGATTATTTTTATTATTATAAAAGTTTAGCCTGACTAAGCAGTGGCACAGTGGATAGAGCGTTGGACTGGGACGAGAAGGACCCAGGTTCAACACCCTGAATTTGCCAGCTTGAGCGCAGGTTCACCAGCTTGAGTGTGGGGTTGCTGGCTTGAGCGTGGGATCACAGACATGACCCCATGGTCACTGGCTTGAGCTCAAAGGTCACTGGCTTGAGCAAAGGGTCACTTGCTCTGCTGGAGCCCCCAGTCAAGGCACATATAAGAAAGCAATCAATGAACAACTAAGGAGACTGAGGAGATGTTAACAAAGAATTGATGCTTCTCATCTCTCTCTCTTCCTGTCTGTCCCTATCTGTCCCTCTCTCTGTTTCTGTCACACACACAAAAATGGAAAGTTTATGATGAAAGAACCAATCTCCGCCTGACCAGACGGTGGCACAGTGGATAGAGCGTCACACTGGGATGTGGAGGACTTAGGTTCGAAATCTTGAGGTCGCTGGATTGAGTGCAGGGTCATCTGGTTTGAGCAAGGCTCACCAGCTTGAGCCCAAGGTTGCTGGCTCGAGCAAGGGGTCACTCGGTCTGCTGTAGCCCCCTGGTTAAGGCACATATGAGAAATCAATCAATGAACAACTAAGGAGCCGAACAAAGAATTGATGCTTCTTATCTCTCTCCCTTCCTGTTTGCCTGTCCCTATCTGTCCCTCTCTCTGACTCTGTCTCTGCCAAAAAAAAAAAGGAAGAACCAATCTCCTACTTCACCCCTGTTTGAAAGGCTTTCCTAAATCTGAAAGACTAGGTGTCTAATAAGCAATCTGGTCTCACTAAAGAAGAAGGCCACACAAACAGGGTAATCTGAATAGAAAGCAGTGGGGGACACATCCCGAAAGAGGCAAGACAGGAAGTTACAGAGCATGGTGGTAATCTGATGGGCAGCACTAAACTGTGGGTTTCAGGATGTTAGCTTCCTCTCCATACTAAGGACAACTTCTGGAACATAGTGCCTCCTGCTACTGCCTAACTCAGGGGTTCTCAACCTGTGGGTCACGACCCACAGGTTGAGAACCGCTGGTCTAACTGAAGCGTCCAAGACTCATCCCAGAGCCAAATTAAATGCAGAAAAAGCTCAACTTCTTAGAGATCATTTTGCCTAAGACAGGCAAGAAACAGAATCTATTTTGCCCTCAGGAAGATGTTCTGAGGTGTCCTAAGGACCCCTTCAATCCCCAAATCCTGCAAATCCGGGGTATATTATACATCTTAGTACCTTTTATTCCAACTTCACAGGGTTAAGAGTAAAACAGAATCTCAATACCTGTTTTTAATGAAATATCAGTTCATTCACTGTTTTTCCTTTTTTTTTTAAGTGTGTGTGTGTGTGTGTGTGAGAGAGAGAGAGAGAGAGAGAGAGAGAGAGAGAGAGAGAGACAGCAACTGCGAGGGACAGACAGACAGGAAGGGAGAGAGGTGAGAAGCATCAACTTATAGTTGCGGCGCCTTAGTTGCTCACTGATAGCTTTCTCATATGAGCCTTGACCAGGGGGCTCAAGCCAAGCCAGTGATCCCTTACTCGAGCCAGTGACCTTGGCACTCAAGCCAGCGATCATGGGGTCATGTCATGCTCAAGCCGGATGAACCTGTGCTCAAGCCAGTGACCTCCGGATTTTGAACCTGGGTACTACTCATCGAGTCCCAGGCTGATGCTCTATCCACTGTGCCACTGATTGGTCAGATAGTTCATTCACTTTTAAAAGGCAGTGGGGAGAGGAGCTAATACATTGTATACAACCATTAACTCAATTTGATGGAAAGTATTAGGCTTACCATTTTGATTAGTGGCATTCATTAAATATGTTTTCTCTGTGTTTTTTTCCGGAACTAAAGTGAGTAAGGATGCTACTTCGCTTTTCTGGAGGTGATCCCACATCCTGCTATGTTTGATTTTTCTAATATGTGCTTAGTTTCCTAAAATAAGCATAAACAACTTATTTAGACCTATACTATTTATTTCCAGAGATGGAACCTCAGAACTTCTTAATAATTAATAGGCTATCTCATCTTTTTACACCTTTCTTGTGATGAAGAAAGAAAAATACCTGGTACTGGAGACAAAAGGAAGTTGAGCTTAATTACAAAGATTTAAATACCAAAAATTCAGATGGCAGCTTTTTAGAAAAAGAACACTGTCTTCCTCTTATTTCAAGGCAAAATATTAATCTACCAAGAAGCATAAATACTATGTTGCTTCTTCAAAAAATTTTTGCTATATCCTTCTTTATTGAAAGAACCTGAAGTCTTAATTTAATCTTGTAATTTGAAAGTTTTTCTAACGTATATCTGCAATCTGACTACTATTCAAAGCCACTATAGAAACTAAAAAGCTACAGCAATTCATAAACAGTTTTCTCAAATAAAAACACCACAATGAAACGATACTTTTGACAGAACTTTTCTAAATCCTTTTGAAGGAGAAAACTTTTAAGTGATGGAACAAAGTGAACAAAGTTATATTATTTATTCATCTTGTTAAAAGATCCAGTACACATTAAGTCAGAGCAGATTTACAATGTATAATCAATACATTGAGTGCTGCGTCAATAAAAATGACTAAATATGCCATGGTCTTAATTATAATACCACTTTACATTTGAATAGAATAGTTTGCAAGGCATTTATATCCAAACTCATTTAACTCTACATGTCCTTTAATTTAAGTACAACAGATAAAAAGATATGAGTCCATCTAGATAAGAGAAGCTATGGACTGAAATTATTAATAGCACAGAATATACAGCCAGCCTCACCAGGTGGTGGCGCAGTGAATACAGTATCAGCCTGGAACACAGGACCCACGTTCAAAACCCTGAGGTGCCTGACCTGTGGTGGCGCAGTGGGATAAAGCATCAACCTGGAACACTGAGGTTGCTGGTTCGAAACCTTGGGCTTGCCTGATCAGGCACATATGGGAGTTGATGCTTCCTGCTCCTCCCCCTTCTCCTTCTCTTTCTCTCTCTCTCTCTCTCTCTATAAATCAATAAATAAAATATTTAAAAAAAAAACCCTGAGGTGGCTGTCTTGAGCGTGGGCTTATTTGGCTTGGGCACAGGCTCACCAGCTTGAGTGTGGAGTCACCAGCTTGAGCGTGGGATCATAAACATGACCCCAAGGTAACTGGCTTGAGCCCAAGATCACTGGCTTGAGCCCAAAGTTGCTATCTTGAGCCTAAGGTTGCAGGCTTGAGCAAGGGGTCACTGGCATGGCTGGAGTTACCCAGTCAATGCATATATGAGAAAGCAATCAATGAAAAACTAAGGTGCTACAGCTATGAGTTGATACTTCTCATCTTTCTCTCTCTCACTTGCTAAAAAAAAAAAAGGAAATCAGGAGCCAACTCTATGGTTTGGAATCCTAGCACTTAGTGATTGTGAGTAGATTACTCAACATCTCTGTGCCTCAGTTTCATCATGTATAAAATGGGGATAATCATTTCTACCTCTTGGGCCCACTAAGGATTAAATCAGTTAATGTATGTCAAGCACTTAAAACAGTGTTTAGCACAGAGTAACCATTATATATTACATACTCTATCTAATTGTACTTATCAGTAGCAACATTATATCACAGGGGAACAAGCTAGTAAGTCAGAGACAGAAATAGAAAGCAGATCTTCTCCCATTTGAAGCTCCATCCACAGAGAGCAGGGTTTGTTGTTGTTTTTATGTATCCTAAGGTTTTCCAGACTGATATAAACAGTTTAATGTGAAATTATACAAATCAAAAACTTCAGCAGCTAAAGTTGTATTATAATCAATGTTTACAGATTTTTTTAGTTAAATTATTAAAATAACAAATACTCCATTTTGGAGACAGAACTGTACATTAAGGAACAGTCACTTGTGTTGCTATTTTTGGAAAACAAAACTTTTGTTTCACTTTTCAAAAGAAAGATCAAAAAGGCAATAACCCTATCATATCATATCAATCATATCATATATCACATCTGTTAATTACTTCAACTTCTTCATAAAAAAAAATCTAGAAAGAAATAAGGCTAACCCTTGAACAATGCAGGATTAGGGGCACCAAACCCCACACATATAAAAATCAAATCCACATATAACTTCTGACGTCTCCCAAAACTTAAGCTGTCCCTCCATATCTACAGAGGATTGTTCCAGAACCCGCCATAATATAAAAATCCACACCTGGGAATACTGGTTCCTATATGCTTGCCTGACCTGCGGTGGCACAGTGGATAAAGCGTCAACTTAGATAGAATGCTAAGGCCACTGGTTTGAATCCCTGGGCTTGCCTGGTCAAGGCACATACAGGAAGCAACTACTACAAGTAGATGCTTTCAGCTTCTCCCCCCTCTTTTTCTCTTTCTCTCCCTACCAAAAGTCAATAAATAAAACCTAAAAAAAAAAGAAAAAGAAAAAGAAAATCCATTGATGCTCAAATCCCCTATATAAATGGCATACAGTTGGCCCTGTGATTCAGACTCCCGACTGTGAATCAAAAACAGAACAGATATTTACTGAAAAAAAAAAATCCCACATATAAGTGGACCCACACAGTTCAAACACATGTTGTTCACGGGTCAACTATATACTAGGATGATAACATCTGTACTATGATTTCCCTTTATTTCCCCCTCTGGTTTTCAAAACATTCAGTATCATGATATAAAATGATTTTTAAAAAGGTTTATCAAGATTTGATAACAGCCTGACCAGGCGGTGGCGCAGTGGATAGAGAGTCAGACTGGGATGCGGAGGACACAGGTTCGAGACCCCGAGGTCGCCAGCTTGAGCGCGGGTTCATCTGGCTTGAGCAAAAAGCTCACCAGCTTGGACCCAAGGTCGCTGGCTCAAGCAAGGGGTTGCTCGGTCTGCTGAAGGCCCACAGTCAAGGCATATATGAGAAAGCAATCAATGAACAACTAAGGTGTAACGGAAAACTGATAATTGATGCTTCTCATCTCTCTCTGTTCCTGTCTGTCTGTCCCTATCTATCCCTCTCTCTGACTCTCTCTCTCTGTCCCTGAAAAAAAAAAAAAAGATTTGATAATAGTATTAAGAGAAAAAACACTTGGAAATTAATTCTAGAAAATAATAGATGCCTAGTTGAAAACTGCCCTCCTTTTTTCAGATGTTTTAGGTATCTTTCCTCAGACTTTGTTTAAACTTTTTCCCTTTAGTGATTTTGGTGACTGTGATAATATCTTCCACTGATTCTAAAAATAGGGCATGGGTGTGTAAGTTTATGAGCTGACATGCAAAACTGGCACTAGATTATCTAAGTCAGAATATTAAATCATTTAGTACATTCTAGTATAAAAATATATCTTAAACACTGATACTCACATCCTTTGTATGTACTGTATATACAATTTTAATTCAAGCATATTTAATATTTTCATATGAAGTGAAGAAATATGAAGTCATAGACTGTTTAATATTCTCAAATATATCCTATCACTTCTTAAGCGATTAACTTAGACAAAGTATTCCTCCACTCCAGGCCTTTGAATAATGTGGACAGACTAGAACTTCACTGGCTATCCCCTTCTTTCCACGCCAACCCGTCTGAGGGACTCAACATCTCTCCATTTAGTGCTATGGGAACAGTCTGAAAATGTCCCACAAGTGATTCTGATACAGAAGCTGTGTCCTTGCTCTCCACTCCACTCCACTCCTGCAGATTTCTCTGAGGTTCTACACAGCTCTAAAGCCTGCCACTTTAGGTAGAGAAAAATATCACAACCCCATGACTTAGAAGGTATCTGACAGTGTTACTTTAATATGCTTAAAAAGAAGGGGCTAAATGTTAATGTGCATCTTCTTTTGTGGCAATGTGCAAGATTCAAATAAGAATCTGTATACTGAGGATTTCAAGGAGGGCTTCATAACTATATATATGGCAAACTGGAACTGCCCTTTAATCAAGGACATGGATGAAGGAAGAAAAGTGGGTAATCAAACAAAATAATGTCCCCTAAAGTTTGAGAGAATGGTTTGAATATGTGATTAATGGAAAGGTGATTTGTGCAAGTTAGGTCTTCTGATAACAGAAAAGGAAAGCCAAAGACTGACATGTAGAGATGCAATGTTATATGATCCCCAATTTCTTCTCCCAAGTATAATCTTTTCTTTTTTTCTTTTTTCTTTTTTTACTAAGAGAGACAGGCAGGAAGGGAGGGAGATGAAAGCATTAACTCGTAGTTGTGACACCTTAGTTGTTCACTGATTTCTTTTCATAGATGCCCCTTGCTCAAGTCAGCAACGACCTTGGACTCTTTTCTGTGATCCCACACTCAAGCCAGTGACCCAGCACTCAAGTTGATGAGCCCACACTGAAGGCAGATGAGCCGGTACTCAAGCCGGTAACCTCGAAGTTTCAAATCTGGGTCCTCAGAGTCCCAGGTAGATGCTCTATCCACTGTGCCACTGTCTGGTCAGGCCCAAATATAAATTTCTGCAGGTCTGACATCAACTCTATTAAAAATTAATAACTAATAACTACAAAAAATATGGTTTGAGTATATGCCATATTGTAAATATAAGTCAAATACATTGGCTCAGCCTGGCTTCTGGTGGCACAGTGGATAGAGCACCGACCTGGAATGCTGAGGTCACCAGTTTGAAGCCCTGGGCTTGCCCAGTCAAGACACATACAACAAGCACAAGCAAGCAACAAACAACTAAAGTGAAGCAACTATCAGCTATCAGTTATTGATGCTTCTCGCTCTCCCACCCCTCAACTCTCTGTAAAATCAATAAATAAAATCTTAAAAAACAAAACAAAAACACATTGGCTCAGCACGGTGATTGCCAGTTGCCCAGTAGGGTATTTACAAAGTGTCCTTTTTCGTTACTGTGTACAAATTCTACACTATTTAAAAACTATTGTATTTGCAAAGTCTCCTGAAAAATTCTCATAACTAGTAAAAAAAGAAATGGAATTTTACAGCTTTCTTGGAAAATGTATGTTGTTTAAGTGTCAGCCAATATTACATCACCATTAGTAAGTATACAAGGATCGGCATAGATTCTGACTGGGGCTTCAAAACTACAGTTATCTATATGAAAAAATATCTGTGCTTGCATTATCTGCAAACTAGAGAACATATTAATCAATAAATGCTGATTATTAGCTATATGTTATAGTAAGAGGACCCTTAAATGGCACAAAAAAATTAACAGTGATCCAAAGATGTGAAGCTTAAAAAAATTTTTTGGCTAGGTCTGAAAGTCACTGTTCGTTGTTAGAGAAGGTATCAGTAGTGGTGACTGGGACTATGATGTGTACTCCTCTACCACTACTCTATTGATTTATGCCTTAATAAAGTCAAATTTTTTTAGTATGCATCTATCTTTTCTTTAAGTCACTTAACAAAATATGCTGTCCACTGTTGGCTAACTTGCTGAATGCACTCTCAATTTAAAAAAATTCTCAATGCTCTCCACATGAACATGAACCAACCATATAACCGTAAAACCTAAAGCTTGTGTTAGTGAACAGATCGGTAACTCAACAAGAAATAAAACTGAACAACAACAACAAAAAATGCTCCAACCCCAATCCTGTAAAATGTTCACACTGGAAACAGTAGCAATAAATATTATGCAAGAGAAGATAATTCTTTATACAGAGCTGGAATGGATAAATATTTCTTGAATGAATACATACATTTCTTCCTCATACTATATCCATGTGTCAAAGCATCAAACAATTTAATTTGTGCCAGTTTCTGTTGTGTCTTGAACTTTATATTTAAGTTTATCATGAGGGGAATAAAAACCTGTTTGGCTTGCCTCACCATGAATCACAGCCAGGAGGTCAGCTTGTTGTGTATCAGCAACTATGTTTTCACTACAGCTATGTGACCTAAAGTGGCAGCAAGAGAGGCACCAAAATAGAAGGAGCAGGAGGCTTCTCCTGGCTCCTCAGCCCCCATTGGGCTTTTCCAGCTCATTCGGGTATCTGAGCAAGAGCCAACCGTCAAGGAGAGAAAGAACAAACCCAACATCCCCGATAAAAAAAAAGGCTGCAGGCCCACCAGATCTTCCTTGCCCTCCCCGAGAGCCCGGTGAAGCAAGAACATAAAAGAAAGCGGGCTTAAGAAACAGCGAGGAGAAAACACAGCATGACAGGGGCCAAAACTAGCCCGGTGCAAGGCAAAAATCCAGCGGTGACCGTCAAGCACAGATTTCGGGAAGATCTGGGGACGGAGGAGAATCTATCTCCCCACGGGAGCTCAGGGCGCAGGTTCAGCGCGAGCGCAGCGGGCCCCCGTCCCCGAAGTACCTCCGGGCACCCGGGACCTGCCCTGCTCCCACCTCACCTGTCCGGTGGCCACTGGCGCCGGCCGACTCCCCGGCCGCGGGTCCCGCCCCTGCCCGCCCTCCCAGCCCGTGCCCTCCTGGTGCGTCGCCTGTGACCACCTCCCGGGTCAATTCGGGTAGGAGTGGAAGCCCGCCTCGCCACCCCAGGCCTGTCGCCAGCACTCACTTTCTGAATCCGCTTCAGCGCCATGGGTCAGGGAAGACGGCGGGGACACCGGCCGGCGGAGGCGGCTGCGGGGCTCGGGGGCGTGCGGTCGTCGCGGGCGCGGCTCGCTGGCTCCTCGGCTGGCTCAGCCCGGTGAGTCTCCGGCTCGCCGCTCGCTGGCTCGCTCCAAGCGCCTGTGCCTGTTCCGTACGCGCCCAAGCGCGAGTGTGCGCGAGTGTGCGGGCGGGGACACCGGCGAGACTCTTTTGTTTCCGCTTTTGCTTCTGGGAAGGAGCCTGAGCCCTCCCCGCCCGCGCCCCGCCCCGCCTGGCACACTGGGAAGTGTAGTTCCAATCCTGTCCTCCGCGGTCAACCCCGGGCGGGGACCGTGACTCATTGCTGACCTCAACCCCGCAGCCTGGGCTTGGAACGCCTGGGGCTAGAGCCGGTCTCCGCAGTTTGATCTGGTTCCAGTTCCTGAACTTGACGTTTCCAGTCTGTAAAATGGGGACAAGAAACTCGCTCGTTAAAGTGCTTACTGGAATTTCTGATGTGATACCGCTGATCTTGTTATTTTTACAGATTTCACTTTCTTGTCAAATATATGAAAGTCTCACCCTCCACATATGGACAGACTCATAGCTACCTAGTTCTTACTGCAAAAAAAGGTGCCACCTTTGAAGGTGTCGCTTCTTTGAACTCCAAAGTTTGAGCTTCACCTTCATCATTGGCTTCTTCCCTTCTGTGGACAACGCAGGCTCTGTATAGTATACTCACACTCATCAGTCCCTCCATTCTTATGAACTTGTGTGCACATTAAAACTTTGTTTCTGGCCCTGGCCACTTGGCTCAGTGGTAGAGCGTCGGCCTGGCGTGCAGGAGTCCTGGGTTCGATTCCGGCCAGGGCACACAGGAGAAGCGCCCATCTGCTTCACCCCTCCCCCTCTCCTTCCTCTCTGTCTCTCTCTTCCCTCCCGCAGCTGTGGCTCCATTGGATCAAAGATGGCCCGGGTGCTGAGGATGGCTCCGTGGCCTCTGCCTCAGGCGCTAGAGTGGCTCTGGTTGCAGCAGAGCATCGCCCCCTGGTGGGCATGCCCGGTGGATCCCCGTGGGGCGCATGTGGGAGTCTGACTGCCTCCCTGTTTCCAACTTCAGAAAAATACAAAAAAAAAGAAAAAAACAAACAAACAAAAAAAAACTTTGTTTCTGGTCTCAGCACAAGCAGAATAGGTTTTCACTGGTGTCACGCTTTAGCTTATCTAATTGCCAAATCCAGTTCACTGCTTTACCTCCGTGCTGTTTTTGAACCATTTGATTGTGGGCCACCCTTACGTTTTTCGTAAAACTCACTGCCTATGGCTTCCATAGCACCATGGTATATGGGTCTTCTCCTTTTCTAAGTTTCCCTTTTCTGTCACTAGCTCCTCTTCTCGAGGGTTGGAGTGCCCCAGAATTCCAAGCCTTGGTCTCTCATGATCAGTGTCTTCCTAGAAAATACTGTATACCTGTGCCCTCCTACAAACTTTGAAGCCAACCAGTGCATTCAGAGGACCACTATCCTGGGATGGAATGCCAGCTTTGACCCCCCCCACCCCACCCCTCGTGTAACTGGCTAAGCCACATAAACTCTCTAATCCTCAGTTTCATCATCTGTCTATAGAGATAATAATCTTTAAATGTATTATTGTAAGAATTAGCTGGCATTAATATAATGTGCCAAACACAGTAACTAATATGGTGAAAGTGTTTAATAAAAATTATTACCTTATTTGTTTTTAATCTATGTGGTGATGACTTAGCCTACTGGACACATTAACCTTTCTTCCAGGACTCAGCGTTCATTGCCACAAGATGAGGGTGGAGGAAATCTTCCCAGGAAACTCTAAACAATAGCTGCCATAGCATTCTAAAGGCTTACAAGGAGCAAGGGGGAAAAAAATCACTTATGTAACTTTAAATCACATGTCCAGGGGAACAGGATAGCGAGAGAATAATAGAAATAATCAATGGGGTCTGAAATTTAATTTGGAAGCTTCTCATCCCCTCCACCAAATGTTGATGATGATAACGATGATGAAGAAGAAGGAGGAGAGGGAGGAGAAGAAGCAGAAGCAGAGGAAGAGGAAGAAGGAGAAGGAGGAAGATGGCAGTAACAACAGATCGGGAACCTGACTTCTCTCTTACTTTCATTTTCACGGGGTCTTGCTTTTCTCTGCACATTGGCCCACCCTCCTTTTTCCATCTCCCTCTTGGCTTCCCTTATACAAGGCTTGAGCATGCACTGTCCTTACCTCACTTTTTGACACTCCTCCAGCAACTGCGCCTGCTGCTAAATGATCAAGCCTTTTGGTACTCTCCATTTCATCTCCCTAAAAAGAAGAAACTCATTGATGCAACTCATCATTTTACTCCTGGCTATAAATGTCAGCTAGTGATTAAAGTATAGATTGACAACCCTTGGGTTAGGTGGCCACCCATAGTCCAGTCAGCCGGGGGAAGTTTAAAGTACTTTTGGGCAAAGAGGCTTCTGAAACACAAAAGCAAAAGAGGTGTACTTGGCTAGTTTTTTATACCACCTTTGTACTTCAGAAAGTGGGATCCTACCCCTACATTGCCCTTCCTTTTCATAGAGAAAGCATGAGAGTGTCCTTTAAATAGAGAGAAATAGTCTGAACTTGGGCACCAGCTGCTTTGGGGAGTTGCTTTCCCAAGCTGATAGCATTTGGATATAATGTCAGACGTGAGGCCATGATCAGTGGATACCACTATAGAGAAGCACTAGTTGCAGATAGCTCATTTCCAGGAAGCCCATAAAAAACCTCCAGGGTCATTCACTGGACAGTCCTTATCATCAAGCACTAGGTTAAAGAAAATACACACTCAAACAGCGGCTATGATCAGGGCAGTTTTATTCAAAAGGCATTGAGAGTTTAGTACACTAGCATTATTATCTCCCTGTTCCAGTACAGCCCTCATACTAGTCACACTAGTCATATCACTCCATTTCTTTTTTTTTTTAAAATATTTATTTATTTTTAAATTTTATTTTATTTATTCATTTTAGAGAGGAGAGAGAGGGAGAAAGAGAGGCGAGAGAGACAGGGGGGAGGAGCAGGAAGCATCAACTCCCATATGTGCCTTGACCAGGCAAACCCAGGGTTTCGAACCGGTGACCTCAGCATTTCCAGGTCGACGCTTTATCCACTGCGCCACCACAGGTCAGGCCACTCCATTTCTTAAAAACCTCTATTGGTTTGTATCATGGAAGCCCAATGCCTCAGCTTAAGACAAAACACCCATCATAATTTATTCTTAAACTCCTTCTTTCCATATTTAGCTCACACACTATAGTTAATGTCATATGCCTTTGCACTGTGCATTCTCTCCACATAAAATGACCTCCCATCAGTCACCTAACAAACTCCTATCTATCCTTCAAGACCCAACTCAAATGATACATTCTTTATGAGATTCTTCTCTACCTATATACTGAAGTTGATTTATTAATATTTATATTATTCTTTTAATTCCAGAAGCAAGATAGTCATATTTTAGGGATATTACTTGTCTTTTTCATGACTGGTTATCTCATTAGAACATGAATTCTAAGAACATATGAAAAATAAAATAAAATAAAGCAAACAAACAAAAGAAAATATGGAAAATGTTTACTTTAAAAACAATTATTGATTTTAGGGAGAGGAGAGAGAGCAAGAAGGGGGAATAAGCAAGAAGTATCAATATCAACTCATAGTAGCTGCTTTTCATATAAGCGCCTTGACTGGGCAAGCCCAGGGATTTGAACTGGCAACCTCAGCATTCCCAGGTCAATGCTCTATCCACTGTGCCACCAAAAGTCAGGCAGGAAATGTCTTTTTTTTTTTTTTTTTCAGAGACAGAGAGAGAGTCAGAGAGAGGGATAGATAGGGACAGACAGACGGGAACGGAGATGAGAAGCATCAATCATCAGTTTCTCGTTGTGACACTTTAGTTGTTCATTGATTGCTTTCTCATATGTGCCTTGACCATGGGGCTACAGCAGACCGAGTAACCCCTTGCTCGAGCTAGCGACCTTGGGCTCAAGCTGGTGAGCTTTGCTCAAACCAGATGAGCCCACGCTCAAGCTGGCGACCTCGGGGTCTCAAACCTGGGTCCTCCGCATCCCAGTCCAATGCTCTATCCACTGAGCAACTGCCTGGTCAGGCAGGAAATATAGTTAAAACTTGCATACAGTAAGATGAACACATCTAAGTGTACAATTCAATGAGTTTTCACAGATGAATATGCCTGTATAACAAGGCCTTAATCAAGATATAAAGCACTGCTATCACCACAGAAAATTCCACTGTAACCCTTTCCAGTCACTCTCAACCCCAATAGAGCACCAGTGTTCTGATTTCTATCACTATAGATTAGTTTTGTCTGTTTTTGAATGTTATGTAAACAGAAAAATACAATACATACTCTTCTGTGTTCTGTCTCATACCCATTGACATTATACAGTTATTAGAATATTATTGACTTTATTCTTTATGCTGTATTTTACATCCCATGACTGTTCTGTAACAATCAATTTGTACTTCTTAATCCTCTCACCTATTTGCTTTTATTTTATCCTGTCTTTTCTTTTGTTTCTCTGTTCCTTTATAGGTTTCTTTTTTATTGTTGAATATCTGTTAGCATCTAATTATAATTTTTTGAATTTTTTTGCACTTAGTGCTTTACTTGCATTATCTCATTTAATCCTCTAATAACCCTCTGACACAGGTATATATTTCACTCTCTTAGATACAGTGGTTCCTTGTCTATTGTAGAGGCTAGGTTCCAGAATCCCCTGGAATAGGCGAAAATCCGCAAAGTAGCAACCTTATATTTATTTTATTATTTATATATTTTAAGGCTTTATTTAGATTCAATATTCTTCTAATATGTTTTAATTAATATTTTTATAGTTTTCCTTTTTTAGGCTAGAAAATGCTTATTTTACTACAAAAACTATTAAAATAATAAATATATAAAAATACCTTTATACTGCAAAATCTCATGATATAGCAAAAAATCTGTGATACCAAATTAGATATGTACAATTTTAAAATCTGCGATACAGTGAGACTGTGAAAAGTGAACCGTGAGGAACGGCTGAAGGAAAATGAGATACACAGAAGTTAAGTAATTGACCAAAATCTAATAGCTCATAAATGGTGAAGCTGGAATTGGAATCTGGGCTTACTAGGTAGGCCACAGAGTTTGTGATGTAAAAACAACAACAATAAACAGCTCATGCTTAAATAAAAGTGGAAAGTATAGTGGAAAATATTTTTCCTGAACAATGTTAGAGTAGCAAAGTAATCAAGAGGATGACTATTCCATTATATTCATAGGTCCCACCAATTTTCAAGGTGATGGATTAAACAGGACAGAAATAGAAAGTTAAAACAGAGACTAACTTATTCACCCAAACTGTTCTTACTGTTCACGTTCTTTTCAGTCTGTGGAGTTCTATTATAGGGATTTAATTATTTTAGTTTGAGGTTTTGATCCCCATTAAACTATAAAAATTTAGCTAAATAATTCTAATTACCTACATAAGATTAGTAAGAATTAACAGCCCTGGCCGGTTGGCTCAGTGGTAGAGCATCGGCCTGGCGTGCAGGAGTCCCGGGTTCAATTCCTGGCCAGGGCACACAGGAGAAGCGCCCATCTGCTTCTCCACTCCTCCCCCTCTCCTTCCTCTCTGTCTCTCTTTTCCCCTCCCGCAGCCGATGCTCCATTGGAGCAAAGATGGCCCGGGCGCTGGGGATGGCTCTGTGGCCTCTGCCTCAGGCGCTAGAACGGCTCTGAATGCAACAGAGCGACGCCCCAGAGGGGCAGAACATTGCCCTCTGGTGGGCATGCCGGGTGGATACCGGTCGGGCGCATGCGGGAGTCTGACTGCCTCCCCGTTTCCAGCTTCAGAAAAATGAAAAAAAAAAAAAGATTAGTAAGAATTCATTATGAATTATTTCTCTGTAAAGAGAGGAAAATGTTTTTGCAGAATAAACCATAATGGTGTTAGAGTTGGTAGGAAAACAAAACAGAAAGAACAAAAGGGGATGAGGGACATTGCCCAAAATGAGAGATTAGGTAAAACTACACTCTTATAGCAATCAGCTGTAAATTTGTAACTTGAACCTTATCCACTGATGCACCAAGAAATAAATACCTTTCTATTCTTAGCCCAGTATCTGCCTCACACAAAGGGGCATCTAAAAGCCATAGCTTGATTTAAATCTATTCAACAACGATAGAATTTTGGTTATCTAATCAATTGATATACCGTACTCAAATTGACCCAAACCTTTGCATTTTTAAATTTGAAATGTCCCAGGTAGAGAAACAATCTGAGCCTGTGTAAAAGGAGGAGTATGGGCTAGACAGGGTCATGCAAGCCAAGGTGCTTGACTACCAAGCAACTGTAAAGGAAGTCCACAGTTTTGTATCTCAACCAAGTTTGGGAATCTGAATTTTTTAAAAAGTTCCCTAGATGAAGTGATTTCTTCCTTCCCTCCCTTCCCTCTCTCTGTCCCTATGTGTAAATCAAAACCAAATGAGGTCTTTCCTCACACCTATGAGGATAGTTTGTATAAACAAAAAATAAACAAACAGAAAATAACAAGTGTTGGTGAGGAAGTGCAGAAAAAGGAACCCTTTTGCTCTGTTGGTTGGTGAGAATGTAAAATGGCATGACCACTATAGAAAACAGAATGGAGACTCCTCAAAAATATTAAACAAGAACTACCACATGATCCAACAAACTCACTTCTGGTTACATATCCAAAGGAAAGGAAAATAGGATAGTAAATATATGCCTGCACTCCCATGCTCATTGTAACATTATTCACAATAGCCAAAATATGGAAGCAACCTAGATGTCCATCAACAAATAAGTGGATAAAGATGTGGTGTGTATATACAATGAAATATTATTCAGCCATGAGAAAGAAGAAAATCTTTCTATTTGCAACAATTGGATAGAACTTGAGGCATTTTGCTAAGTGAAATAAGCCAGACAAAGGCAAATACCATATGATCTCACTTATATGTGGAATCTAAAAAAAAAAAGTCAAACTGATAGAAACTAAGAGTAGAAAAGTGGAGCGGGAGAAATAGGGAGAGGTTGGTAATAGGTTATAAGTTGAATAAGTTCTGAGGATCTAATAATGTACAGCAGCACAGTGACTAAAGTTCATAACTTTGTATTGTGTAACTGAAATTTGCTAAGTAAAACCTACCATATTTCCCATCTATAAGACGCACTCTTTTAAAAAAAATTTGGGGTCTAAAAACTGGGTGTGTCTTATGCCTTGGTTGTAGATTTTTTTACTTGTATTTCCCACTTTTTTGTGCTTGTTGTCTTTGTGCTCATTGTTTTGCACTTGTTAACGGTATATTATGGTAGGTTACAATTTGCCATGTTCTGCCCAGAAATGGCGAAGAAAAGATTTTCGCACAGTGCTGAATTCAAGTTAAAAGTGGTCCAGTTTGTAAAAGTGAATGGAAATTCTACTGCTGAACATAAGTTTCATCCTCCTCCAACTGAGAAATCAATCCAAGACTGGCTATGGGAAGAAGAAACCCTACTGAAAACGCCAAGGCGGAAGAAGGCCATGAGAGGCAGGTCAGCAAAATGGCCTGGTTTAGAGAGGGAATTGAAGATATGGATTGAAGAGCAAAGGGCAACTGGAATTCCTGTGTCCACAAAGATGGTTGAGCATGAGGCAAGAAGAATTGCTGATGAAAAAGAAGTTACTAATTTCAAAGGAGGACGCAATTTGTGCTTCAGGTTCATGAAACAGAATGGACTAAGCATGCGTACATGCACCAGACTTGCCCAAAAGATGCCTGAAAACTACGAGCAGAAGGTCCTTGAATTTCATTGTTTTGTCATTCAACGTCTGAAGACACATCAGTTTAGGTAGGGACAGATTGCAAATATGGACAAAATCCCCTTCAATTTGATGTCCCAAGTAACAGAACTGTTGATAAGAAGGGGGTGAAAACTGTAACTGTGAAGACAAGTGGACATGAAAAGAGCCATTATACAGTTGTTCTAGCTTGTTGTGCTGATGGAAGCAAGCTGCCTCCTATGCTGATTTTCAAATGCAAAACAATGCCAAACGAAGACATTCCTTGAGGAGTGATTGTCTACATTCACTACAAGGGTTGGATGGATCAGAATGGGATGATCTGGTTTGAGAAAGTTTGGAGAAGGAGGAGGCCAGGTGAGCTCTTACATAAACTTGCCCTATTGGCGCTTGATCAGTTCAGGGCACACATAACAAAAAACACAGAACCCCCCCACACACACACACACAGAAGATTGCTGCAGAGCAAAAAACAAAACTTGCTGTCATACCTGGAGGCTTGACATCCCAGCTCCAAGCACTTGATGTCAGCATTAGCAAATCCTTTAAAGCTGCAATGAAAGACAATGGAACCAATGGATGAAGTCTTTCTGGGGATAATTTGACACCATTAGGTAGAGTGAAAAAACCAACTATATGAGAAGTTTGCACGTGGGTGAAAAGATCCTGGAATAATACCAAGATTGAGATCATTATCAAGTCCTTTAAGAAGTATGGCATTTCAAATGCCATAGATGGAACTGAGGACGAGGCAATATATGATGACAGTGATTAATCATCAGACACAGATGAGGACAAACTAATAGGTGGGATTTTGACAATGAGAAGTTGCGTGAATTTTATGATAAATAAAACTGGAGTTCAGCCCTTGCCGGTTGGCTCAGTGGTAGAGCGTCGGCCTGGCGTGCAGGAGTCCCGGGTTCAATTCCTGGCCAGGGCACACAGGAGAAGCGCCCATCTGCTTCTCCACCCCCCCCTTCCTCTCTGTCTCTCTCTTCCCCTCCTGCAGCCAAGGCTCCATTGGAGCAAAGATGGCCCGGGCGCTGAGGATGGCTCCATGGCCTCTGCCTCAGGCGCTAGAATGGCCCTGGTTGCAACAGAGCAATGACCCAGATGGGCAGAGCTTCGCCCCCTGGTGGGCATGCTGGGTGGATACCGGTCGGGTGCATGCGGGAGTCTGACTGCCTCCCTGTTTCCAGCTTTGGAAAAATGCAAAACAAAACAAAACAAAAAAAACTGGAGTTCAAGAACTTTATGTAATACATTTTTTTCAAAATTTGAGTCCCATAATTAAGGTGTGTCTTATACATGGGAGCATCTTATACATGGGAAATATGATAAATATTCCCACATATATAAATAAATAAAAGTGAGATAAATTTACTAGATGGGGAATCCTGTCACAATGTATACATATATCAAATCACCATGATATACACTTTAAATATCTTAGAATTTTGTCAATTATACCTCAATAAAGCTGAAAAAGAAAAGGCATAAATCAAATGGAGTTAATCAGTGCTTATCATACTCTAGAGAAGTTTGCTGGTGAGAGAGAAAGGGGCATGAAATACCAACTAAAAAAAATCTGATATTTTTTCTAGATGAGATAGATCTCTTCATGTATGAAGGTAGACATGAAAAAAATAGGTCTATTACTTATTGTTTAAAAAAAATAACTAACACTTAACTGCTTAGGTAAGCAATCAACATTTATTATCTCACATAGTTTCTGTGGGTCAGGCATTTGGGAACCCCTTAGCTGGGGGGTTCTAGCTTCAGTCTCACTTCAGATTGTTGTCAAAATGTTGACCAGGGTTGCAGTCATTTGAATGCTCTACTAAAGGATAGTTCATCTAAGACAGTTCATTCATGTGGAACACAGCATGGTTTTTGTTTTTTGGCCAAAAAAGGGGTTTGGTGAAAAGACTCAGGCATTCCTGGCTACATGTGACATGGTAGAGCAAGGCATATGGCTGGTGGTAGGGTTAAATGGCTTCCTTAAAACTCAAATTCCCCTCACCCAACTCCCATTAGGGCATCTTCTTCAGTAAACATCTCCTTCACCCAACACCCTCTCTCTTTAACTCCACCCCCCTAGGAAAGTTCTGAAAAATGTCCTTGAGACAAGGCCATTCTGAAGGGTCTGAGGGTTGGGAAAAGGAGACAGTCTGCAACCAATGCGACAAACCCCAATATGCTAATCTGAGCACGTCCAGGTACAAGCAACCTCAATGCCAGCTTGAACCCCTATATCTTTTTTTTAATTCAATGAGAAGAGGAGAGGCAGAGAGACAGATTCCCGCATGCACCTCAATGAGGATCAACCGGCAAGCCCACTAGGGGGTGATACTCTGCCCATCTGGGGTTATGCTAAGGAGCTCTTTTTCAGTGCCTGAGGTGAACCAGGCCATGGAGCCATCTTCAGTACCTAGGGCCAACCTGCTCCAATTGAGCCATGGCTACAGGAAGGGAAGAGAGAGGGAGAAAGAGAGGCAAGAAGGGAAGAGGTGGAGAAGCAGATGGTCGCTTCTCCTGTGTGCCCTAACAGGAAATTGAACCTGGGACATCCACACTCCAGCTGATACTCTACCACTATGCCAACTGGCCGGGACCTGAACCCTTATATCTAAAGCTTCCTCCCACAGCTCGGGGCTGACACCCTTTTGCTGGTTTCAGCATGCTTGCACCCAAGTGCTTTTAAAAGAAACTCTTCTTTTGGAACACACTAGCCTTGTGTTTTCAGTTCATCCTGCAGTTTCTGCCTTTCACCAGGAGCCCAGCATCTGGAGTCCATGAACTTGGCTGTGCCCCAGTAAAGCCAGCAGAGGATGGCTGTCTTGCCAGAATACCACCACCAGTTCTGTTTTCTCTGGAATGGATGTGACCTGATTTCTCAGGTACTGTTGGGAACAGTCTGCTGGTTGCCAGTTTTGCTTCTCCTTCACCTATTCTACACGTGAAGAAATGTTTCTTTCTTTGCAAATATAAGAAGAGCTCCTTTTGGTTTCTCTTTGTGCTTCTTTGTGGCTGTGCTGTCAACAGTCCTTGTCTGCAGAGAACCTCTCTGCCCAAGAACTCCTAGTTCTTTTGAACTGTGAGAGCTTTTTGGGGGCTGATGAGAACTCTCATTTTTCCTGCGACACTTCCAGGCATATAGGCCACTACAGTCTTCAGACACAATAGGCCCCTCTCCCCTGCTGAATATATTGTCTTATAACTATAAAACCAGAATCACAAAAAGGTGGAGCTCAGCCAAGAGAGGTGGGATGACACAGAACAGGTGTGTTTGGCACACTTGTAGTTAACACGTTCTTCATTGTGAAGTATTTCTAAATAGCTAGCTGTCTGGGCTGTTGGCTTGCAGATTCTTCCCTTACCCTCACCTCCACTAACTCTGTCCAGCTATAGGCCATACAGCTTCAGGGGGACCATTTCTGGATTTATGGTTGGTGCACAAACTGCCTTCTCCCCAAGTAAATATCCATAAAGTTAGGTGCCAGTGTTGAGTGAGCTTCTGCTTGAAAGTAGGCTAGAACCACTGTTTGTAAAGGGTACAGAGCAGAGAGCCTCAATGATTGTGATGGCAACCATATACTTTTCAGGAGTGACAGATGGGTTCTCCCTCCAAGAATGTTTGTTATGTGTAACCTTCTATGACATACATTTCCTTCAAGGATGTTTCTGTTATAATAGCCCATTTATTATCATTCTTAATAAAAATCAATTTTAGCGTGACCAGTGGTGGCATAGTTGATAGAGCACTGGACTAAGATGCAGAGGACCTGGGTTCAAATCCTGAGGTTGCTGGCTTCAGCTTGGGCTCATCCAACTTGAGTATTGGCTCATCAGTTTGAGCCCAAGGTCGCTGGCTTGTGCAAGGGTACACGTGCTCTGCTGGAGCCCCCCAGTCAAGGCACATATGAGAAAGCAATCAATGAACAATTAAGGTATCAACAAAGAATTGATGTTTCTCATCTCTCTCCCTTTCTGACTGTCTGTCCTTATCTGTCCCTGTCTGTTTCTCTCGTTAAAATAAAATAACATAAAATAAAGTAAAATAAATAAAACAATTTTATTTTATTTATTTTATTTTTAAAATATTTTATTTATTGATTTTTTAGAGAGAGAGGAGAGAGAGACAGAGAGAGAGAGAGAGAGAGAGAGAGAGAAGGGGGAGGAGCAGGAAGCATCAACTCCCATATGTGCCTTGACCAGGCAAGCCAAGATTTCGAACCTGCGATCTCAGTGTTTCAGGTCGACGCTTTATCCCACTGCGCCACCACAGGTCAGGCAAATATAAAACAATTTTAAGCATGAACAGCCAGCAGAAGAATGCTTAAACACTTTTGTTTGTTTTTTTGATAAGGTACAAAAAGGAAAAGTCTTCTGTGGTTCAACTTATAATCTATTTTAATCAAGTTCTGAGCAGCTCTGATGCATTAGTCAGGGTTCTTCAGAAAAACAGAACCAATAACTCATAGACAGATATATAAGAGGAGAACTATTAACAAGAATTGGCTCAGGTGATTATGGGGGCTGAGATACAACATGATATGCTGTCTACAACCTAGAGAACCAGGGCAGCTGGTAGTGTAATTCAGTTCAAGTTTGAAGGCCTAAGAATCATGGGAGCCTATGGTATGACTTTCAATCTCAGCTGAAAGGCCAGAGAAAGGGGAGGGAAATAGGGAACTACACCTGGGAGTCTGAAGGCCCCAAAACCAGAAGCTCTGATGTTCAAGGACAGGAGAAAATGAATGTGAGAGCTTAACAGGAGAGAAAATCTGCCTTCCTCCACCTTTTTTTTTTCCTATTTGGACCTTCAGCACATTGGATGACACTCACCCACATTGAAGAGGGTGGGTTTTCTTTACACTGTTTAGTTATTACCCTCACAGACATCCAGAAATAGTGCTTTACCAGCTACTAGGGCATCTTTTAGCCCAGCCTAGTTTACACATAAAATTAACCACACCTAGGTAGCTAGAACTCTTCTTAAATGGAGCAGCTGATGTGCCTTATTCTGCAGCACAGTACCCAGCAGCTATCTCCTAACAGACCACTCGGAGGCAGCGTGGTAGCTCACTGAAGCCCTGGAGTTAGGACTGGGATTGTAGGAACTAGGAAAAGGTGGTGGGGTGGAAAGACAAGTGAACTAGGCTCTCGACCTGACCCCTTTCATCCTCAAATGTAATTGGAATAGATAGATAATTATTTATCTGTTTTTATAAACTGAGTGAACTTGGGTAAAATTTGGCTTTATAACATCTTTCATGTATAATGAAATAAATTAATGCTTGTAATGCTCTTTGTACAGTGAAGGAAGCATAGGGATTTTCAGAAGAATTAACTGTTATTGTTTGGATTCTGCTTTAGAAGAATGGTTGCTAATATTTGAAAAACAGGTTTGGAAATCACTGATTTGGTCCATATTCCTCATTTTAAAAAAATGTTTTGAGCCTGACCAGGCAGTGGTGCAGTTAACAGAGCATCGACCTGGGATGCCGAGGACCCAGATTTGAAACCCTGTGGTTGCTGGCTTGAGCGCGGGCTCATCTGGCTTGGGCGCAGGCTCTCCAGCTTGAGTGCGGGTTTGCCAGTTTGAGTGTGGGATCATAGACATGACCGCATGGTCATTGGCTTGAGACCAAAAGTCACTGGCTTGAGCAAGGGGTCACAGGCTTGGCTGGAGCCCCTGGTCAAGGCACATACGAAAAAGCAATCAATGAACAACTAAGGTGCTACAACTACGAGTTGATGCTTCTTATCTCTCTCCCTTGCTGTCTGTCCCTGTCTGTCCTCCATCTCTCTCTCTCTCTCTCTCTCTCTCTCTCTCTCCCTCTCTCTCTTAAAAAAATTATATTGCCTGACCAGGCGGTGGCACAGTGGATAGAGCATCGGGTTGGGATGCAGAGGACCCAGGTTTGAGACCCTGAGGTCGCCAGCTTCAGCACGGGCTCATCTGGCTTGAGCAAAAAGCTCACCAGCTTGAACCCAAGGTCACTGGTTCCAGCAAGGGGTTACTTGATCTGCTGAAGGCCCACGGTCAAGGCACATATGAGAAAGCAATCAATGAACAACTAAGGTATTGCCACGAAAAACTGATGATTGATGCTTCTCATCTCTCTCCATTCCTGTCTGTCCGTCCCTATTTATCCCTCTGACTCTCACTTTGTCCCTGTTAAAAAAATTATATATATATTACATAAATTTATTTGTATAATTTTTAAAAGCAACAATCATAATACAGCAACCCTCCCTCATTTTTTCTTGAAAATAAAAAAAAAATGTTTCTATAGGACAATGTCTCTAAGCAACTGAGTTCCAACTTTTAATATTAAGGCAATGATAGTGTTAAAGCAGAAAGCTATATGTTAGGAGAATTTTATTGCCCAATTAGATGTCTTCTACTCTTTTGCAGAGTTCTTCCTTCTCAAATTTCTCCCTTCCTTTTTTTCTCCCTCTTTCTCTATCTCTTGCAGTTTTATTTAACAATTTTCTCTGATACTGGCAAATCTCTTGCTGCTCTACAACTATTTTCAGAAATTTCATCCCTTTAGTCTTTGATATGAATTGTCATATTAGGCTATGATATAAATATTCTAGGTGAAGCTTTTCAACTTCACCCCACACTTTGTTGCTTTGAGAATTTTTGCTCTATTTTACAATAGTTGGACATATGGAATCTGATATTGCCATGTTATAATAATGACTATTCTTTAATTCTCTAAGTAACCCAGGACAATATATGACAAATTACTGAGAAAGAGAGATGTTTACAATTTTACTCCTCAGTTTTAGCAATATTAAGCATGTTAATGCTATAAAAGGTGTGAAATGCCTCTACATGATACAGCTTTTTAACAAACAAACTAATTTAAAGTGCCTTGAATCATGGCTAGGTGTGCTTTTCTGCAAAGCCTAACAGGATCTAATTACAGTCAGTAAATGCAGAGCAAACTATATAATCAATTAAGAATGACAAGGATTGGTCTGGCCTGTGGTGGCACAGTGGATAGATTGTTGACTTGGAATGCTAAGGTTGCTGGTTTGAAACCCTGGGCTTGTCCAGTCAAGGCACATAGAACAAGTAACCAATGAATAACTAAAGTGAAGCAACTATGAGTTGATACTTCTTGCTCCTGAGGATATTATGCTAAATGAAATAATCTAGTCACAAAAAGACATATACCATATAATTCCACTTATTTGAGGTATCTAGAGTAGTTAAATTCATAGAAACAGAAAGTTACTATGGGGCTAGGGGGAGGGGAGAATGCAGAGTTGTTTAATTCATATAGAGTTTCAGTTTTGCAAGATAAAAACGTGCTGGAGATTGGTTGCACAATATGAATGTACTTAATACTACTGAGCTATACACTAGGAATGGTTAAGATGGTAAATTTTACGTAGGAAAAAATATATGTTTCATTAAAGACAAACAAGTGTTGGAGAGGATGTGGACAAACCAGAAGTCTTATACACTGCTAGTGAGAATATAAAATGGTAGAGCCACTTTGGAAAAATATTTTGGCAGTTTCTGAACAAAACTATAAACTTTACCATATGACCCAGCAATTTCTTACTTATGAATATACCCTGGAGAAATAAAACATATTCACAAAAAGACATGTACATAAATGTTTACAGCAGCATTATTTGTAATGGCCAAAAACTGAAATTTAACACATCCTAAATGTCCATCAACTGAATAGATAAGCTAAATGTGGTATGTCCATACAATAAAATATTAAAGCAATAAAAAGGAATAATCTGCTGGCACATGCTACAACATGATAGAACATCAAAAATATTATGGCCTGGCCAGTGGTGGTGCAATGAGTAGATCACTGACCTGGAATGCTGAAGATGCCAATTTGAAACCCTGGGCTTGCTGAGTCAAGGCACATACAACAAGCAAGCAATGAACAACTAAAGTGAAATAACTACAAGTTGATACTTCCCACTCCCCCCCACCTGATCTCCTTTCTTGGTAAAATCAATCAATAAATAAAAAAAAAATCTTCAGCCCTGGCCAGATAGATTGGTTTGTTAGAGCATTGCCCAGAAGCACAGAGGTTGCCCATTTGGTCCTTAGGCCACACACAGGAAGAGATCAATTCCTCTCTCTCTCTCTCTCTCTCTCTCTCTCTCACACACACACACACACACAAACACACACACAAATCAATCAATAAATAAAAATCTTTTAAAAAAAGCACTATTCTAGGCCCTGGCCGGTTGGCTTAGTGGTAGCGTCGGCCTGGCGTGCAGGAGTCCCGGGTTCAATTCCTGGCCAGGGCACACAGGAGAAGCGCCCATCTGCTTCTCCACCCCTCCCCCTCTCCTTCCTCTCTGTCTCTCTCTTCCCCTCCCACAGCCAAGGCTCCATTGGAGCAAAGTTGGCCCTGGGCGCTGGGGATGGCTCCATGGCCTCTGCCTCAGGTGCTAGAATGGCTCTGGTTGCAACAGAGCAGCACCCCAGATGGGCATAGCATCGCCCCCTGGTGGGCATGCCAGGTGGATCCCGGTCAGGGGCGTGCGGGAGTCTGTCTGACTGCCTCCCCGTTTCCAGCTTCAGAAAAATACAAAAGGGAAGAAAAAAAAAAAGCACTATTCTAAGTGAAAAAAGCTAGATGCAAAAGACCTACATATTATATAATTCCATTTATATAAAATGTCAAACAAAGGTAAATTTATACAGATCAAAATAAAGCAGATCAGGGTTGTTTGGGCTTAGGAATGCAAATGAGAATGACAACACAACATATCAAAACTTCTGGTGAGGCCCTGGCCGGTTGGCTCAGTGGTAGAGCATCAGCCTGGCGTGCAGAAATCCTGGGTTCGATTCCTGGCCAGGGCACACAGGAGAGGCGCCCATCTGCTTCTCCACCCCTCCCCCTCTCCTTCCTCTCTGTCTCTCTCTTCCCCTCCTGCAGCCGAGGCTCCATTGGAGCAAAAGATGGCCCGGGGGCTGGGGATGGCTCCTTGGCCTCTGCCCCAGGCGCTGGAGTGGCTCTGGTCGCTACAGAGCGACGCCCTGGAGGGGCAGAGCATCGCCCCCTGGTGGGTGTGCCGGGTGGATCCCGGTCGGGCACATGCGGGAGTCTGTCTGACTGCCTCCCCGTTTCCAGCTTCAGAAAAACACAAACAAACAAACAAAAACTTCTGGTGAGTGACGTCAGAGAAATGGTGCCGTGAGGGGTGCTCCCAATATTTCCCTCTGAAATTTCAACGAATTCAACAACTAGAGATGGAGAAACAATCTCAGGAGCATATGAAATCTACACACACCAGACAAAGGTACGATTGGGCGAAAAGGTGACTGAATATATAATCCACTATGAAGGAAATAAGACAGAGAACGGAGTATTCCGCTTTTCTCACTGATCTGAGGAAGGGCCACTTTCGTCTGGAACCAAGAGAAATGGAGGATTAGGGGCAGAAGGAAGAAGTTGAGCTAGGGCAGGTGATCAAGCCGAGGAGAGTGTGCGGCTCAGCCTGAGATCGTGGACAAGGGTTAGCGCAGGCGGCAGTCTCTGGTGGAGGTTGTAGAAGAGGGTTGCCTGTGGAGGCTGGCGCTGGAGCAGCTTTTGGGCTCTGTGTGCTCCCGGTCTGCGATCACGGGCAGTGTGCAAGTGGCAGCACCTGGAGCCTCTGGCATGGGTGCCTGCGTTCGAGGGAAGAGCGACTAGGCCAGAGATTGTCAGTAGTGGACTTCTGCGTGGGCTGTAGCCAGAGTTTCTATGTGATCCTGGCTCCCTGACCAATAGCGTGGAAAGTGCACAAGGGTCAGGATCTCTAGGCCTGGACCTGTCTGGGCGGGGCGCCTCTGCTAGCCCATACAGGTCACAAAGCACATTCCTGTGGAGCAGACCTCTATGTGCACTGCTGAAGTCGTGGGGGCTGGACGCTGGGTGCGCAAGCAGCTTGCTGCAGACCAAACAAGGCACAAGGGAGAAAAGCCTGTGGAGATTAGAATCCCGGAGCACTGAGGCGTACTATACATGTCTGGGGGCCCTTAGAAAGGTGCCTGACAATGAGATACCACCTCACACCTGTTCGATTAGCTATTATTAGCAAGACAGGTAATAGCAAATGTTGGAGAGGCTGTGGAGAAAAAGGAACCCTCATCCACTGTTGGTAGGAATGTAAAGTAGTACAACCATTATGGAAGAAAGTATGGTGGTTCCTCAAAAAACTGAAAATAGAACTACCTTATGACCCAGCAATCCCTCTACTGGGTATATACTCCCAAAACTCAGAAACATTGATACGTAAAGACACATGCAGCCCCATGTTTATTGCAGCATTGTTCACAGTGGCCAGGACATGGAAACAACCAAAAAGCCCATCAATAGATGACTGGATAAAGAAGATGTGGCACATATACACTATGGAATACTACTCAGCCATAAGAAATGATGACATCGGAACATTTACAGCAAAATGGTGGGATCTTGATAACATGATACGAAGTGAAATAAGTAAATCAGAAAAAACCAGGAACTGCATTATTCCATACGTAGGTGGGACATAAAAGTGAAACTGAGAGACATTGATAAGGGTGTGGTGGTTACGGGGGGGAGGGGGGAATGGGAGAGGGAAAGGGGGAGGGGGAGGGGCACAGAGAGAACAAGATAGAGGGTGACGGAGGACAATCTGACTTTGGGTGATGGGTATGCAACATGATTGAACGACAAGATACCCTGGACTTGTTATCTTTGAATATATGTATCCTGATTTATTGATGTCACCCCATTAAAAAAAATAAAATTATTAAAAAAAAAAAAAAAAAAGAAAGGTGCCTGATCAGCAACTGGCTCCCTGCCCTGCCTGCTTTTGCTGGTGGCTCTAGTTGGCACAGCCTTACCCAGAACTATGCTTTGAGTGATGCCGGAGGAAGGACTTGGCAGCTCTTAGAGCCTCTTCCTCTGCAAGCAGTGGCTGGGGCAGCTTCACAGCTGAGACCCTAGGCTGCTAGCTCAGGAAGGAGAGACGTGGGGAGAGGCACCCGGAAACCTAACTGACTCTCCCATTGCTGGAGCCTGCAAAGTCTAACAAGCCCCGCCTATCAATGGGACTGAGGTCCAGCTTACATCATTGCCATAGTGACACATCAGTAAATCTCTACTCAAGAGTGCCACAGGGGCAAAACCTGTAGCACAGCACCACTTGCTGAAAAAAAAAAAAAAAAAAAAAAAAAAAGAAGCAGCTACCTCTCAAAACAAGAAAAAATTACATTTTTAATAACATTTTTCATTTTTTCTTGTTTTTTTTTTTCCACTTTGGTCATTTTATCTTCTTTCCATCTTATTCTTTCCCTTTCATTTTGAACTTCATTGTCCATAGATGTTACATTGTTCATTCTTGTGTTTTTTTTTTTTTAATGAGGGTTACATTTCAAAACCTTAACCTTTTTTTCTTTTTCTTTTCTTCTTTCATCTTTTTTTCTTTTACTTTTTCTCTCATTTGATCATCATTTACAAACAAATTATTTTATTCTGAATTCATATATTTTATTGTGGCATTTTATGTGTTTTTTTTACTTCATTTTATATATCATTGTCATTTTCCCCCAGATCTGGCTCCCCATTCTATGTAATTTTTGTTCCACTTATCATAATAGAATTTTCATTTTTCACTGTATTTTTTCAATTTTTATTTCATTCTTTTAATCATCTCTTATTAGTGTTATTAATATCACTCTCAAATGCCATTAAGGAAAAAGAAATCAAATATCATGGATACAAAAGACAGAGATGTAGCTCACATAGATGATAAAAAAAAAACTCTAGAAAAAAAATTCAATTGCTTGGAAACCTTGGAATTAAATGACAGAGAATTAAAAATTGAAGTCCTAAAAATACTCAGGGAAATACAAGAAAGCACAGAAAGGCAATTTAGAGAGCTCAAAAAACAATTCAATGAACAAAAAGAATACATTACCAAGGAAATTGAACTATGAAAAGGAATCAAACAGAGATGAAAAACTTAACACATGAACTGAAAAACAAGGTAACAAGCTAAGATAATAGAACAGGCTAGATAGAGAAGAGAATTACTGACATAGACAACAGGCAACTAGAGACACTACAGAGAGAAGAGGAGAGAGACTCATGAATTTAAAAAAATAAAAAAGCCCTACAGGATTTCTCTGACTCCTTCAGAAAGAGCAACATAAGAATAATGAGTATATCAGAAGGAGAAGAGAGAGAAAATGGAATGAAGAACATATTCAAACAAATAATAGATGAGAACTTCCCAGCCTGTGGAAAGAATTAGAACCTCGATCTCAGCAAAGTGGGGATACAGAGATCATACCTCAACATGATAAAGGCCATCTATGACAAACCCAAAGCCAGCATCATAATCAATGGGAAAAATTTAAAAGAAATCCTCTTAAGATCAGGAAGAAGGCAGGGGTGCCCCTTTCACCACTCTTATTCAACAGAGTTCTGGAAGTCCTAGCCACAGCAATCAGATAAGAAAAAGAGATAAAAGGAATTCAAATTGGAAAAGAAGAAGTAAAACTATCATTATTTGCTGATGATATGATACTGTACATAGAAAACCCTAAAGTCTCAGTCAAAAAACTACTGGACCTAATAAATGAATTCATCAAAGTGGCAGGAAATAAAATTAATATTCAGAAATCACAGGCATTTTTATACACAAACAATAAACAGTCTGAAAGAGAAATTAAGAAAACAATCTCCTTTAATATTGTAACAAAGAAAATAAAGTACCTAGGAGTAAATTTAACCAAAGAGGTTAAAAACTTGTACTCGGAAAATTATAAAACATTGATAAAGGAAATCAAGGAAGATACAAACAAGTGGAAGCATATACTGTGTTCATGAATAGGAAGAATAAACATCATTAAAATGTCTATATTACCCAAAGCAATCTATAAATTTAATGCAATTCCTATTAAAATACTAATGACATACTTCAAAGATATAGAACAAATATTCCAAAAATTTACATGGAACCCAAAAAGAACACAAATAGCCTCAGCAATCCTGAAAAAGAAGAATAAAGTGGGGGGGTACCACAGTTCCTGGTATCAAGTTATACTACAAGGTCATCATACTCAAAACAGCTTGGTACTGGCATAAGAACAGGAATACAGATCAATGGAACAGAAGAGAGAACCTAGAAATAAACCCACACATATATGGACAATTGATATTTGACAAAGGAGGTAAGAGCATACAATGGAGTAAAGACAGTCTCTTTAACAAATAGTGTTGGGAAAATTGGAGAGGTAATTGCAAAAAATGAAAATGGATCACCAACTTACACAAAATAAACTCAAAATGGATAAAAGACTTAAGTCATGAAATGTAAGTCATTAAATGTAAGTCATGAAACCATAAACATCTTGGAAGAAAACATAGGCAGTAAATTCTTTGATATCTCTTGTAGCAATATTTTTGCTGATTTATCTCCACAAGCAAGTGAAATAAAGGACAGGATGAAGAAATAGGAGTATATAACACTAAAAAGCTTTTGCACAGCAAAAGACTCCATTAACAAAATAAAGACAACCCACACAATGGGAAAATATATTCGCCAATACATCTGATAAGGGGTTAATAACCAAAAATCTATAAAGAACTTGTAAAACTCAACACCAGAAAGACAAACAATCCAATCAAAAAATGGGAAAAAAAAATGAATAGACACTTCTCCAGAGAGGACAATACAGATGGCCAATCGACATATGAAAAAATGTTCAACCTCACTAATCACTACAGAAATGCAAATTAAAACCACAATGAGATATCACCTCACACCAGTCAGAATGGCGCTCATCAACAAAACAACACATAATAAGTGCTGGTGAGGATGTGGAGAAAAAGGAAACCTCCTGCACTGCTGGTGAAAATGCAGACTAGTGCAGCCACTGCGGAAAACAGTATGGACATTTCTCAAAAACTTAAAAAGGAACTGCCCTTTGACCCAGCTATCCCACTTTTAGGAATATATCTTATGAATACCAAATCACTGATTTAAAAGAAGAAATGTACCCCCATGTTTATTGCATTGTTTACAATAGCCAAGATCTGGAAACTACCTAAGTGTCTGTCAGTGGACAAGTGGATTAAAAAGCTCTGGTACATATACAGAATGGAATACTACACGGTTGTGAGGAAGAAGAAAATCTTACCTTTTGTGACAACATGGATGGACCTGGAAACTATCATGCTAAGTGAAATAAGCAAAGCAGAGAAAGAAAAATATCATATGACCTCATTCATTTGAGGAATCCAATGAACAATGTGAACTAAGGAACGGAACAGAGGCAGAGGTGGGATCAAAGGGACCAGAGGGAAAGCAGTCAGAGGGAAAGTGGAATAGAAGATGAGATCAGAGAAGGGAAAGAGATTAGTGAAATTATATATACATAACACAGCTTTATAGAGAACAGGACAGCAAATCTTGGAGGGAAGGGGGAAGGTATTGGGGAGAGGGGGCATAGAGGGTATGAGAGGAAGATGGGGGTGGGGGGAGATATATTCAGTGGGACACCTGAATCTATGTAAATACAATAAATTACAATCATAAAAAAATTCCTCAATAGCATTTAACCTACCTTGAACAAAAAATTCAGCTGTATTAAAAACCTATACATAAGAAAATAAATGTTTGCTTTAGATGCTAAGATCCCCAAGTTTTCCTGGAAAGCTCTGGACTGTAACTTAAATTCTTAATATTGGGGTCATGGAACACTTAGCAGTAAAGTGTTATATTCTAAAATAAAATAAAAATTAGAGCATTGAATCCAAGAAGAAACAGAACACCAAGTTACCTTAATCTAAATAGACCTACTTCAAGACACATTGTAATAAAATTATTACAAGCCAATGACAAAGAAAAAACCCTCAAGGCAGCCAGGGAAAAGAAGAATACAACATATAAAGGAAGGACCATTAGGTTATCATCAGATTTCTCAGCAGAAACTCTAAAAGCCAGAAGAGAGTGGACCCCAATATTTAAAGTATGAAAGAGAGGAACTTCCAGCCAAGAATACTATATTCATCAAAGCTATCATTCAAATATGAAGGGAAAATAAAAACATTCACAGCTACAGAAAAGATGAGGGAATTCATCACCAGAAAACCCCCACTTCAGGAAATACTAAAGGAGGTTATCCAACCAGATACAAAGAACAAAACAAAACAAAATTATAAGGAAAAGGTCCATCAAGATCACAATAAAAACAAGATTAATCTGTGACAACAAAAACAAAAAAAGAGGAGAGGACAAAGATTAATAGTAGCAAAGGAGGATGGAGTGCAGAAGCACTCATAAGATAATGTACTACAATGAATATGATATATATCCTTTCTATTACTCAATGGTAACCACCCCTGAAAAAAACCACTACAGAAACACATGGCTTAAAAAAAGAAGAAACAGAGGAAAGAAGTATGGAATACAACCAAACAGAAGCAAATGACAGAAAAACAAAAGAGAAGAACCAAACAACATACAGAGCTATCAGAAAGCAATATATAAAATGGCAATAGGAAACCCTCAATTGTCAATAATTACACTAAATGTAAATGGATTGAACTCACCAATAAAAAGACATAGAGTGGCAGAGTGTATCAAAAATGAAAATCCAAATGTATGCTGCCTTCAAGAAACACATCTAAGCTACAAGGATAAACACAGACTCAAAGTGAAAGGCTGGAAAATGATTCTCCAAGCAAATAAAATAAAAAAAAAAAGCAGGTGTAGCCATACTCATCTCTAACAATGTTGACTACAAGACAGCAAAGGTAATCAGAAACAAAGATGGTCATTTCATAATGATAAAGGGGACACTGAATCAAGAAGACATAACACTTCTTAATATATATGCACCAAACCAAGGAGCACCAAAGTATATGACATCTACTAACTTATCTAAAAAGCAAAACCAACAAAAATACAATCATACTTGGAAACCTCAATACAACGCTGAAGGCTCTAGATCGTTCAACCAAACAGAAAATCAATAAAGAAATATGAGCCTTAAACGAAACACTAGAACAATTAGATATGATAGACATGTATAAGACTTTTCATTCCAAATGCCAGAGTATACATTTTTCTCCAGTATACATGGAATATTCTCAAGAACTGACCATATGTTGGGCCACAAAACTAACATCAACAAATTCAGAAAGATTGAAATTATACCAAGCATATTTTCTGATCATAAAGCTATGAAACTAGAAGTCAACTGTAAAAAAGAAGTAAACAAACCCACAAAAATGTGGAAATTAAACAACATACTTCTAAAAAATGAATGAGTCAAAGAAGAAATAAAAGCAGGGATCAAAAGATACATACAGACAAACGAAAATGACAATACAACATATCAGAATCTGTGGGATGCAGCAAAAACAGTAATAAGAGGGAAGTTCATATTACTACAGGCCTATACGAACAAACAAGAGAGAGTCCAAGTAAACAACTTAACATCACATCTTAAGGAACTATAAAAAGAACAAAGGCAACCCAAAACCAGCAGAAGGAAATAATAAAAATCAGAGCAGAAATAAATGAAATAGAGAACAGAAAAACTATAAAAAAAATTAATTAAACAAGGAGCTGGTTCTTTGAAAAGATCAACCAAATTGACAAACCCTTGGCAAGACTGACTAAGAAAAAAACAGAAAGAACTCATATAAACAAAATCCAAAATGAAAGAGGAGAAATCACCACAGATATCGTAGATGCACAAAAAATAATCGTAGAATACTATGAAAAAGTATATGCCACCAAATTTAACAATCTGGAAGAAATCTGGCCTAAAGAGACCCATAGGCGGGAGGAAATAGAAACAAATGTCAAAAACATCCCCCCCACCTCCCCAAAAAATCCAGGGCCAGACGGCTATACTAGTGAATTCTATCAAACATTCAAAGAAGACTTGGTTCCTATTCTACTCATAGTCTTCCAAAAAATTGAAAAAGAAGCATACTTCCAAACACATTTGATGAAGCCAACCTAACCCTCATACCAAAACCTGGCAAGGACAATATAAAAAAAGAAAACTACAGACCAATATCTCTAATGAACACAGATGCTAAAATCCTAAACAAAATACTAGCAAATCAAATACAACAACATATTTAAAAAAATAATTCATGCCTGACCTGTGGTGGCGCAGTGGATAAAGCATCAACCTGGAAATGCTGAGGTCGCCAGTTCAAACCCTGGGCTTACCTGGTCAAGGCACATATGGGAGTTGATGCTTCCTGCTCCTCCCCACCTTCTCTGTCTCTCTCTCCCCCTTTCTCTCTCCTCTCTAAAATGAATAAATTAAAAAAAAAAATAATTCATCATGATCAAGTGGGATTCATCCCGAAATCACAGGATGGTTCAACATACGTAAAACAGTTAATGTAGTATACCATATCAACAAAACAAAGAAAAAAAACCATATGATCCTATCAATAGATGCAGAAAAGGCTTTCGATAAAATACAACATTATTATGTTTAAAAAACTCAACAAAATGGATATAGAAGGAAAATATCTCAACATAATAAAGGCCATTTATGCCAAACTATCAGCTAACATCATATTAAATGGCATAAAACTGAGGTCTTTTCCCCTTAAATCAGAACAAAACAAGGCTGCCCACTCTCTCCACTCTTATTCAATGTAGTGCTGGAAGTTCTAGCCAGAGCAATCAGACAAGAGAAAGAAATAAAAGGCATTCATATTGGGAAAGAAGTAAAGGTCTCACTCTTTGCAGATGATATGATCCTGTATATCAAAAACCCCAAAGACTCCACAAAAAGACTATTAGAAACAATAAACCAATACAGTAAGGTTGCAGGATACAAAATTAATATACAGAAGTCTATTGCCTTCCTATATGCTAACAATGAAACATCAGAAAACAAACTAGGCCCTGGCCAGTTGGCTCAGTGGTAGAGAGTCGGCCTGGCATGCAGGAGTCCTAGGTTCGATTCCTGGCCAGGGCACACAGGAGAAGCGCCGATCTGCTTCTCCACCTTTCCCCTTCTCCTTCCTCTCTGTCTCTCTCTTCCCCTCCCGCAGCCAAGGCTCCATTGGAGCAAAGTTGGCCTGGGCACTGAGGATGGCTCCTTCACCTCTGCCTCAGGTGCTAGAATGGCTCTGGTTGCAACAGAGCAATGCCCCAAATGGGCAGAGCATCGCCCCCTGGTGGGCATGCCGGGTGGATCCTGGTTGGGCGCATGCAGGAATCTGTCTGACTGCCTCTCCGTTTCCAACTTCAGAAAAATACAAAAAAAAAAAAAAAAAAAAAAAACAAACTAAAAAAAAAATCCCTTTTACGATTGCAACAAAAAAAATAAAATACCTAGAAATAAACATAACAAAGAATGTAAAAACCTATATAATGAAAACTACAAAGCATTTGTAAGGGAAATCGAAAAAGATACAATGAAATGGAATAATATGCCTTGTTCCTGGATAGGAAGAATAAATATAGTCAAAATGACCATATTACCCAGAACAATATATAAATTTAATGCAATTCCTATCAAAATTCCTATGTCATTTTTTTAAAGAAATGGAACAAAAAAATTGTCAGGTTTATATGGAATTATAAAAAACCCTGAATACTGCCTGACCAGGTGGTGGCGCAGTAGATAGAGTGTCAGACTGGCATGCGGAAGACCCAGATTCGAGACCCCGAGGTTGCCAGCTTGAGCGAGGGCTCATCTGGTTTGAGTAAAAAGTTCACCAGCTTGAGCCCAAGGTCGCTGGCTTGAGCAAGGGTTTACTCGGTCTGCTGAAGGCCCTTGGTCAAGGCACATATGAGAAGGCAAACAATGAACAATTAAGGTGTTACAATGCTCAACAAAAAAATAATGATTGAAAAAAACAAAACAAAAACAAAACTAATGATTGATGCTTCTCATCTCTCCGTTCCTGTCTGTCTGTCCCTGTCTATCCCTCTCGCTGACTCTCTGTCTCTGTAAAAAACAAAACAAAACAAAACAAAAAACTCCCTGAATACCCAAAGTAATCCTAAGGAAAAAGAACAAAGTCAGTACCTGACTTCAAATTATATTATAGAGCCATGATGATCAAAACAGCATGGTATTGACAGAAAAATAGACACTCAGACCAATCGAACAGAATAGAGAGCTCAGAAATAAAACCACACATATATGGTCAAATCATCTTTGATAAAGGAGCCAGAAACACACAATGGAGAAAAGAAAGCCTCTTCAATAAATGGTGCTGGGAAAACTGGAGAGCTACATGCAAAAGAATAAAACTCGACTAGTTTGTACCCTTGTACTAAAATTAATTCAAAATGGATCAAAGACCTAAATATAAGACCTGAAACAATAAATTACATAGAAGAAAACATAGGTACTAAACTCATGGACCTTGGCCATAAAGAGCTTTTTATGAATTTGACTCCAAAGGCAAGGGAAGTGAAGGCAAAGATAAATGAATGGGACTACATCAAACTAAGAAGCTTTTGCACAGCATAAGAAACTGACAACAAAACAAACAGATAGCCAACTAAATTGGAGATGATATTTTCAAACAACAGCACAGATAATGGCTTAATATCCAAAATATACAAAGAACTTACAAAACTCAACAATAAACAAGCAAACAATCCAATAAAAAAATGGGAAGAGGACATGAATAGACACTTCTCCCAGGAAGAAATACAAATGGCCAAAAGATATATGAAAAGATGCTCATCTTCACTAGCTATCAGAGAAATGCAAATCAAAATTACAATGAGATACCACCTCATGCCTGTTAGATTAGCTATTATCAACAAGACAGGTAATAACAAATATTGGAGAGGCTGTGGAGAAAAAGGAACCCTCATTCACTGTTGGTGGGTAAAGTGAACAAATACTTTCATTCCTCCCCCTCTGTAAAATTGATAAATAAAAAAATTGTTTTTCCTTCTTTTTCCAAGTCAGAGGAAGGGAGATAGAAAGACAGTTTCTCACATGTGCCCTGATCAACCAATGCTCTGCCCATCTGGGGCTATGCTCTCAACCAAGAAATTTTTTGCACCTGAGGTGGAGGCTCCAAGGAGTCATTCTCAGAACCCGGGGCCAATGTGCTCGAACCAGTGGAGCCATGGCTTTGGGAGCAGAAGAGAAATAGAGAAAGGGGGAAGGGGAAGGATCGAGAAGCAGATGGTTGCTTCTCCTGTGTGCCCTGACTGGGAATCAAATCCAGAACATCCACATGCTGGACTGACTCTCTACCACTGAGTAACCAGCCAAGGCCAATAAATAACATATTTTAAAAAATTACCATACGTCCCAGCAATCTCTTTACTCAGTATGTACCCAAGAACCTAGGAAACATTGGAACACAAAGTCACATGCACTTCCATGTTCATTGCAGCATTATTCACAGTGGCTAAGACATGGAAACAACCAAAGTGTCTCTTGATAGAGGATTGGATAAAGAAGATGTGGTACATATAAACAATAAAATACCACTCAGCCATAAGAAATGATGACATACTGTCATTTAGGACAATATGGATGACCTTGAGAACATTTTACTAAGTGTAATCAGTAAATCAGTAAAAGCTAAGAAGTATATGATTTCACACATAGGTGAGATATAAAACTGAGACTCATGGACAGATAAAAGTGAAATGGTTTCTTGGGGGAGAGGGAAGGGAAGTAAAGAGGGACAAATATATTGTGACGGAAAATGATTTGACTTTGGGTGATGGGCGCACAATTCAATCAACAGTTCAAATGCTATAGAGATGCTTACCTGTTTGAAACATATGTACTCTATTTTTTTTTTTCTAAAGTGAGAAATGGGAGGCAGACAGACTCCAGCATGCCCCCAATTAGGGAATATTTCAAAATGATTATGAAGTGATTAAAAAAAAGAAGCATCTGATTTTTTTTTTATTAAACAAGAACATCAGAAAAGCAAAGGACAAGTCAAAGAAAGTTGTTTGATTATGCAAATAAGATGCAAAACCAACTTTTATTTCACTGGTGAAAATGCACTACACAAAAGACTGTAAGTACTAGAGTATCTGCATGTTCCCTGATCCCCTAATTTTTGTGAGCAGTGTATATACCTCATAAATATGTATTTGACTTATTTTATTCTTCCAAATAAATAGGAATAGATGGAATTCTTCTTACTAAGAAAAAGAAATCTCATTACTCTTTGAAAAATTAGATTTTTTTTTTTAGGCTACAGAAATGTGATTCACTCAGGAAGTGTCTTATTTTAAATATTTCCTATCATCTCAGAAGTAATATTTGAAGCCAATGAGATATTTAAAATTTTATTTGAATATGGAGTTTCTGGGAGCTCTTAACCTGCAAACGTGTGCATTTTTCTATGTTTAATAATAAAATAACAGTCTGAGGTCTGCTTGCTTTGAACAGCTTACTGTCTGGAGTTTAATTCTGTCCTGAGGATTTAATTCCCTTCTCTTTTTTACCCTCCTAAAGACATTAATAAAAACAGCTTGTTGAAATTGTTTCTTTGAAATCAAGTGATACACTCCCATTAGTTAACAGTACTGCAGTTTTTCTAATCAATGTTAACGAAAAACTTGACCCAAAAAAGGACTTGGCTCCTCTGTACCGATTACCTTGCCATACAAAGGTGTGGCTAGTGCTCCCCCTGGTGGGCATGGTATCCAGTACATGGGAATCTCCCGAAGTCCGTTTTTCACTAGGCTTTCATCCTACGAAGCACATATTAATAGAAGAGGCCAAAGTACAACAGAGGAAGGAGAAAAAATGTGGGAATGGTTGGGTTACCTCTCTGTTTAAATTTCCAATCTCACCACTTTTGTGTGGTGTATTGATTGCTTCTGTTCTTTTCTAGTTTTTTCTGGATCTTCAGACAGTGTTGATTAAAAAAAGGATATTACAATCAGAGCAACCTTATACTCAAACCAACTATACTTGGTTGACTATAGTTTGGACCAAACTATAGATTCTTATCAATAAAGGGGTTTCTTTGAATTGTAAGCTTGTGGTTATGCAGTAGTGATGATTCCTACAGCATTCTGATATGCTGTTAAAACAGCTGAACTATAATGGACAATAATGAATAATTTTGCATGCTTACCAGGTGTTAGGCACAGTGTAAAGTGCTTCATATGCATTTCTTCTTTCATGACAGCCCTGTGATAGTCAATCCTACCATCCCTATTTTATAGGGATTCAAATAGGTTAAGTGACCTGACCAAGGTCATACAGTGGGAAAGGAGGAGTCCTTAGCTTTTTGTTCTGTCAGGGACCCTCCAGGGTGCTCACTGATAGGCAGTGAATACTGAGAATGGTTTCTGTATATAGATCCATTTAAAACTATACTTTCAGAGCTCATTTCTATAGTTTGTTGTTCTCGTATGTGCCTTGACCTGGCAACCTTGGGGTTTCAAACAGGTGACCTCACCATTCCAGGTCAATGCTTTATCCACTGAGTCACAGGTCAGGCTATTTAATCCTCTTCAAAATTACATTATAATGTAACTTAAATTAAAACATTACTATTTGAAAGATCATAAAACACTTCCATGCATATTAGGTATTTCTTCATTAGGCAGTGACAATAATACAGAAATGACTTCATTGATTTAACTGCTTAGTCTCTCTGGTGAAGGGATGAAAGTTGTCTGTAAGACCTTTTCAGTTCTGGCTAAAGCAGTAAGGTTTAATCCTGTGTTCTGCTTTCACCTGATGAGTCAGGAATGACAACTGAATTTCATCTTGCACATTAAAAGTCAGGGGGAATACATACTGAGATAATTCCACAGGAAGGTGCACTGCAGACCTAACAAGAGGTAGGACCAATCAGGGCCACTTCTGAGGAGAGAGCAAGGTGGACTGCTCTGCACTGGTCTCTGTTCAGAGACTTGAAACTTACTTGCCCCTCTTCCCTTCAAACATTTACTCCTTCTTCAGCTCTTACTACTACTTTGTCCTCTGGTTCTGAACTTGGGCCTCTTGTGTTCTTATGCTTTTGTACTCATCTCCCTCACCTGATATCTCTAATCAAATTCATAATAGCCTAATTACTTGTGTCTAACACTAACTTTCCCCCCTACTAAGAGTTTGGGATTAATAAACTCCTTAAGGGCAGAGATTGGTAGTCTTGTTACCGCCTGGCAAACAGTAGGTGCTCAATAATTAGTTCTAGAAATTGCTACAGAAAGACTGCAATTTTTTTTAAAGGGAGACAGAGACAGAGATACAGAGAGACAGAGAGAGGGACAGATCGGTAGGGAGAGAGATGAGAAGCATCAGTTCTTCGATGTAGCACCTTAGCAGTTCATTGATTGCTTTCTCATATGTGCCTTGACTGGGGGGCTCCAGCAGAGCAAGTGACCCCCTGCTCAAGCCAGCGAGCTTGGACTCAAGCCAGCTACTTTGGGCTTTAAGCCAGCGACCTTTGGGCTCAAACCACAGTGACCATGGGGTCATGTCTATGTTCCCACACTCAAGCTGAGGAGCCCACATTCAAGCCAGCAACCTCAGGATTTGAACCTGGGTCCTCTGCGTCCCAGGCCAACACTCTATCTACTGTGCCGCTGCCTGGTCAGGCAGAAAGACTGCAGTTTTAAAAACTGCCCCCCCATAGCAAAATTAGAAACTTTTTTTTTTTAATTTAGAGAGACATATTAAGAAAATTGTCTTGGGAATGTTAAAAAATAAGATGTCCAATAATTTTTCTATATCATTTATGTACAAAACAATTCTTGGGCCTCTTTCTGTGCTACTTTTAGCAAGGGGTATATTAAGGTCAGAAACCCAAACTAGTTTGTGTTACATGTGAGATTCCATAGTAGATGTTTACATTTATTATCTCAAACCCTCTTGGGGTAGGTATAATCTTCTTTTTACTTATTTATTTTTAATAAAGAGTTTATTTGAGCCAAAACTGACAATGCCGGGAAGCAAGATCTCAAATGCTTGCTCCTTTTACATGTTTAAGAAATAAAAGGGGCTGCATCAGTCAAGAATCACCAGAATAATAGCACAGTGCACATGTGTGTGCCTATATATAAAGAGAGAGAGAAACTGGCAGGCTTGAGACCCTGGAAGAGGGGGTGTTTTCATTCAAAGGCAGTCGGGCAGCAAGAATTCTCTCTTCATCTGGGGAGGGTCAGCTCTTTTGTTCTGGCCAGGCCATAACCTCATTGGATGAGGCCTAACCACATTAGAGAAGACAATCTTCAGTTATTGAGCACCTGCTATGTACTTAAAACTGTTCTGGGTACTGAATATATAGTGATGATCAAATTTTGAACCATTTTCTTTCCTAGGGGTTAAAAAGAGTGGATCCTGTGGCATTGGCAAACCAGATGCTAAAACTGTAAGGGTTACAGAACTATAAGCCGTAAGCTGCTATAAGTGACTAGATTTGGGGGGGGGGTGTACAAAGGTACTTCAGGATCAGGGACTTAAGTGCATACTAAGAAAGCTAATTTATGCCTTAATAATTTCATTATTAGAGTCTCTACGCTAGGTGGCGTCCAGGATCAGCATGGAAGTAGTAACCAGCCAATGTTATTTCAGCTTCTGTGCTAGAAGCTGCTTCCTGGAGTGGGGGTGGGGGATCCTAATAGAGAAAGGAATGCAGTTGCTTTAAGTGATGACCAAAACGCTCTTTGTTGGAATGGACATGGAGGTGAACAGCTAAGATTCATGTGATAGTTACAGGGCAGACCACAAGCTGGAAAGATGAAGGCTGAGAAATTTTAAGTAAAAAATCTTAATGGTATTGAGATTGCACACACAGCCTTATTGTCTAATGATAGGAGGGCGCCTGTGTCAAGAAAGTTTAGGATAAAGAAAGAGGATTGCTCTGCAGATGGAGTACATAAATGGAACTCTACCTTTCATAGTCGGGGGGAGCTTGTGAAATAAATTTAACAGATTTAGCTAAGTGTAATGGGTGACAGAGCCATAAAGACATCATCTCTCACATCTATCTTGTAAATAAATTTAGATGAGCAACTGCTTAAGCCAACAATGAAAATGTTGGTTGGCAGTGTCACCAGCAAAAAGACAATTTATCTTACCATTGTGAGCACGTAGGTAGATGGGCAAAGTTCAAAATTATTTTAAACATAAATCTGGGAATCTATATAACTGAATATTTACAAATAAAAACATCTTTTGAAATAGCACTTGAAGATTCCGGTCTTGACAGAAATTGACTTCTGCTTATCTACAATAGGTTGGAAAAACAAGAAGGTAACAAGCTGTCCCATATGGTCTAGTGGTTAGGATTCCTGGTTTTCACCCAGGCAGCCCAAGTTTGGCTCCCTGTATGGGAAGTTGTAAGACTGTGCTGGCAGGTGGTACTGAATGAGCCAAGGTTGCTGGTTGGATCCCGGTCAGGGCGCACGCATGAACCAACCAATGACTGCATGGGTGGTTGGAACAACAGGTCAATGTTTCTCTTTCTCTCCCTTCCTCTTTCTCTCATATCAATAAATAAAACTTAAACAATAACAACAACAAAGACTATCCTTAGACATACAGGTTATCACTGAAAGTGAATAACATCTAATTTACACAATGCCTATCTGCCAACCTTCTCAACTTGGGACTCTTTTGTTTCACATTTGAAGTTGAACTGTGCTTCCTCTGTTGCTCACACACCTAAAAAGCGATACTCCTAATTTATAATCTTTTTTTTCCCTTTAGATGGGGGGGGGGGATAGTTCGGCAGACTCCTGCATGTGCCCTGACTGGGATCCATCCAGCAACCCTGCCTGGGGCCAATGCTCCAGTCTGAGCTACTTATAGCACCTGAGGTTGTCCTAGGCTGGACCAGTGGAGCTATCCTCAGCATGCCAGAGCCACGCTTGAACCAATTGAGCCACTGGCTGCAGGAGGGGAAGAGGGAAAGAAGGGGGAGAAGGGGAGAGAAGCAGAAGTTTGCTTCTTCTGTGTGCCCTGACCAGGAATTGAACCCAGGTGAGCTACCAGCCAGGGCACTAATTTATAATCATATTTACTGACTTATTAGAATCTTATTGCCAGTCTTTCCCCTTTGGCAGTATTCCTGGCAAACTTTAGTTAATATATGTAACTCTTTTAAGAAATACTTCACTTAAATCCATAAAAAAATACAGACTTTGCACAGGAAAGTGCAGTTAACAATCAGCCTTTGAAAATCTCCACATTAAACTCATCGGTTGTGAAGGAATTAGAATAAATTGGCATTATCCTTAGTTTGGATCCATAATGGTAAACTGAATTAAAAACCACTTTTAAAAATAATTTTGCATGCAATCTCAATGCATTGTGCTAATAGTCATATGTGAAAACTTTCAAATATAAAAAACTAGTATCAAAATCAAACTATGTTGCTTTAATAGCATTGGCCTGGCATGTGGATGTCCTGGGTTTGATTCCCGGTCAGGGCACACAGGAGAAGTGATCATCTGCTTTTCCACCCCTCCTCCTCCCCTCTCTCCTCTCCTACCGCAGCCATGGCTTGATTGGTTGGAGTACATATGCTTGGGGAGGGGGTGCTGAGGATGGCTCCAATGGAGCCTCTACCTCAAGGACTAGAAATCGCTCAGTTGCCAGCATGGTCCCAGATGGGCAGAGCATCAGCCCCAGACAGGGGTTGCTGGGTAGATCCCAGTCAGGGTGCATGCGAGAGTCTGTCTCTCTATCTCCCCTCCTATCACTTGGGAAAGAAAATAAAGATGAAACTTAAAAAGAAATTTTTAAGGCTTTAGGCTGCTTACATGGGAACAGCGATTGCACACTTTTGTGTGAAAACAGCTCATATTATCTTAACTACACCCACTTGCCTTTTTAGATTAAGTAACAAAGTTTTAATATTCAAAGAAATTCTAGTTCAAACATGCAATACATTTTACCATGACTCTAAAAATAAATGTACCTAGTTATTTTGGATTTGATGGTATGGTAGATCTTCATTTCACTGTAAGATGATCACTTCCAATTTCAACATGAACACATGTACCAATATGATCCTATAACTTTGAAAAATAACTTTGAGAACTGGTACCAGTTTTCTTCCCTTCACTACCTATAAAAATGCATGACTAATATTATAATTTCAAATTCAAAATTAAGAAAACTGTTTAGTCTGTTAAAAGAATGCCCCTTTATCAGAAACTTTGGAAATTCATGGATTTTTTTCTTTGAAACCTTTTAAAAGCTTGATGCTTTTTGCTGACCCAATTATACTTACTTGATTTACTGAGATTTAGCAAGGTAGAGGGAAACATCAATTTGTTGTTCCACTTATATATGCATTCATTGGTTATTTTTTAAATATTTAGTTACTGATTTTAGAGAAGGGGGAAGGAGGAAAGAGAAACATGGATCTGTTGCTCCACGCATCATTGGTTATTTTTTAAATATTTAGTTACTGATTAAGAGAAGGGGGAAGGAGGAGAGAAAGAGAAACATGGATCTGTTTCTCCACTCATCATTGGTTATTTTTTAAATATGTAGTTACTGATTTTAGAGAAGGGGGAGGGAGGAGAGAAAGAGAAACATGGATCTGTTGCTCCACCCATCCATGCATTCACTGGTTGACTCTTGTATGTGCCCCAACAGGGGACGGAACCTGCAATCCTGATGTATGGTGACAACACAATAACTGAGCATCTGGCCAGGGCCATTCATGCTTATTTTAAAAAGGGAGGAAAAGCATGGAAAAAAATTCACCGTAAGAAACTGATAGAATACTGGTTTGTTATTTTAGATTTTGTGCTGATGATGTGCTTTCAAGACATGTCTAAGTAAGTCATATGGGATACTTAAAATCAGCATACACAATCTGGGTAGCAACATTATCTACCATAATACACAAAACTGTACACAATAAAGTATCAGTGATCATACTTAAGAATGCCGGTGTGGTTTCATTGATTCCTGTGATTTCCAAGGTAATTCTGGATTTTAGCAAGCAGAAGCTTGTGATTAACTACTACTGAGAACTCAAGTATACTAAAAAAAATGATGAGAATGTTTACCTGTTACTTTGGTCAATTCCAAATAATGTTTGCCTATATTACACACATATTTTGTCATGTTTTCTTCTAACCCATAAAATCCAAAATTCTCTCTTTAAAAAATGTTAACCACTCTTTCTTTTCTTCTTTTATTGTTCCTAATAACTCAAGTTTTCACCTTTTTTTCTTTTTTTAAGTGAAAGGAGGGAAGATAGTGAGACAGACTCCTTGCATGTGCCGTGATTGGGATCCGCCTGGCAATCCATCTGAGGCTAATGCTCCAATCAACCAAGCTATTTTTAGCACCTGAGGCTGATGTACTCTGACCCATGGAGTTATCCTCAGTGCCCAGGGCCACTGCTCGAACCAATCAAGCCACTAGCTATGGGAGAAAAGAGAGAGGAGACAGAGGGAGGGAAGCAGATAGTCACTTCTCTTGTGTGCCCTGACTTGGAATTGAAGCCAAGATGTCCATATGCAATAGGTTGATGCTCTACTCACCATGCCAACAACCCAGGGCCTTTTTTTTTTTCTAAATTAGTATGAATTTGTTTCTGGGCTGAGTCTTTCAAGAGTATGACACAAACAAATACTTATCTTCAAATTTTTGCTTTTAAGAAAAATACAATTTAAAAGAGGACTCAATTCTTTTAAAATTCATTTTAGAGAGACAGGCAGGGGGAGAGAGAGAGAAGGGTGGAGGGAGGAGCAGGAAGCATTAACTCCCATATGTGCCTTGACCAGGCAAGCCCAGGGTTTCAAACCTGAGACCTCAGCATTCCAGGTTGACTCTTTATCCCCTGTGCCACCACAGGTCAGGTAAGAGGATGCAATTCTTATTTTTCTTCCCGAAGTGGGCAATGAAACTGTTCCCACACCTTTGATCCTGCCATTACTATTGTCATGGAGGTGCTTCAATTAAATGTCCCCGTATCAGTGCCTGCCACTCGCTGGGCTAGAATCCTATTTTAAGACATCCATCATGACTATTTTAAATCTATTCTTTCTGTGATCTAAATAGCCACTACTGGTTAGTTTAATGGATTAAATATCCATGAAGATGAGTACAAAGAAGTTACACCTTTATTATTGACCTGACCTACTTCTAAAAAAGCAGAGTAACATTCAAAGTTCACTTTGATGAAAACTGGAAAAACACATAAACCATATTTTCTCAGTGTCATTACCACTGTAAAGAAAATCAAGGTAACAACAGGTTTTTCCTAGATTGTATTGAGACTAATGTAGCTTATCACACCCAACTTAATTTTTCTTTTTAAGGGAGAGGAGGGGAGATAGAGAGGCAGACTCCCACATGTGCCCTGACCAGGATCCACTCGGCTACCTGTCTTGGACTGATGCTCTCAACTAAGCTATTTTTAGCACCTGAGGCGGAGGCTCCACGGAGAAAGAGAAAGGAGGGTGAGGGGGAGAGGAGGGCGAGGAGGAGGGGAAGAGAAGCAGATGGTCACTTCTCCTGTGTGCCCTGACCAGGAATTGAACCCAGGACTTCCACACACCAGGTCAATAGTCTACCACTGAGTCAACCAACCAGGGCCCCCAGTTACTTTCTAGTTAACTAAATAATAAAAGGTAATAATTTTTCTAGAAAATTATAAGTCTGAATATACATGATTTTGAGAATAATTTAATACCTTAACTTCAACATACAAACTACATTCTGAAGTAATTATACTGAATGCAAAGAAACGGATCCTTACAAGACCAAAATAACCCACAGGCCATAGGTTGCTTTCACATTTTCCTTTTCTTTGTTTAAACGAATGTGCACCACCATGGTTCAACAAGTAAGGCAAATACCATGACTATGAAAGCTGCAGTTTGCGATATATACCACATCTATAACCCAGAAAAGGTGAATTAGACAAAAGTGGTAGTCATTCTAATTAAACAATCAGGACAAGTTTGTTTGCACTAGCATCAGAACTGTCGATTTAAGTTTCTTTTCTCTTGATGATTAGAGGCCCCACGTTGTCTCCAGTCTCTTCGTTGTGTTTTGTGTGAGCTCCATCACAGAATGGGAACTAGGAAGGGGAAAAAAGAATGCGAAATGTATAATCAAAAAGCAGTATTATCTTTGGCAGAGTTGTTGACATTCAATTCATATATATAACATAACTCAATATAAAATAGCATTTATATTTGGGATATTTGATTACAGATTTTGAGAACATTTCCCATGTTTATATACTAATTTCCTTTTCTTTCTAGTGAACTGGCTATGTCCATTGCCTAGGTATATGTAAAAGCTTAAGCTCATTTGTTTAAAATCAATTTGCATATGATGTTCTTGTTAATCGTCTTTGTACAATTTTTCTCCCTAAACCTTAAATTTTTTTTTAAACTTATTGATTTTAGAGGGAGGGGAAGAGAGAGAAACACTGACCTGTTGTTCCACTTTATTTATGAATTCATTGGTTGATTCCTGTATGTGCCCTGACCGGGGATCCAACCTGCAACCTTGGCTTGAGATGATACTCTAACCAAGTGAGCTGCCAAAACAGGGCTCCTCTCTAACCCATTTTATTTTGTGTATTTTTTCATACCCTTCATTTCTCCACTTTCATAGAAATAGGCATTTTTAATATACATTTCCTTTTATATATTTCATGTCAAACTATGATAGCTAGCACCTTTGTTTTATTTTAATTGTTCAAAATGTACCTACACTCTAGAATCTAGAGTTTCATGTTTAGTATAAGGCACACTATTGCACTGAAGGAGGCTATTTAGAAGACTAATGTAACAAGAGTCTTGGCCTTAGAGTAAAATTGCCTCATTAGTCAGTAAAGAGGAATAGAATTTTAGATATCTGAAAACTAGACAATGATGGTATATAATATTAATCTTTGATATTAGAAGTATCTTTTCTAAAATAAAATATCTGGTTGGTGTTAAAGAAATTATTTTAATTTTACTATTTATATATAATTCTGAGAGGCAGTAAATGAAAAATCACAGAAAACTTCAAGGTTTTCAAAATATCTTATATATCCAGGTATAAATTCCATCTTGGAATAGATGGCCATATCAATGTAATGTTGGCCAGGTAGCTCAGTTGGTTGGAGTGTTGTCCCAAAATACCAAAGTTGTGCATTCGATTCCCAGTCAGGGCACATACAAGATCAAACAATGAATGCATAAATGAGTGGAACAACAAGTGGATGTCTGTCTCTCTCTCTCCTTTTCTCTCTAAAATAATTAACTGTAATGTGTATACACATACATTATTTCTTTTTTTAGGTCAATAAGATATGGTACACAGTTTATTCATATTAAAAACAAAGCCTTGCAGCAAAAATATGAACCCAAGTTTTCAGATTTGGCATAGATGAGAAAAGAGGCTACACACACACATGCACACACACACACACACACACAAATCAAACTGAAATGTGTCCTACAGCAAAGAACAGCATTTCAAAGTGCCATAAGTTTGATAAACAAACAGATGATTTTGCAGTGAGAATAAAAGTTTACACTGTAAAAGGCTCCATTTTTATATAGCCTACACAAAAAATGTCACTGTAAAGTGTTAGGCACAGAGGTTATAAAGTATTTTTCTGGAAAATGAAATATATGTAAATTAAAAAGCTTCAAGTAACATGCTTCACTTTTATTGCTTTGTTAATCTAATTGCTAAAAATACTAGAAAACTTGTTTCTCTCAAATTATTTTTCTCTATATATACAATCAACAATAGGAGAGAAACCTATAGTATTCAAAGAAAATCTTATAACAGGTTAAGAAAGCTATACATCAAAAATGAAAATATACTTTTTATAATAACCTGAAACTGAAATTCATGTTTCATCATGCTCTCAAACAAACAAAAAAAATCTTTAAAAGGTAGTTAGTAGATCCTATTTGTTCATAAACTTTCATACTTTTAAAGTGTATAGTTTTTATGTCTTTAAACTGTAAACTAGATATTAAAAATAATTTTGTTCAGAGGCACTGGTATCTTTTAATAGCACTTTCTATTATCACTTAACCACAGGAAATATTGACTTAAATCAGAATTATCTTCCAAACTTCATGTTTCCCATTTTGAGTAATAAAACAACTAAACTTTATTTTCAACCAAAAGTCAAAATGAGTTATTTCAAAATAAGATTAACAATTTCTTAGGAATGCTTTCTACATAACAATGGGATATATATATATAAAGAGTACTTCATGATTCTTAATATAGTATAAATGAAAGAGTATTTACTTGGCATTAAAATTCAAATAGTAGATTACATAAAAATGTTTTTCAGAAAGTGCCTTATTTTATTTTTAACTTTTTCATTCAGGAGAATGAAAATGAGTGATATTGTTTTCAAACATAATCTAGGTATAGTAGTATTGCATTAAATAATATAAACATGAATTTTATTAAACGTTTTTCATTAAAAAATTTGAAATTTGGCCGACAGGATAGCTTGGTTGGTTACAGCATCATTCCAATACGTAAAGGTTGTGGGTTCAAACCCTGGTCAGGGTACATATAGGGACAGATCAATATTTTTGTCTATTGTTCTCTGATTCCCTTCTCTCTAAAATCAATCAATAAATTAAAAAAAATTTTTTTCTGAAATTTGTTAAGCCAAGAGCTGAAATGATAAAAACACAAAGAGTATGTTAAATTCAGTTCATTCAGTATTGATACTTAAGATCAAATAATTGAAGTAAAAAAGTTTAGCTTATAGTTGATTCTAAAATTTGTTCTACGATGCCAATCTTTGTACAAAACAGCCTGGAGAAAAGTTTGTGAATTAAATTGGCTGAATTTCCTGTATGTCCTATTATGTTTGTTAAAACAATTAAAAATTTACTAATTTCAAATATCTTTAAAACTACAGAAGGGAGAGTTATGAAGATATTAGAATAAATGTTTAGGAGAAAAAAAAATCAGGATCCTTGTTCTCCACTTGAAAAGCTAACAACATTATCAGGGTCTCCATAAAAAAAAAGTGAGATTTGTTTCTTTTGAATGACCCTATATCTCAATTTATGTTTCTGTTTTTAGGGTGATTCAAAATGAAATCAAATACACTCCTTCTTAAATTATCTCTAATTATCTCTTCTATCTGCAATGACTGAAGAAAAATTTTTTCTTTCTTCTTCAAACTTTGTATTTAAAACTTTTTTGGGTTTTTTTTTTTGCCTGACTTGTGGTGGCACAGTGGATAGAGCATCAACCTGGAATGCTGAAGTCGCCAGTTTAAAACCCTGGGCTTGCCCAGTCAAGGCACATATGAGAAGCAACTATTACTAGTTGATGCTTCCTGCTCTTTTCCCCTTCTCTCTTTCTGTCCCTCCCCTCTCTAAATAATCAATAAATAAAATCTTAAAAAAATGTTTAATTGATCCTATTTAGAGAGAGAATGGGGGAGAGAGAAAGAAAGGAGGGAGGGGAGAGTGAAAGGGAGGAGGGAGGGGAGAGTGAAAGGGAGGAGGGAGGGGAGAGAAAAAGGGGGGAGAGAGAGAGGGAGAGGGAAAAGGGAGTGAGAAAATGAAAAAAAGAGGGGGAGAGGGAGAGGGAGGGAGAGAGGGAGAGAGAAAGAAAGGGAGTGGGAAGGTGAAAGGCAGAGGGAAGGGGAGAGGGAGAAAGGGGGGAGAGAAAGGGAGAAGGATGGAGAGAAGGAGAGAGGAAGGGAGAGAGAGGGAGGAGGGAGGGGAGAAGGAGAGGGGAAGGGAGAGTGAGAGAGAGGAAGAGGGAGAGGGGGAAGGGAGAGTGAGAGTGAGAGGGGGGAGAGGGAGAGAGAAAAGGAGGGAGGGAGAGGGAAGATGAAAGGGAGGAGGAGAGAAAGGGAGGAAGGAGGGAGAGAGACAGGGAGGAAGGAGGGAGAGGGGGAAAATGAGAGAGGGAGAGAGAGGGAGGGAGGGGGAGAGAGAGAAGGAGGGAGGGAGAGAGAGAAAGGAACGAGGGAGAGAAAGGGAGGAGGAAGGGATAGAGAGGGGGAAAGGGAGAAGGAGAGAGATAGGGGGAGAGGGAGGGTAAGAAGGAGAGGGAAGGGTAGAGGGAGGAAGAGAGAGAGAGGGAGAAAGGGAGAGAGGGAGAGAGAGGAACCTTGATCTGTTTCTGTATGTGCCCTGACCAGGGATTGAACCAGCAACCGCTGAACTTCAGGACAATACTCTAACCAAGGGGGCTATCTTGCCAGGGCCAAACTTTCTATTTTTAATGAAAGGCTGGATTATATTTCTCAAGAAAGTTGCCTGGCCCTGGCCGGTTGGCTCAGCGGTAGAGCGTCGGCCTAGCGTGCAGACGACCCGGGTTCGATTCCTGGCCAGGGCACACAGGAGAAGCGCCCATTTGCTTCTCCACCCCTCCGCCGCACCTTCCTCTCTGTCTCTCTCTTCCCCTCTCATAGCCAAGGCTCCATTGGAGCAAAAATGGCCCGGGCGCTGGGGATGGCTCTGTGGCCTCTGCCTCAGGCGCTAAAGTGGCTCTGGTCGCAACATGGCGACGCCCAGGATGGGCAGAGCATCACCCCCTGGTGGGCAGAGCCCCTGGCGCATGCGGGAGTCTGTCTGACTGTCTCTCCCTGTTTCCAGCTTCAGAAAAATGCAAAAAAAAAAAAAAAAGTTGCCTGGGGGCATTCTGGCTCATTACCATAAACCACCTTGAGGAACAGGATTGCTTTGGTTGAGAAAGGAAACACAAGCAAGGAGATCTTTGACACTTCTGGGAGAATACGGCATTTCATACCATTCTTACTTTGGTAAACGTTAATATAGTAGATATAAAAGAAAAATGTATAAACAGAACTTGAGATTTTACAAGACTGTCCTTATATGGACTGACCGACATTTAGAAAATATCGTTTGTTTCTATGAAAAAATGGATCAGTGCAACCAAACTATTAATAGGATGGAGACTCTCTATAGCACACACATATGCCCCCCAAAGAAAAACAAGCCCACCACTAACAAAACACCCCAACTCAAACACTGAAGCTGTAAATAAAAGGATTCTATGTAGTATGTCCAGCTGCATTTCATTTCAAATTCAGTTGAGTTCCTGATGTTAACTGGCATGGCTTTCCTCCATTTCTTATTTCTTAATAAGAAGAGACTGCGCTTTTCTGCTGTCCTTGTTCAAAGTGTCTCCTGCCTTCCAGGTAGCCTACCTGAGGTGAGTGAATGTGGGTGTGGTGGGACTCTAGCCAAACTACGTTGTATACTCTTCTCCCTTGTCTTCCTGTTCTGAAAGACTATCTCTTTCTTCATTTTTATGGCTGAGTTTCACATCTCTCCTTAGTCTCATTTCCTTCCACCCTTTCAAGAAACCATTGTTTCAAATAATATCCTTCCTGGTAGTCACTTTAATCATTTCTTCGCTATTGGTTCCTTTCCTTCTCACTTTACATATTGATAGCCCTTTTGTGAAATATCATGAAATAGGTCAGTTTCTTGAATAGCAGAGAGCATACCAATCCTGGAGGAAGAAGGGGAATGAGATGTGCTAAAACAGGGGTCCCCAAACTAAGGCCCGCATGCAGCCCCCTGAGGCCATTTATCCGGCCCCCGCTGCTTCTGGAAGGGGCACCTCTTTCATTGGTGGTGAGAGGAGCACAGGATGTGGCGGCGTCGCTCACGTACAGTACTAATTCCGGTGACACGGGATGCACGCGTCATGGCTCTGGAAGCGCGTCATATCACTTGTTACGGCTAGCAGTGACAAATATGGAACCAGACATTGACCATCTCATTAGCCAAAAGCAGGCCCATAGTTCCCATTGAAATACTGGTCAGTTTGTTGATTTAAATTTACTTGTTCTTTATTTTAAATATTGTATTTGTTCCTGTTTTGTTTTTTTACTTTAAAATAAGATATGTGCAGTGTGCATAGGGATTTGTTCATAGTTTTTTTTATAGTCCGGCCCTCCAATGGTCTGAGGGACAGTGAACTGGCCCCTTGTGTAAAAAGTTTGGGGACCCCTGTGCTAAAACATGAATTTCTACATGTTACTAAGAGATCTGACTCATTAAGATCTGGGAAAACTGCTTGTATTAGATGCACACAACAAACCAGTGGTTGACTATACTGTAAGACTGAATGAGAGCCCTGGCCGGCTCGCTCAGGGGTAGAGTGTAGGCCTGGCGTCTAGATGTCCTGGTTTCAATTCCTGGTCAGGGTACACAGGAGAAGCAACCATCTGCTTATATTCCCCCTCACCACCTCTTTTCCCTTTCCACAGCCATGGCTTGGTTAGTTTGAGTGCACTGGCTCCCGTAGCTGAGGATGGCTCTATAGACCTCTACCTCAGGTGCTAAAAATAGCTTGGTTGTGAGCATGGCCCAAGACAGGCAGAGCATAAGCCTCAGATGGGGTTGCTGGGTAGGTCCCAGTTAAGGCACATGCAGAAGTCTGTCTGTCTCCCCTCCTCTCACTCAGAAAAGAAAGAAAAAATAAAAAAATGAATGAGGATTGGCCATTGGCTCAGTGGACAGAGAGCATCAGCCTGGCTTGTTGACCTTCTAGGATCAACCCATGAGAAGTGACCATCTGCTTCTCTTTCTCTCCCTCTCCCCCTATTCTCTCTCTTTCCCTCTCGCAGCCAGTGGCTTGATTGGTTCAAACATTGGCCCCTGGCACCGAGGATCGCTTGGTTGATTTGAACATTGGCTCCAGATGGGGGTTGCAGAGTGGATACCAGTCAGGGTGCATGTGGGAGTCTGTTGTCTCACTATCTCCCTTTTCACTTAAAAAAAAAAAAAAGAATGAGGTAGAGGGTGTTATATTGAATGGGGCACTTGAAACCATATCAACACAATAAATTAAAAATTAAAAAAGAAGAATGGATGAGAATTCAAGTTTATATTGCATATAACTTCTTTTGGAAATAAGTAAAAGAGGCATTTAAGTTTATTATAGGCCCTGGCTAGTTTGCTCAGTGCTAGAGTGTCAGCCCCGCATGTGGATATCCCAGGTTCAATTCCAGTCAGGGCACACAGGATAAGCAAGCATCTGCTTCTCCACCCCTGCCCTCTCCCTTCCTTCTCTCTGTGGCTCTCTTCCGCTTCTTGCAGCCATGGCTTGTTTGGAGCAAGTTGGCCCTGGGCACTGAGGATGGCTCCATGGCTTCTCCTCAGGCACTAAAATAGCTCAGTTGCCAAGCAATAGAGCAACGCCCCAGATGGGCAGAGCACTGCCTGGTACGAGGCTTGCCAGGTGGATCCTGGTCTGGGTGCATGCAGGAGTCTGTTTCTCTGCCTCCCCGTTTCTCACTTAAGGGGAAAAAAAAGTTTTATTATAAACACAACTGGGTTGTATAATTACTGACTATAAACTCAATACAGATATCTAATCAAAGGATTAATTACAAGTCTTCTGTGCATTGACATGTAAGCGCGTGACCTGGCACCTGTGTGATAAACATAGGGAACTCAAGAATGTGGGAAGCCTCCAAGGATGCCTGAAGAATAAGAACATCCATTAATAGAATAATATCCAAAGTGAACTCTTAATTCACTTTGGTAACAAAGAGTACTCAAGATTCAGTGAAAATTCAGAAGTGACAAATCCTAGGCGCAAAGAGGATCACTAATGGCATAAAAGATAAACAAAAAAGAACTGAGAAAATTGAAAATAAAATTAGTCTGGTATCCCTTTCCTTAAAGTCTACCTAATGGGAAATGGTAATGCCTAGTTTAACCATATGCAAACTATAAATTGTATGATGCAAGGATGATACCAGAATGTTATGTTGAACTATAATCTAATAAACATTTAAATCACTAGCTTCTGTCCATTTGTGATTCTTCCTGAAATATTTGAGATCTTAGTCCGTGAAAGAACATATTTGCTTTATTGACCCTTTACCTTCTGGGAAAACCCAACCAAGGTAAATAAACTTTACTTGACCTCAAAGCTAAGCTTTAGAGTTCACTAAAGCTATTATTTCTTTTTCTTTCCATTTACTAAAAATCTGACATATACTCAGACTTCTAGCATTTCTTTATTAGTAATTCACACTTTAACCTACTTGGACACAGCTTCTATTCTAACTAATCTGTTGAAATGACACCAAAAGGTCAATTAACTAATGATTTAATCCAGCAGTGTTACTACAATAGTTTATTCACCTGGTTGATTTTGCGCAAGCTGATGCTGACAACCAAAACTTTCCCTCTTTCCATTGTGAAGTCATCAAATTCTTAGTTTTCTTCTAACTCTGGCCCATTTCATCTCCATTGATGGCTCTTATTCCTCTTTCCAAAATGCAGAAAATGCTTCTCTATGAGTTCAAACTTAGCCCCTGATTTTTATCTGTATCAAGGATCTGTTGGTTGCATTCCTATGCTTGACTCATTAGTTCTATTGATTTCTACCTGTAACCCCATGTCACAATTTTAGTCCCATATTTCAGATCGTCTGCTGTACATTTACATTCAAATGTCATCTTTAATTTACTCTTTGAAATTGAACTCCTTATTACTGTCCTAGGAAATCAACTTTTAATCCTGAATTCCTTACTTCTGTCAATGGCACCACCTCTTTATAATCCTACCCACTGAGATACTTTAGCAAGCGTTTGTCCCCCCTGCCGCCCTGCCCCACAATCTTCCACACAAATCAGTCATTGCATTTGGCTGCTCCTTCCCTCAGCATGTTTCATGTATCTATTCAATGTTCTCCATTTCCACAGCTATATCCCCTGGTATAAGTATCATAACTTTATGACTGAAATCCCTGTCAAGGAGCTCCCTATGTCTGCAGGCACAAACCCCTCACACTGGTATACTCAAGACTCTCTTCAATTTGGACTTATTTCTGGAGGGAGACAGGCACAAGGACCAGACTAGATTCATCACCGATCCCACCTTTGCTTATATTTATATGAGCCCTTTCAGCAGAATCTGAGAAAGGCTCCAACACTTGCTTCTTTATTCAAATGTCACCAATCTTTCCGGGGCAATTTAACTCCCATGTGTATCACCATGCCTTCCCAGAAAACTCTAGCCCACAGTGTAACACATCTATGATATCTGCTGTTTTACTACTTAACTTTTGTTAGGCATGTATATATACTAGACATTAAATGAACTATTTAAAACCATTGACTAAAGAACTATTACAACTCTGATTTAGAAATTCCCTAATTTCTAAAGGTATTACTTTCTATATTTTAATGAGCAACAGGAGAATAAACCTATTATAGCAATAATTTTTAAAAACAAACCAGATCTAGATTAGAATATTATTGAGGATTATTTTCTGGCAATCCCACTAGTACTTCCGAACAATCCCACATTCCATATGAACAGTGTTGTTCTTAAGATGTAACTTGTTATATTGGCACTAACTTTTGATTCATATTCCATATGTTCATCAAGCATATTTTTAGACACAAGGACATAAGCTAAGCACTACATCACCGGATTTTATAACATCAATTGTACTGAGATAAGGGAGTTAGTGGAATTTGCTTCCTAGGGACTAGTATTGATATGTTGATTTGTGATAATGGCTCTCCACTGTAGAAAGAGGTCCCTCACATACTGTGCTTTCAGAAATAGATGTATCACTTTTATTGTCTATTTTCTTAAGCCTTATAGTTATCTTTAGTGAAATCCATTTTATTTAAATGTTAATAGTGGCAATACATACAGTATTTTCACCATACACCAGCAATTCTGAAGTCATTCAGTATACAAAGTTTGCAAGATGACCTTAGAAGAGCATTTTACCATCTTTAACTCAGTAGCTATCCTCACTGTCTAAAAGCTGCAGCTATCACAGACGACACTTCCAAATGGAACTTGAAACTTGAAATGCACTTCTCACAAAAGAAAGTAAGATTTTAAAATATCCAATGTTAGATATTTAGCTATAGGAGCTGCAGGTTTTAGAAAGCTGAGGATACAGGGTCAATATGTTTACTAGATAAAAAATTTTCAAGGCCAATTTTCTAAAACTTTCCCTTGAAAATTTTAAAACTTGTCCTAGAATCCAGGAACTTGAAAGCACAAGAAAAGAATTAACTCTTCTGTTTCTCTGTGTTTAGGCTGCATACTTCTTTTCATCAGATGGTGGAGGCTAAGATCCACTTGTGGAGGAAATCTTAAGAGTAAATAAAGAGATTTCTCTCTCTTCTTTGGTTAAGAATATGGTTACATTCTCTTGAACTCAATGAGAATATGGTGTAATTTTACTGTACAATGGTTATACAATTTAGTAACCATATTCCTAAAGATTACATAAAAAATAGAGACCAGGATCCATTAAAAAAGGAATATCTTAATAATATCTGGTGATACCAGTTTGAGAGAAAAGTTTAAAAAGAAACATTACATTAAATATGGTACTAATAATATACAGGACTTGTTTTCCTCACCTTTTTGGACCTCCAACAACGGCAGTACACAGCTTTATCGCCCAAATCCTCCATGTCAAAAGCATGTACAACCTTGGGATTGTCTTTCTGAATGTGAAGGTTAACCATAGATTTGTTGCGATGCTCTTTAACATAAAATCTTTTGTAAGCTAGATAACCAATTGCAGCGGTCCCAGCAGCAATAGTAACTGCTGCGATCCATTCAACTAGAGTAGGAAAAAAAACAGCAATAATTATCAAAACCAAAACATATGCTAAAAGTCTAACATGAATGTTCAGGAAATCCAGTTTTTGATTATTAAGTATCCCAATAGTCAAAGTTGGTTTTTAATGTTAACTGAATAATCAGAACACACTGGTGTAAGACTTGAAGACTTTCCCCAGACCATAGTTAGGCAATTGTGCATTCCTATTGATCCATGATAGCTAAATTAAGATATTATTTCACAGACGGAGAAAGAAAAACAAGGTTTAATAATTTTTAAGTGTACATAAAAAGATTTAAAATAACATGTGAACCTGTTACATACATAAAAAAATTCAGACCACTAACAAGACAAACCCCCCCAAATCAGGAGGTGATTATGTTGACAAAATGATTCAGAGTTCATTTAAATAGTCTTTTAGTGGTTTTAAAATGCGTAACCATAAACAGAATTGGTATCCAAAGGAAAACAAAAAAGGACAAATAAAACAAAACTACCTTTAATATTAAAAATTCAGAGGAATATATCATGCTTGATTCTGGGATTCAAAGCCATTTAAAAGTTTTGTTTTGTTTTTAATTTCAAAGTACTGTCTCATTAAAATAAATAAAAATGCACTAATTTCATATTAAACATGATCAATATAATTACAGTTAAATTCTCATTTAATAAATTCTAAACTTCTATTATCCATCAGTGGACGATTATCTGAATTCCCTACAAACTTCATTTTAAATTTAATGACATTTTGGGGGTGAGGCGGTGGGGTGATAAAGGCAAAGGTATTAAGAAGTACAAACTTATTTACAAAATAGTCACAGGAATGTAAAGTATGTAAAGTACAGCATAGGGAATATAGTTAATAATATTGTAATAATTGTATGTGGTACCAGGTGAGTACTAGAATTACTGGGGTGATCACTTTGTAAATTATATAAATGTCTAAATACTAAATTGTACACCTCAAACTAGTATAAAATAATATTGAATGAGGACTGTAATTCAAAAGTAAAGATAATAAAGTTAATGACATTTTTCTACTCAATTATTTGCTTGACTAACAGGCCAGCTATTATACTCTTTCTACACAGCTTTTCAAGGAGCCCTTAGAAACCCAAGCACTTAACAACTACCCCAGTTCCAGAGAATGATGGAGAGGAGAAAGTTCTGCATAGTCTGGTTAGTCTCCGCCTCAGAGGAGAGTTGTCTATTCCCAGCACGGAGTGGACTGCAGGAAAAAGTTGAACAGGGTCAGGATAAACACACTGGACTGCTTCCCAGCACTTTCTGAGTCAGAGCTTCAGTGTTTGAAATAAGTTCCCAGACTATCAAATAAAGCCCTAGAGAGATAAGTATAAAAAAACACACTCCAAGGCAAAATAAAAAGTATACTGAATAATATATAATGAATAATTAACTATATGGCTTAGTTTGCACTATTGAGTCAAATTTTTATTGTACTAATGTGATAAAACACCATACCCAATAGTGCCTTACATAAAATAGGAACTCATACAAAACTCTAATGGAGCTCTGACCAGGTAGTTAAATTGGTTACAGCATCCTTCCAATATGCCAAGGTTGTGGGTTCTATCCCCGGTCAGGGCACATACAAGAATCTACCAATGAATGTATAAATAAGTGGAACAAATCAATGTTTCTCTCTTTTTCCCTCTCTCTTTAAAAATCGGTAAATAAAATATTAAAGAAAAAAAATCTAATGAAAAAAACCACTATCCTCACACTTAGTTTTTTTATCTTGTACTTCTCTTAGCTTAATAATTTAGTTTTCATCAATGTTTCTAATTAGCATGTTCCTTGGATTCTATTTCCAACCACAGTATTTTTTTCTACAAAGTAAGTTTATTTTTCCTTCCCACAACATTTCCATTCCTCCTTGTTATAATCCCATAAAATAAACATTAACACTATGTCCTTCCCGGGTGCTGCCTGACTGAGAAAACAAGTTAATAAGTCATTTGCCAGCTTCAAACCTTTGGCCTTGCTGAAGAGTGTTTTCTAACTGAACATTTTGTGTAGATCTGTGTCCTGAATTTTAGTGCTGCTTCGTATTTCCCTGTGGCAATTCCAAGCAGGGCTGAAACTTTGCTCTGATTTCTAGCTTGAATCACGGTCTTTATTTTGATGAATTATTTACCATGGAACACCCTTGAGAAAATACTTTATGTCAGGAGCTATGGCAATCCACTGCTTTGCTAATGGAAAGCCACTCTGGATTATTAATGTACTTATCACAAAATGGGCTAAAAGACTGCTTTGTACAGTATATGTTCAATTATGTTTGCTGAATGTTATTTTGAGAATAAATTTAAAAGGGAAATATCCTGAAAAATTACAATAACACAATTCCTTAAATGCTGTTGATCTTAGTTACACCTTACTTTTTGGTGAATTATGAAGCAATCTCTGACAGACTTATTTTAATGGTGCCCACATATTACAAAAAAGCCTTAGATACAAAGGCCAATTCCAACTGGCTAGTTTTAATTTGCCTTACAATATAAAAAAAGGATCCACGGCCTAGCGTGCAGAGGACCCGGGTTCGATTCCCGGCCAGGGCACATAGGAGAAGCGCCCATTTGCTTCTCCACCCCTCCACCGCGCCTTCCTCTCTGTCTCTCTCTTCCCCTCCCGCAGCCAAGGCTCCACTGGAGCAAAGATGGCCCGGGCGCTGGGGATGGCTCTGTGGCCTCTGCCCCAGGCGCTAGAGTGGCTCTGGTCGCAACATGGCGACACCCAGGAGGGTCGCAACATGGCGACGCCCAGGATGGGCAGAGCATCGCCCCCTGGTGGGCAGAGCGTCGCCCCCTGGTGGGCGTGCCGGGTGGATCCCGGTCGGGCGCATGCGGGAGTCTGTCTGACTGTCTCTCCCTGTTTCCAGCGTCAGAAAAAAAAAAAAAAAAAAAAAAGGATCCAATAGGAATTTCTACTTGAAACTTATTATAGGCCAAAAGAATCTATCCATTAAAATATTCTTTAATTTTCTCATACTACTAACTGAATTCACATGGTAACTTTTTTCTTTTTAAATATTTACCTCCCCTGGAATTTTTGATAGGGAAAGAAATGACAGAATAACTAACACAGAAAACAGGCAGCAGCAAATTAAAGAAATGGGATCTGACTCTAGATATCACCTAAGAGTGGCTACCTCATGGGGAATCAAAACATGCTCTCCATGACTCTACCTTCTAACAAGGATCACTTATGTTCCTACATAAACGTCACACACACACACACACACACACACACACACACACACTCACTCAGAAATGGCTCTGTATTTGCTCCAGTGAGACTTTTTTTTTTCAGAATTACAGAGCTAGAGAAGATCTTAAGAAAAGAATTTCCATTTCTTTTCCTCCCTCCCCAAATTCTAATTTTCTAATCTCATTAGAGACAAATATAAAACATCCCAAAATAAGAAAAATGCTGCTTATTATTTCATTACTGCAGCCTTTATCAGTCTTTTCTGGCAAAAAGCTGTGGATGCCACTGGCAACTAGGGGAAAAAAAGGAAACTATCTGAAGATCAGTAAGAATGATGGGAGACTCAAAAGTCAACAATTAGAATAGAAAAAGAATTAAAAACCCAAGTACATTTAGTCCTTGGCATATACACACCTATTTAGAATAGATACAATCTCAGAGGCAACAAGGGACTTTACCAAGACCTAATTTTTAAAGATGTTTCAGTTGACAACTTTTAGAAATTCTGGAGTCCAGAAAACTCCTGAGCATTATTTATGCCTTTTCTGGTTTATACTCACTTCCATTTTCTATAAACATTTCTCAAGGTACAATACTTTAGGTTAGGAGTTACATCAAACCCCAGCTTATCCAACCTTACTTAACAATGCTTTCTATCACATACAAACCATGAATAAACCAATACAAAGTACAAAATACAGAAAATACATTCCTAAATAATCCCTCCCTTTGTAACTCTTCCCTTGGCCAGATACTGTATAATCACTAATTTTCTCTATTAGAATTATTCAGAGAGAGTGAAAATATGAACTTGTTCCCAAATCCTACACCCTTGTTTATAACACATTGCTCTGCTTTTCTCTAGTATAGGGATTATTTTGCTTTAATTTACACAGAAATCTCACCCTGCTTCTTTTCCTTTAGCCCCTTTACTGCCCCAAACTGTCTTCGCAGGCTCAGTGTCAACTGCCACAGAATCAGAATGTTCCTTTCATCTCAGGAGAGGGGGAGGGGAGCTGCGCTTAACTCTTGCCCTCCCTTTGTTCTCCCCCAGATTGGTAGGCTGTGCCTGGTGATGTTTACTCTCAAGGCCTGGCACACAGGTGATGGTCACTGTAAACTGAGTAAAAAGAATAGAGTATCCATTTTAATTTACTGCTCCATCTGCCCTTCAGACCATCACATTGCTCTCACACCAAATGACTTACCTTTGGCCTCATCTTAAGCTATTGTTAAGTGTGGAATTTAAATACTTCCTGAGGTTAAAAAGAAAACTTTATTATAAAACATTTCAGACATACTGAGGGAATGCTTTAATGAACTCCATTCACCTGCTCTAAGAAGTATCAACTCACCACCAATCTTGTTTCCTCTATATTCATAGTTCCCTCCAGCTATTTGTTTATAACCCAGGGGAGCTTCTCTATTCTCAGATCTACACATTCCTTTTCAAAAACACTAAGCCCTTAAACGGTTAATTCAAATGACTCAATATATTTATTGAACCCAAATGAATTAGTTTTAATAAAAGAGACAAGGATATAAGTCAGAGAATAAGGATTTATAAAATTTATTTTTGGTTATATACAATGTAGTGTTCAAGGTTTGGGATGAATAATAAAGTGCAAGGTAAATAGAGGAAACCAATTTTATAACCTGAGGATAAAGCAAAGTACGAAAAAAAGTGATTGAGTGGGCAGCAGATTAAGGAAGGCCTTTATTTGGCTATTTGGGGGTGGTGAACACACAATACAGTGTACATATGATATGTTGTGAAACTATGCACCATGAAACCTGTACAATTTTGTTAACCAGTGTCACCCAAATAAATTAAATAAAAAGAAAAAAATATTTGGTTAAGTTGGCTTTTTTTAATTTTATTTATTTATTCATTTTTAGAGAGGAGAGAGAGAGGTAGAGAGAAGGGGGGAGGAGCAGGAAGCATCAACTCCCATAAGTGCCTTGACCAGGCAAGCCCAGGGTTTCGAACCAGCGACCTCAGCATTTCCAGGACCTCAGCATTTCCAGGTCGATACTTTATCCACTGCGCCACCACAGGTCAGGCAAGTTGGCTTTTTTTTTAAAGGTAAGGGTGAATTGTGAGTTACTACTTTGGGCTGAAAAGAAGAAAACCTCTGTGAATGAGAGAACTTAAAGAGTAATAGATATGTTAGTAAGGCAAGAGTTTAAGGCAGTAAGAGAAAGTGGTATTTGGAGGATGTGGAGAATGACCTTAATTAATCTTTCCATGCAAATAAAAAAGAAGGGATTAATGATGACAGCAGATTAAGTGAGTTTTAGAGCTATCCAGGAGCAAAATGCTTAGTAAACTTCCTAAAGGTCTTCTTTTAGGTATGAGAAGGAGTCGTTAGTGACTCGGTAGTAGTAAAAGTCAATTAATGTTAGAAACTATAATAAACTGCAATAAAATATTTGGTATCAAGGAAAAAGTAAGTTTGGTATACAGTAAGTATGACAATTATACCTCAATAAGGAAAAAAAATGTTTGGTATCATAGACCAAATAGGTATCAAGAGCCAATTTACTGACTGAGATCTTTGGATATCAATTCCACTTACTCATCCTTATTACTTCTTCCAGATTCATGTTTTGGCCATTAATTGTATTTATAACCCACCAATTATTTTTCTTTCGATTATAAACAAGAATTGTGTATGTACCTATACACCCTTTTATTTTTTATCTAACATATACTGACATAGTGGTTCCTATTGTCAAGTACCATCCTAAACTCATTAAAATTATTAACTTATTTAATGAAGAAGAGACATGGTTATCTTCCCCAAAATCAAATGATCTAAAATGATTTCCAGTCTGTTTATTTTTAAAAAATAGGTTTGCTTTAAAAACTGAGAGAACAATTTGAGCTCTAATCATAAGGTAGATTCCCAAGACACTCTCTGTCCCTACCTTGCCACACAACTATATTTGAGAAAGAGGGTGCTGGGAGAAAAGATATACAAAGGCTTTGGGCCTTTTCTCATAGTCCTCCAAACAACCTCTATGCTTTTAGTAAAATAAAAGATAGCTATTTTTCATTAGAAGTTCGACTACTTCAAGGTTAAATTAATAACCCTCTTCACCCAGCAACTTCTTATCCCTTAGAAAATTGCTAACTAATGGGAAAGTCACCTTTAGATTCCCCTATGGTCAGATTAAACAAAACAAATCTTCTTGATTGCAACAAAGATTAGCCTGTAGACAATGTTAAGAATCCCTAGGGTTCACCTATTTCACATTTCAATAGTATGCTACCTAAATACAGCTGAGTGCCCATTTACACAAAATGACTTCACAATTCAAAGACAAATTACGGAATCTTTCCTTCCAGATCACACAAGTGCAAACTGTCCTCCTATAAAAACTATCAGTAGCTCCAGTCACATAAATATCTTATTTTATATAACTATCTTAATTCCTGAGAAAACATCGTTTTTTTTAAAATATACAAAACACAAAAATCATTCCCTACTTTAAATGCACCAGGTGCCTCTGAGACTCAAGATGAGTATCCTTTAAAATAATTTTTTGTAAATAATCACCTTCTACTATATACCTCATTAGTAATTTAAAGATGTCATGGGTTGTCACTCTCCTTCTGCCAGGTAACTTTTGATAATAACATAAGCAGAATTTCCCAATTTATATAATCTATTACAAAATTAGAGCTCAAGGCCGTAGGAACCTTTTACAAATTCTGGCAGTGTTCAATATTTACTAAGTAAACCAATGGGGCTATTTTAAATGAACTTCTGGACAATCTCTTTACCTTTACTTAACTACTGTTACAGGTAACCAAATCTTGAGGTGTGTTGTTTTATACTAGGCAGAGAGATCACATGTATCACATAGCTGGTGCACAGTATTATATTAATAATTATATTACCACCAAGAATTGATATGAAATGAAGTTCACATTAATTGACTTCCAGAAAGTCTCTTAGTTTTAATTGAACCATCTATGAAATGACATTTCCAAACGCTAGGTACTTAGCACAATGAAAGCAAGGCTGAAAAAACTGAAGACTCAATGAGCTCGGCTTTCAATACTCTCTACTGGACTACAGCCACGAAGGGCCAGATGCCAGAGGCATAACGAAAAAGTGGAAATACTTAAGGCCTCGTTTGGGTTTCTTCCCTTTAAAAAAGTGTGCAAAACTAAGATGTGATTAATCATGCATCCCTTCAGGGTTGCAGGCAATACATGTTCTGACTGCACGGTAATTTAAATGTGAGAAAAGGGGGCACGGGGTTGTTTTTTTTTGTTTTGTTTTGGGTTTTTTTTATAGTCGTTTTCTTTCAAGTCCTTTTTTTCAAGTCCTATTACTTCAGAACACAGAGGCGTCTCCAGAGACAAGGAAAGCTAGCAGCGGGACCATTAGGTTTTAGGGGTTGGCTAGTTAGCGGAAACGTGATCCAAACCTGGGTAGATGCCTGCATGGCCTCCTATGTTCAGGAACAGCACCAACCCATACCATTTATCCCGTTAGGCCCAGGGAACCCGCCGGTCGGCCAAGAGCCTGACCTTAGGCATGTCAAGGTTAAAGGACCGGCATACGCGCAGAGCAGCGGTAACAGAGGTGCTGACCAAGCTGCAACTGGTGCGCAGGCCGGCAGCCTCACCCGCTCCCAGACCCCACTTCACCTTTTACGCTGGAAGTCAGACTCATGGCGCCGTTGCTTGCAAGGCGTGTGCACAGGACACTGAACACAAACGGGCTAGCGCCGACACAGGCAGTGAAGGTGCGAAAGACGTCCTCAAAGCCCGACTACTGGCAGCTACAGCGCAGGCGCCGCCGCAGTCCGTAAGCACGTGCGTATTAACCACCCCTGCCGATGCCGAGCATGCGCAGAGCTGCGTCTCGGGCCTCAAGGAAGTCTACAGCCCGGATTTTGACAACTGCAGGAGCTGGAAGGAGGAAGCGGTAGCAACTGAGTTTGCGCAATCTTGAGGGGCGGGTTCCCGGAGCCCTGAGGCTGGGCCTTGGGAATAGGAAATCCAGGCCAGATTTCACATCTCTCCCAGGTGTGTGGGTTTCTCTTCGCACTGGACAGGTGTTATGACAGTTGACATAATCAGATATCGAAAATCTTACTTAAAAATTTCTTGTCCAGTCCAGTACCTGCAAAGCCAGTTCTAGCTTTCGTATAAAATGCCAGTGGTAGAAACAGAGAACTGTAGAGTCCTATTCCAGAACCTCTCCTTCGCTTCCGTTGTACATCCCCGTCTTCTGCCTTTGACCCAGTTAGTCATCTGTTAAGGACCTTGGAACGTGCGCTAAGGGTCGAGTGGTGGTGGTGGTGATGGGGGGAGGGGGGGAGGCCCATTTCTTTAAAAAAAAATGTGCTCGCTTAAACAAAAAAGAATTATGATTATTCTTTCTCTTCCCCAGTCTGAAATCAGTGTCAATAACAAAATTTAAAAAATAAGAGCCGTTTAAGCGTACCAATTTGGGGAGCGGGGTTAGGATTAATTTGTTGTTTTGAAGGTGCGTCTGCTGAGAAGCTGCCTGGTTTTACTTCTATCATTTCTACGTGTGGTGGGCGTTGGAGGGAGTAGAATGCAGTTAAGGGGTACCGCCAATGCCACCCTTGGCGCTGCAGCTGCTTCCTAACACGTTACCACTCTTCACAACGGGAAGCCCCCCGGGCACCTTCTACCCACCCGATCCCGGGAAGCGCAGAAAAGCGCACTGAATGAGTGAGCGCACAGCAGCCCTGACGGCTTGCTAACGCTGGCACCGGGTTGGGGAGTGAAGGATCGCGAGTGTGCTCGCTCCATCCTAGTCACGGTCAGCTCGCCCCTTACCCGCCCGCTCGGAGGGCGCGGTGCGGGCGGTGGGGGTGTGTGTCCTATCGGCGCGGCTTCTGGGCATGCTCAGCGGCGGCAGCCGCAGGTCTCGCAGTCGGAAGCTCGCGGCGGCGGCCGCGCAGGCGGCGCTGACGCGCGCGGCAGCTGAGGGGCGTGGAGGACGGCGGGAGGGGGCGGGGGAGGGGCCGAGGCGCGGGAGGTGGGGCCGCTGCCGGCGTCAGGGCCCCAGGGAGCGCGGCCCGTCGCCGCCGCCGCTCCTCGGCTTGGTTCCGTTTCTGGGGCTGCGCCGCGGCGGGGAGCCGCGGCGGCAGAGCAGCGTGAGCCGGCAGCTGTGCTCCGCCGGGAGTCGGGCAGGGCAGCACCCGCGCCTCCGCGGCGTCATGGGCCCCCTCCCCGGCCCTCAGCGGGCACTAGCCGTGGGAACCCCCGGGCCTCCTCGCGGCCGAGCCTGAGCGACCCCCGGGTTGTCCGGCGCCTTCTCCCTCCGCCCTATTAATTTTTTCCTGCCCTCGCCGCCGCTACTGCTTCAGCTCTCCGTTATGGCAACGGAGCCGCCATCCCCCCTCCTGCTCGAGGCGTCCGGCGCCCCAGAAATGCGGACCCCACCGGGGAGCGAGACCGTATCCGAGGGCACCCCCAAACCGGCTGGCGGCAGGGTCTGCTTCCTCAACGGCTGTGTGCCCCTCTCGCATCAGGTGGCCGGGCACATGTACGGCAAGGATAAAGTGGGTAAGTGGGGGTGGCGCGGGGCTCGCCGCTCCCCCCCGGGCTCCGGAGCCCCGGCCGGCGGAGGCAGCCCGGCGCCCGCGGACTGGGTGGGACGCCCTCGGGCCTTCACACGGGCCTCTTCCGCGCTCTCGCAGCGCCTCGCCACCTGGGCAGCAGGATCTCGAAAAGTGGGGCGATCCTAGGGTGTGGGGCGTCGAGCGTGCTGCAGGAGGTGGCGGGGAGAGGAGTGCCTGGTCTCCTCCCTAGGGACGGTGGGTGTTGATTGGAGACAATGTTATTAGTGGAAATAAGGAACTTCATTTTTACTGGACGGGGAAGAGAATTCTCCCCAGAGCACGAGGTCTGTTTATTATAAAAGGCTAACTATTGCAAAAGAGAAGAATGAAGTGCAGATGATGCTAATCTGGTGGGGTTTTTTTGTTTGTTTTTTTGTTTTTGCATAGAGGAGAGGGAAAAAACCAATACGACTTTTTTTGTTTGTTTTTTTGTTTTTTGAGAGCTTGTCTTTGTTTTATCCAGGATCCCTCTCTGCCCCTTGAGAGATTTTTCTGTTGTCTGGTGGGTTTCTCTGGGAAGCGTGATTATTTCCAGTTGTAGAAACTTGGATTCTTGGTAGGAAATAACACACTGCTGTTGAGTGTGTAGAGTAGTACACAGGTCAGGCATTCAGTTTTTCTTAATCATCTTTATATGAGTCTGAATCATGGCCTGTGTAATATATTTTTTTTTGAGCTCACAACGTGTAAAGCAAAATACAGGGTCTATCTCAGTTCATTATCTTGATGATGTAAAGTTCAGTTCAGGAACTGTAATTCACCTAGCTTACTCATACTGGTTTCCTGGGGCATGAGTACTTGGGGAGTTTGATAGATGCGTGTGTGAATAAAGCAGATCTTAGACCTGGAAGCCACTGGAGATGATTTGGTTTATGCTGGTAAGATGATTTGGGTTTAGGCTGGTTGGATAATGCTGACGTATTTAGATGAAATAACTAAGGCCATGTCTGGTTAAGTGACAAGCCTGAAGTCACACAGCTACTGTGTGTTAGTTAGAATTGGGAAACCTAGGGTCCTGCTTCAGATCACTTTTTTTTCCACCGTGTATTGTGCTTGAAGAGAACTCAAAAGATTTTTGAAAATGAATGAGTACTTGTTTTAATGTGTGCTATTTCTTGAAGAGCAACATTTCCCACTACTTTTATCTTTACCTGCTTTTCTTTTGTTGAAGGTTATGTTAATCATGTCATGTAGATTGCGTGCCTTTCTCCCCACTACATATGGTAGTGAGTTCCTCAAAGGTAGAGACCAAATCTGTTTATCCCCACAGCTTTGTATTAAATTCCATAAGGAGTAAAAGAGTGGAAATTGTTCCTTTAGCACACTAGGTAAGGAAACAAGTACCGTTCTCAAGGTGTTTAGTGTAGATGTAAGGAAACAACCATCTCAAAGTGTTTAGTATAGAGCTATTCTTGTGTGTCACTTCAGGTGTGAGAATTGCAGAGTGCTTACGGAATTACCGTTAATAGATTTATGTGCATACCTATTTTTAAAATAACTATATAATATTTTTAAATTTTATTGATTTTGAGAGAAGAAGGGAGAGAGAGAGAGAGAGAGAGGTAGGAACAGATCTGTTCTTTTTTGTGCCCTAACTAGAGATTGAACCAGCAACCTCTGTTCTTCAGGACAACACTTGAACCAACCGAGCTATCTGGTCAGGGGGCATACCTATTAGTTTATATTGATGAGTTGTAATGATAATATTCCTAATACTGTTTTAGAGGCCTGCAAAAATAATTGTTTTCTAGATATTGAGCTCTGTGCAGAGGAGAAGAAATAAACAAAAAATCCAACATTAACACAGTCTTGAAGATTGTCACTCTGCTTATCACAATATGTAATAGTGAACCTATTCAGAGAGTTATCTCTGAGTCATTACAAATGTACCTTGAATGTGACTTAAAATTACATTGCAAACAGTGGCTGAAAGAATTTATCTGCCAAATTATTTAATTAAGAGAATAGTTTAGATTCTAGAGAAAAGAATCCTTAATTTATTGTGTTCAATTTAAAATAAACTTTTTTTTAAATTTTGTAAGACTTTTTTGTAAGACTAAGGGACTGTCTTTGTATCACCAATGCACAATACCGCAAACATCCTGTGCTAGCAATTTAATATATATTTGATGAATTTCTCAGTTATTTACACAATCTTCTTTATATTGTTAGTGAAGAGACAATGTATGATGATAATCTTCCTTGTTCATAAAATGGATAACAAGATGGTCAGTAATTCAGAGTTCAAGAATTTCTGTTCCTCCACTATAATAAACCACTTAAGTTGTAAAGTTACATCCCGTAGGTCATAGTTTGGTTTGGCTATCAATTGAAATTCTCAGAATAAACTTTCTTAAAAACATTGTTTGGATATTTGTTTTATTTTTATTTTTTTGTTAATATCATTAAGTAACCAGGGTTTTTCAGTTTAGGATTGATAGCTTTTCTATTTCCAAAAAGGAGCTGTTGGTGTAAATGAAAAAGATGTTCAGGAAAGGAACCTCACAGTTATTGTAATCTGATCATAAGTAATTTGACCATAAATTTATAACTGGGCAGGTCATGGTATGTATATAACTTTAGTAAAAGATTTATCTTTGTCTTAACTACAGTTAAGCAAGCCCTGTCCATTGTTTTTGTATCTAAGATGAACACATCTCTGAAATAATTTACCACTAGAGAGTACATAATCTTTTAAACTATCCTGTAATTCCGTTCTGTCTTTGCTTTCTTCTATCTTAATGTAATCTTGCTTAATTTCAGATGCTTAAAAGAAACTGCAAACTGCCATTCTGTGGAGCATTTGAAATCTTGTTTTCCGGCAATTGTCAGATTTAGCTGAAATAAACTCTTAATAATTCTCTGCAAGACCTGACCGGTGGAAGTGCAGTACATAGTACATTGACCTGGGACGCTGAGACCCAGGTTTGAAATCCCAAGGTCGCCAGCTTGAGCATGGTATAGCCAGCTTGAGCCTGGGACTAGAGACAGGATCCCATGGTTGCTGGTTTGAAGCCTGGTAGCTAGAGGGATGTGTGTGTACACACACACATACACACACACACACACACACACACACACATCAAGGCATGTATGAGAAACAATGAATGGACAACTAAAGTTAATGCAACTCGAGTTGATGCTTCTCATCTTTCTCTCTTCCTGTCTTTCTCTCTGTCTCTTAAAAAAATTCTTTGTAGTTTTGGATGTTTCTTACATCGATATTGCCTCTGTTAAGTCAAAAATTAAAAGAAAAATAGATCTTGTTACAGTTAAGTGGTTCTGGTATCGGTTACATTTTATATATTCACATAAAATCAGTGGTGGGATTCAAATAATTTAACAACCAGTTCTCTGTCCTAATGACTATTTTAAGTATAAAAAAATATAATGAAAGGTAGTTTATTATTCCATGCATTTAATACATAAATAAGAACAATAAAAGAGGTACACAAAACTAGTTTGTGTTATAAGAGTTTAAAATATTAATGAAAAAATATAAAATAATACCTGACCAAAAAAACAATAAAACTTACTTAAGATACATATTTCCAATGACAGCTTGTCACCCCCTTTTTCTTTACGTTATATGTCTATTAACTGAAGTAACAAACACGGGAATTAAAACATAGTATTTCATCAAAGGTATAAATTTTATGAAATAAATAATATTACAAGCATAGTTCCGTCAAATATTTCTCATTTATGGACAGAATGAATATTACTACAGATGCTTAGAATACACTGTTGTGCAGATGAACCTTAAAAAAGAGTAAGAAATGTAATTTGTGATTTCCAATTGAGCAGCTGCCCAGGCCACCACCTTAGAGAGAACCCTGATTACTAGTGCCATTGTAACAACTGATTCGCCAAATTCAACAAAAATTAGGTGTTGGGTCTTCCGAACTGGTGTGAACGGGCTGAATCCCACCATTACATAAAACATATAATAAATATAAGTAATATTTCATCAACGTACATTGAAATTTTATTTCTAAGAAAACTTTTTTTGTTTTGTTTTTTATTGTGAAAGTAGTACATGCTCTTTTAGGGAAAATTCTAAGAGTAAAAAATGTAGTAATGCCCTTCCCCCTACTCTCTTTCTCTCAAGGGCAATAGCTGGTAACTATTTTGGGTATCCTTTTAAGCCTTTGTTTCTGGGCACATACAAAAACATATAACACAATTCTGGTTTGTTTTTTTTGTACAAACAGATATATCAGCAGCTTTTTGTGTCTCATCTATTTTATCATGTACTATAGCCATATTTTTGTACATATGATATACTTCGTTCTTTTCAAAAACTGTTGTGTTCTATAGTATGGATGGATGTATCATAATTTATTCCTCTAGTGTTGAATGTTTAGATTTTCATTTTTTTGCTATTGTTATATATTAAACATTCTTACATATTATGATATACCTTGCACATTGTGTAACTTTTTCTATAGGAAAGCTTCACAAAAGTGTAATTGTTAGCAATTGAAATTTCCAAAGCTCACCAAAGTTAGCATAAAATCCTTTGTGTTTTAATATTTAACATGTACCATTAATTTCTTTCAAAAATCCTTAAAGAGTTAAACAAATAGGTGAAATTTGGTATATGTATCCTGGTCAACTTAGGATATAAAATGATGTAGGCTATAGGGAAAAGAGGTCTAAATTGATACTGTTTTGAGGGGAAAACCCACAACATTTTTTGGTGTACTGGTCTAGTTTATTAGATATCCTCTGAAACTAACTGACTTAAATAATTTGAAGCTTACAGAAAAGTTGCAGGAAAATAGAGACCTTAACATTTTTCTGAATTTTTGATTATGCATTTGTTTTTCCCCCTGAACTATTGAGAAGAGGTTGCATGCCCCTTTGTTATTTCTGTAACCACAGCACATTTATAAAATATGGGAAAGTTGACAGTAATACAACACTTTTATCAAATCTATAGTCCATATTCTAATTTTGTCAGCTGTTCCAGTAATGTTTTTTATCATTTCTGTTTTTCTTGGCAGAGAATCTAGTTCAGGATGATTAATTGCATTTAGTTGTCATAGCTCTTTGGATTCTCTAATTTATATCAGTTCCTCAGCCTTTTCTTTGTCTTTTATGACATTGTCATTTTTGAAGAATACAGGCTAGTTATTTTATGAGATACTCTTTAATTTGGATTTTTGGTGGATTCTCATGATGAAATTCAGGTAATATATTTCTCATTGGAACATGACACTAGAATGTCCTACTTAAGGTATCACATTTGGAGGATCACAATGTCAATCTGCCCATTATTATTTTTTATCATCTGGCCCAAGTTTGGTCTGGCTTCTCCAGTATATAGTTAATACTTTTACTCTTGCAACTAATAAGCATCTTTGGGGAGATATTTTAATTTTAAGGTCATACAAATAGTTGGATCCTCATCACATTTCACCCCTAGATTTGGCATCGATTGATAATTCTTGCCTGCACTAGTCTTTACTCTGATAGTGGAAAAATTAAGATTTTCTTCCAAATCTACCACTCCCTCTATTTTAACTTTGTCAGCATTCTGTTACAAGAAATAGCCCTCCCTTGCCTGACCAGGTGGTGGCGCAGTGGATAGAGCATTAGCCTGGGATTCTGAAGACCAGGATTGAAACCCCAAGGTCACCAGCTTGAGCATGGGCTCTCAGGCTTGAGCGTGGGATCATAGCCATGACCTCATGGTTACTGGCTTGAGCCCAAAGGTCACTGTTTTGAAGCCCAAGGTCACACTGACTTGAGCAAGGGATCACTGACTCAGCTGGAGCCCCCACCCCCACTCCTGGTCAAGGCACATACAGTATGAGAAAGCAATCAGTGAACAACTAAGGTGCCACAACTACGAGTTGATGTTTCTCATCTCTCCCTTTCTGTCTGTGCGTCTCTCTCTTGCTAAAAAAATAAAGAAAGAAAAAGAAATAGCCTCCCCTTTACTCTGAATGAATGGCACTTCCTTTCTGTCTGTAGTTATTTTAGACTCATAGACTATCTCTTCCCAACTCTGAAACCAGCCAGTTCTCTAAGTGTCCCGGCTCATTTTTAGTGGGAAATGATACTTGGAATCCAAGATCTGGGTGGTAGGTGTGTGTTCATTGCCATTGGACTGTCATTGCTTCCAGGTCTTTTCAATGGCTATAACTAAAAAGTATGTATAAATGTTTTAAAGTTATTGTAATTACATACTGATAGTTTCAATTTCATTCTATCTCTAGAGTTCTTTCTGTCCTGATTCTAAATTTTTATTTTCCATCTAAGTGAGAACCCTTGCTCCTGAGCAAGAACATATCTTGTTCAATCCTATAATTTTTAGAAATTCTATACTCATACTGCTGCAAAAGACAAACCTAGATAAAGAATTGAAGATGAGATTCCCTTGTATGGAGGGTATGTGGTTGGAAACTCCTAAAAAGTTACTTGAATTAGGGCTTTTTTACTTGGATTGGGGGTTTATTTTTATCCCCTCTTCTCTGATAATATTCTTTTGAAGTACAATTGGGTTCACTTTACCTGTTTAAAATAAATTCCTTTCCTTAATTTTTGTTTATTTTGCTAGATATTTTGAATACCTATGAAAAAGTCAAACTTAACAGAAAAGTGTATCAGAAGTGTCACACCATTCTCTATCACTCTACTCCATTTTTCAGCATTCCTTGTAGGTAACCAGTTTTATTTTTTTGTTTCTTGTTGCAGAGATAAGCAGATCTATATAAGTTTTCTCATTTCCCTTTCTGATGCAAAAGACAACGTGCTATATATATACTGTTTTGTATTTTGCATTTATTATTAATTAATTAATTAGTAAATTAAGTAAGAGAAAAGGAGATAGACAGACTTCTGCATGTGCCCTGACCGAGATCCACCTCACAACCCGTGTCTGGGGCTGCTTGAATCAGTGAGCTGTCCTCAGTGCCTTAGGCCAATGCTAGGACCAGTAGAGCTATCCTCAGTGCCCAGGGCCAACGCTGGAGCCAGTGGGCTGAGAGAGAGAGAGAGAGAGAGAAGGGAAAGGAAGGGAAAGACGAGGAGAGCAGCACATGGTTTCTTCTCATGTGTGCCCTGACCAGGAATCGAACCCAGGATGTCCATACACCCGGCCAGTGCTCTATTTACTGAGCCAATTGTCCAGGGCCTGTATTTTGCTTTTTAAACAATATATCCTAGAATTTAGTAATACCAGTTCAAAGAGAGCTTCCTCATCTTTTGTACAGCTTAGTTGTACTTCATTGTGCATATGTACCCAGTGTTTTCAGTCAGTTCTCTGGATTTGCTTTTGAACTTCTACTTATTTTTAACTGATTTGCCTGTCCTAGCAATATTACTTCATTGTCTTAATTTAAGTTGCTTTAGAATAAGTCTCGATGTACTGAAGAGTAAGCATTCCACTGTTTTTCAAGTTTGCCTTGACTTATTTTGGCCCTTTGCACCTCCATATAGATTTAAAATCAACGTCATTTTCCCCAAGAACTATGATAAGATTTTTTGTATCTACTTTGAATCTATACTGTATTGTGTTTGTGAGAATTGATTTCTTTATATATAGTCTTCTAATACTAGAATATGGTGTACCTCTCCATTTATTTAGGCCGTTAGCCCTTTGAGTAGTACGAACATTCATGCATGTCCTCGTGCCTCCTGATCATCCAGAGTACGATCGTACATGTACAAGGAAACATTTAAAAAAGGCAAACGTATAGTCTTGTTTCCATAAATTGGTTATTGAACAAACATGATTTGAAATTAATAAAACTGTAACTAACTAATTTCATTTTTTGAAAAAAAACAAAAAACCCCTCACTCCTGGAGGTCAGCGAGCATGAAAAAAACTCACTACTCAAAAAGGGCTATTTTCTCATTGTCATAGTTTTCAGTGTAGAAGTACCATTCACTAGATTTTTCTCTCCTGGAAATTGTACTGTTGTAGGAATGGAACTGTGTTGTAACCTGAGGACCCCCTGCACATTAATTTGTTATCCCACTTATTTATGTATTCACTGCTTGTTTCTTGTATGACTGGCAATCAAACCTACAACCTTGGTGTATCTGGATGACACATTAACTGGCCAGGGCTAATAATTTTCTTCTTTAAAGCTAAATAATATTCCATTATATTTATATACCTCCCTCTTTTTCTAATCATCTGTTCCACCTCTTGGAGTGTACCTAATTTTGGGAGGATTCTAATGATAGTTTTCTCAGACTGGTATTCCACAGATCTTGCATGCTTTCTTCTGATTTTTTTTTTAACCTCTTTGTGTTTCAATTTGGGTTTTTTTGTTTGTTTGTTTTACAGAGACAGCTAGAGAGTCAGAGAGAGAGAGAGAGATAGGGACAGACAGACAGGAACGGAGAGAGATGAGAAGCATCAACCATTAGTTTTTCATTGTGACACCTTAGTTGTTCATTGATTATTTCTCATATGTGCCTTGACTGTGGGGCTGCCGCAGAGTAACCCCTTGTTTGAGCCAGCGACCTTGGGTCCAAGCTGGTGAGCTTTTGCTCAAAACAGATGAGCCCGCGCTTAAGCTGGCGACCTCGGGGTCTCTAACTGGATCCTCTGCATCCCAGTCGACGCTCTATCCACTGCGCCACCGCCTGGTCAGGCTGGGTAATTTCTGTTGACCCGTCATCAAATTCACTAATTTCCTTCCTCTGCTATTTTGTGTCTGCTGATAGAAAATTGAAAGTATTTTTTACTTTGTTACCACATTTTTAATTTCTAATATTCCATTTGACTCTCAAAATTTCTCTCTGCTGAAATTCCCCATCTTTTTATGCATTTTTTTTACCTTTTCCATTACAACCTTTAACATATTAATTCAGGTAATTTTAAACTCCTTTGAAAATTATAACTTTGTTGCATTATTTCTTGACAGTGAGTTTTTCTCCTTTTCCATATGTCTTATAATTTTTCATTAAATTCTGGACATGTGTAGGACTGAAGCAACTTATACAAATAGTATTTTTGTGTAAAATTAATATACCTCTTTGACTAGGCTGTTAATGTTGGTGATTAAGCCAGTCTAGTCAGGAGTAGAACCAAATTTGAATTTTGTTGTTATAATTACCTTCTGTTATGGACTGAATGCTGTGTCCCTAAAATTCATATGTTAAAAAAAACCTTCCCAATCTGATTGTATTTGGAGATAGGGGCCTTTATGGAAGTAATTAAGATTAATGAAGTCACAGGGGTGGGGGCATGATTCAATAGGATTAGTGTTATAAAAAGAGACATGAGAGAACATTCTCTCTTTCTGTCCTCCTCCATTTCTCCTTCACTCATAGCCTTCTTCCCCCTGACTATGAGGACAGAGTGAGAAGGCTATAAGCTAGGAAGACAGCTCTCACCAGGATCCTAATTGGCTGGCACCATGATCTGGGACTTCTAGCCTCTAGAACTGTGAGAAATAAGTTTTTGTTGTTTAAACCACATATCTATGGTTTTCTGTCACAGAAGCTCCAACAATCTAATACACCTTCAATGTACCATGGGCTTGAAATTCTTTTGTTGTAATTTAATGTATAGAGTGAGGTTGATTTACCAAAAGGTGTTTTCCAGTATTCAGTTTTTTTCTTTTTTTAAAATTTATTGTGTTTACATAGATTCTGGTGTCCCCCCGAATACATCCTCCCCTCCTCCATGCTCCCCAGTTCAGTATTCAGTTTTAACTCTCTCTCTCTCTCTATATATATATATATATATTTAAATTATTTTTATTTATTCATTTTAGAGAAGAGAGACAGAGAGAGAAAGAGAGAGAGAGAAGGGGGGAGGAGCAGAAAACATCAACTCCCATATGTGCCTTGATCGGGCAAGCCCAGAGTTTTGAACCAGCGACCTCAGCATTCCAGGTTGATGCTTGATCCACTGCGCCACCACAGGTCAGGCCTAACTCTCTTCTTAAGGTCATCTTTTTAGAATTTGTTTCTCTCCTGCATACCTCATCTATTTAGATTTATATCTTTTTTTTCCTATAATTTTTTAACATGGTTATAATTTTTTTTTTCTTTTCATTTTTCCGAAGCTGGAAACGGGGAGGCAGTCAGACAGACTCCCGCATGCGCCCGACCGGGATCCACCCGGCATGCCCACCAGGGGGTGATGCTCTGCCCATCTGGGGCGTCCAGAGCCATTCTAGTGCCTGAGGCAGAGGCCACAGAGCCACCCCCAGCGCCGGGGCCATCTTTGCTCCAATGGAGCCTCGCTGCAGGAGGGGAAGAGAGAGACAGAGAGGAAGGAGAGGGGGAGGGGTGGAGAAGCAAATGGGCGCCTCTCCTGTGTGCCCTGTCCGGGAATCGAACCCAGGACTCCTGCATGCCGGGCCGACACTCTACCCCTGAGCCAACCGGCCAGGGCCATAATTGTTGTTTTTTTAAAAATAATATTTGTTTTAGTGAGGAGAGAAAGAGACAGTTGGCGGGGGGAGTGAGGAGGAAGAGAAAGCATCAACTCCCATATGTGCCTTGACCAGGCAAGCCCAGGGTTTGTTTGGTTTTTTTTGGTATTTTTCTGAAGTTGGAAATGGGGAGGCAGTCAGACGTCCGCATGCGGCCGACCGGGATCCACCCGGCATGCCCACCAGGGGGTGATGCTCTGTCGCAACCAGAGCCATTCTAGTGCCTGAGACAGAGGCCACGGACCCATCTTCAGTGCCCGGGCCATCTTTGCTCCAATGGAGCCTTGGCTGCGGGAGGGGAAGAGAGAGACAAAGAGGGAGGAGAGGGGGAGGAGTGGAGAAGCAGATGGGTGCTTCTCCTGTATGTCCTGGCCGGGTATCGAACCCGAGACTCCTGCACGCCAGGCCGACGCTCTACGACTGAGCCAACCAGCCAGGGCCAAGCCCAGGGTTTTGAACTGGTGACCTCAGCATTCCAGGTTGATGGTTTATCCACTGAACCACCACAAGTCAGGCTAATTGTTGTTTTAACATCCTTGTTTACTAATTAAAATTATTTGGCCATGCCCTGGCTGCATGGCTAACTGGATAAAGCATCATCCTGGTGCACTGAGGTTGTGGGTTCGATCCAGTCAGGGCATGTGTGAGAAGCAGTCATTGAGTTCACTAGATGGAATAACTAAGTAGAACAGCAAGTTAATACTTCTCTCTCGCTCTCTCTTTCTCCCTTCCCCTCTTCCCTTCCTCTCTTTCTCAAAATCAATGGAAAAAAATAAACAAGATAAAGAAATTACTTGGTTATCTATCAGCTTTTATGTTTATCAATTGACTTTTCTCTTGATTATACATCACATTTTGTTGCTTTTTTGATATGTTTTATAAATTTTTTTTATTGGACTTTTTACATTTTATTTAAAGAACAGTGGGGAATGAAGTGTACTGTTTTTCGTTTTGTTTTGTACTACATGGAGTATACAATACATCCTTTTCTCAGTTGGGATAAGAGGCTAAGTCATATTCTTCATAGAATTTTACCTAATGCTGGGCTACAATCTTAGATTCACTATATCTGGTATTGGCTCATCTTCCTAGATGGCTTCCTTTTTTTAAATTATTATTATTATTATTTTATTTTGACAGTTTTTCAGCTGGGAGGGATTTGTCTGATTTGTCTGTCAGTTTACCTTTGGATCCTGAAATTCATTCATGGGAAGAATGCCTGAGATTACCATCTTCTCTTCCATGGCTACTTTTTCTGAAGACTTAGATGGGGGTGTGTTGCAGAGTCCTAGTGAAGGTAGAGAAGCTGCCATGGTTTTCTCATTTATGAGTGCTCCATGTTCTCTACCTTCTGGAATTGAGTTCATCAATGTTTCTTCTCATCTTCCACTCTTCATTAGCACATAGAAAATGTCTTTCTATGGGAGTGAAGGTCTTTCTTTTTCTACATATCCCAAAACTTTCAGGATTAGAGTTTCTTTTCATTAATTTTTAGTTATGTTAGACTACTTCTTAAAGTCCCCAGATCCTTTGACTGCTTACCAACCAATCTTACCCATATGGATTAATATTTGCCTATTCTATATGTAGGTATTTAAACAAATAATTACTGTAGTCTTAAATTGAGAATCTCTATTTAAATTCTGCACGTTTTAAAAAAATTTTATTTAGAAAATTTAAAGGGATGACGTTGATCAGTAAGAGTACATAGGTTTAGGTAAACATTTTTATAGCATTTGAACTGTTGATTATATTGTGTGCCCATCACCCAAAGTCAAATTATTTTCTATCACTGTACATTTGTCTCTCTTTACTCCCTGCCCTCTGCACCCTTCCCCACATCCTTCTCCCCAAATCTGCACTTTTATCATGATTAAAAATTCCTAATACTTGTCAACAGTAATAGAAACTTAAGTGACATATTTTATCAAAGTTGTAAATGGGTTTATTTGAGCCCTATTGTGTTCTAACTAGCTTGATTTTATGAAAACTCGATATATGAAAATTTAAGATTTTAACATACAAATTTGGGAATGAGTCTTCATGGTATAAGGACGGGGCCAGTGCTAGTATCATATATACATAAGGACTTCATATAAAGGCTACTTCTGTAAATGCGCAGATTATAAAAAGGTGCTTTTTCCTACTCCGGACTTGGTGCCTCCTCTCTTCCCATTGGCTAGGTGCCCTGTTTTGTCTCTACAACTATACACAGTGCATCCTGAATGAAGAAAAGTTTTTTTATTTGCTTTCTTATAACAGATGAGAGAAACTTATAAGAAATTACAAAGTATATAGAAGATTCATATAGGATCACTGTTAACATTTTTTTCTCTTTATAAAAATGAGATCAATATTTGCTATTGCTTTTAACTTGCTTGTTTATAAATTAACATCTGGAAAGTTTATTACTGAAGAATTTCTATAAAAATTTACACGTTTATTAAAAAGTCTGTTGGGCTATAAGGGAAATAGTAGTTGGGGACAGTATAAACAGGCTATTTAGAGTTTGTATTTCTGATGCTTTGCATATAACAAGCACTGAAACATATGGTTTGAATGCTAAAATTTCTGAAATAAGTAAAAGGAAACCCATCAATTTATGAAAGTGTTTTATCAGTAACTTCAGGAACAAATCTAAATCCATCCTAAGATGCAAGGTACACTACTATTAAAACATTAAAAAATACCTGATTTTTGTCTTATAGGTATATTGCAACATCCAGATGGCACAGTTTTGAAACAGCTACAGCCACCTCCAAGGGGCCCAAGAGAGTTAGAATTCTATAATATGGTAAGTAAGGTAAATTTGTTTCATTGTATTCATAGTGTTATTCAGTTTCTGGTGGCGACTCAGAAATATATTTGACAGCATGTTGTAGTATAATGTTCTTATCTTTACTGATGCAGCCTAGTATTTTCTATTCTGATTCACTAAATTGATTTTAATTAATGGGTTGTGACCTACATTTTGAAAAACATCTTAGAGATTATATTTCTCAGAAATGCTGAGTTTAAGTGTTTTCACTATGAGTTATCTTAGAGCTTAGTGCTGATGTGCACTCTGCATCTCCAAAGCAGGGGTGTAAGGCTGGTGGCCGTGGCCATGCAGGTTCACATTGGATTCGGGCAGGTGATAGAGAAACTGTGGAGCCGGAGGATGGTGGGCCATTCTGTTTATTAGCCTCGCATCAGTGGATGAGCAGGCAGGCAAGGAAAATTGCTTCCCTTTCTCTTTCTCTCTCTCTCAGGACTCACAAGCAAAACAGGCCTGGGGGTTGCGGGGACCCCTTCTCAGGCACGCAGTAGCAAAAATGGCCCGCCCCAGTGAGGGCAGGCAATCCTCAATTTACAATCTGCTGCCCTGAAGGGCAAGTACCTGCAGCCCCACACAGACCACACACACATGGCGCCACCCCGTGCTCATGCACCGATCAGGCAAAGTATAAGTGAGCAAGCCTAACACACTTGTAACACACTTGTTTGCCCACCAGACAGACCTAACATTTAATTAACCATATGTAGGAACACTTTATAGTACATTCACCATGTTTTGTAGTCATGACCTCTGTGTAGTTACAAAACAAAGGAAACCCTGTAATTGAAGGAACTCCTCCCTGTCCCTCACAACCGCCAGTCTTCTCATACAATGGGATCATTTGTGTCTAACTTCTTTTTAGTAGAATGTTTTTAAGGTACATCTATTGATACATTATAGAATGCATTGATATTTTGTTCCATTTTTTAAAACTTTTAAATCATTTTTTATTTTTTTCAATTATAGTTGACATACAATATTATGGTATATTAGTTTCAGGTATACAACCCCGTGATTAGACATTATATAGCTTACTAAATGATCATCCTGATAAGTCTTATACCCATCTGACATCATACGTAGTTATTAGAATATTATTGACTATATTCCCTGTGCTACTTCACACCCCCATTGCTATTGTATAACAACCAATTTGTCCTTCTTAATCTCTTCACCTTTTTCACCCATTCCCCCAACACCTCTCCCATCTGGCAATCCTCAGAATGTTCTCTGTATTTGAGTTTCTCTTTTCTTTTTCTTTCTTTTCTTTTTATTTATTTCTCTCTCTCTCTCTTTTTCTCTTTTTCTCTCCCTCCCTTTCTTATTAATTGAGTGAAAGCAGGGGAGGCAGAGAGACAGACTTGCTGGGCCCCCAGTGGGATCCACTTGGCAAGTCCCCTACTGGGAGATGCTCTGCCTGTGTGGGGCTGTTGCTCCATTGCTTGGCAACTGAGCTATTTATTAGTGCCTGAGGGTGAGGCCATGGGGAGTCATCCTCCGCACCTGGGGCATGTGCTAACCAATGTATCCATGGCTGTGGGAGAGGGGGAAGAGGGAGAGAGAGAAAGAGAAGTGAGAGGGGGTGGAATGGAGAAGTAAATGGTTGCTTCTTCTATGTGCCCTCACCGGGAATTGAACCTGGGACATCTACATGCCAGGCCAATGCTCTACCACTTAGCCAACTGGCCAGGGTGAGTCTGTTTCTGTTCTACTTGCTCTTTTATTTTATTTATTTATTTTTTGTTTAGATTCAATTGTTGGTAGATATATATTTATTACCATTTTGTTCATATTCTTTATCTTCTTTTTTTCTTCTTAAAGATGATCCTTTACCATTTTATGTACTACAGTGCTGGTTTGGTGATGATGATCTACTTTAGCTTTTCTTGTCTAGGAAGCTCTTTATATGACCTTTGATTCTAAATGATAGCTTTGCTGGGTAATCTTTGTTGTAGGACTTTGTTTTTTACTACTGAGTAACATTCCATTATACTTACATAATATACTTCCTTTATCCATTCATCTGTTGATGGACCTTTGGGTTATCTCCATGTTTTGGCTTTTGTAAATAGAGCTTCTATTACCATTTATGTACAAATATTTGTTTGAGTACCTGTTTCTAATTTTCTTGGGTACATATATGTAGGACTGGAATTGCTGGGTCATATGATAATTCTACATTTAACTTTTTGAGGATCTGTCAAAGTGTTTTTCCCAAAGTGGCTGCACCATTTTACATTTCTACCAGCAATATTTGAGGGTTCCAATGTCTCTATAACCTCACCAACACTTGTTAGGTTTTTTTTTCCTTTTTAACTGAGAGGAGGGGGATAGATAGACTCCTGCATGCACCTGAACCAGGATCCATCTGGCGACCCCCATATGGGGCTGATGCTCACAACCAAACTAGTTTTAGCAAATGAGGCAGAGCCCAGCCTCCAGGGCCGATACTCTTGAATCAATTGAGCCACGGCTGCAGGAGGGAAAGTGAGAGGGAGAAGGTGGTGAGGCAGCAGAGGAGATGCAGATGGTCACATCTCCTGTGTGCCCTGACTGGGAATTGAACCCAAAACTTCCACTCTCCAGGTTGACGCTCTGCCACTGAGCCAGCTGGCCAGGACTAGTTTTTTTTTCTAAATAAATATCCAACTGAGTGTCAAGTGTTTGTTACCTCACTGTGGTTTATTTCATTTGCATTAAATTAAGTACATCTTTCCATGTGCTTATTGACTTGTGTAATTCTTCTCAGGAGTACTGTCTCTTTAGATCCTTTGTTTATTTCTTCATTGGGTTGTCTTTTTTATTTAGTTGCAGGAGTTATTGACATGTTCTAGATCAGTGGTTTTTAACTACTGGTCCTCCAGAAATTTTATGCCCGTCTGTCAGTTGAAAATCACTGTTTGAGATACAAGTTCCTTATGAGATATATGATTTGCAAATATTTTCTTCCATTCTTTGAGTTGTTTTTCCACTTTTCATAATGTCCTTTGAAGCAGATGTTTTTAAATTTTGAAGCTCAGTATATCTTTTTTCTTTTGTTGCTTGTGTGTTTGGTGTTATATCTAAAGTCCTGAGGATTTATGTTTATGTTTTCTTCTAAATTTTATGGCTTTAACTTTAAGTTTAGGTACAAGTAAAAAAATAAGCTATAGTAAAAACATAAATACTTACCAATATTAACTCATTTAATCCTCACAACTGCTTGTGAGCTAGGTACTGTAATTATCTTTATTTTATACATGTGCACACTGAGGCATAATTAGTTGAAATAATTTGATCATGATCATGCTAAAGTAAATGATGGTCCCAGGATTTGAATATAGCCAATCTGGCCCTAGAGCAGTGGTCCCCAACCCCTGGGCTGTGGACTGGTACCGGTCCGTGGGCCATTTGGTACCGGTCAGCAGAGAAAGAATAAATAACTTACATTATTTCTATTTTATTTATATTTAAGTCTGAATGATGTTTTATTTTTAAAAAATGACCAGATTCCCTCTGTTACGTCCATCTAAGACTCACTCTTGATGCTTGTCTCGGTCACGTGATACATTTATCCATCCCACCCTAAAGGCCGGTCCGTGAAAATATTTTCTGACATTATACTGGTCCGTGGCCCAAAAAAGGTTGGGGACCACTGCTCTAGAGTATATGCTTTTAATGGCTACAAACAGCCTCTTTATTTTTTTTAAAGTAAGAGGACCCTACCAAGTTCCACCTGGTATTTTTAGCAGCTGAGTGCCTGGGGCTGCACTTGAACCAGTTGAGCCACTGGCCACTGGAGGGGAAGATAAAGAGAAGGGGGAGGAGTGGCAGATGGTCTCTTCTGTGTGCCCTGACCAGGAATTGAACCCAGGATGTCCATATGCCAGGCTGATGCTCTAACCACTGATCCACAGGCTTGGGCCAACTCTTTTTTTAAAGAAAGTATTTTATTTTTACCGTGTATAAGTCTTGTACATACTTTGTTGGACTTATCTTAGGTATGTTATTTTTTGTTTCAGTTGTAAACAGTGTTTTTTGAATTAAGTTTTCCAGTGATTGCTAATATATAAGAGTGAAATAGTCATCTAATGTTTTTATGTCTAGTAACCTTGCTGAACTCTTTTTAACTTATTTATCTGAGAGTCTCTTAACAATTTAAATTATTTTCTATATAGATAATTACATCTTTTTGACTGGAAGTTTTTTTTGTCCCTTTTATATCCATATACTTCTGTAAAGGACATCCAGTTCAGAGCTCAATAGTATCTTTTATTAACAGTGCTTTTAGCACTTCCCTTTAATTAATTAATTATTTGGCAGTAAAAATAGTATTTTATTCCATCCCCTCCCACCCACTCTCTCCCCTCAACCCCCAGCACACTTTTCCCCTCATTCTCACAGCAACATTACTATCAGAAAAACGTAAGTTTCTGGGGGCGGCATTTGGAGGGGTGTTTCGGGCAAAACAGTCAGGAATAGGTTATTCGCTTAGTCATCATCCCCCCCATCTTCAGGTTCTCGTTTTTGTTTCTGACCCCTTCTTCACCAAGATCTTCATCCTCCTCATCATTTATTTCCCCATTGTTAAAACCGTCTTCATCCTCCTCTTCCTCTCCACCCATATCTTTTTCTCCTCCTTCCTCCTCATCTTCATCCTCCTCGTCTTCCTCATCCTCATCTTCTACTACCTGAGCATCCTCATCATACTCTTCCTCATCCTCTTCCTCCTCATCATGATCCAGGTCCTCTACATAGCCCTCGGCATCTGAGTCAGGGGCCTCCTCCTTCGTCCTGATTGTAGCCATCGAGATATATAAATTGTAGGAGGAGCTTGAACACGTTTTCTCTGTATCTGTAGTGTTCAGGTTGATTACTTAACAATTGAAATGGTCTAAGCTTTTGAGGTTTTCTAACTTTTTTTAAAAATATTTTATTTATTTATTTATTTTTATAGAGCCAGAGAGTCAGAGAGAGGGATAGATAGGGACAGACAGACAAGAACAGAGAGAGATGAGAAGCATCAATCATTAGTTTTTTGTTGCGACACCTTAGTTGTTCATTGATTGCTTTCTCATATGTGCCTTGACTGTGGGGCTACAGCAGACTTGAGTAACTAACCCCTTGCTCAAGCCAGTGACCTTGGGTTCAAGCTGGTGAGCTTTGCTCAAACCAGATGAGCCCGTGCTTAAGCTGGTGACCTCTGGGTCTCGAACCTGGGTCCTCTGCATCCCAGTCTGATGCTCTATCCACTGCACCACCACCTGGTCAGGCAAGGTTTTCTAACTTTTTCAGTGGTTCTATTGTGCTGAGGTCTTTAATTTTTTTGCCACTTAAATTTAGGTGTGTGAAATTCAGACACTTTTCTGCCAATACTTTCAGGCCCCCTGAGATTTTCTTATTGCTTAGTTCAAACTTCTTAAGTTTGTTTAACTTTGGTAAATTTGTGACTGAGGTGAGGCTTACGTTGATGTACTTAAGAACTCCAGTTCTTTATGTTCATCTGTGCGGCATTTGATTTTGCTTCAGATTAGACTGACAGTTGTCCAGAACAAGCTTTTGCACCCTAGTGAAAGACTGGCCCCAGGGACACCAGGGTTCGAAGACTGTCATTCGGAAGGAACATGGACAAGGGGGGGTGTAAAGCCAGTAGCCAGGGCCAAAATCACAGCTGCCACCCGGCCCATGCAGGTTCGCATTGGATTCGGACAGTCGGTAAAGAAACAACGGAGCCAAGAACTGATGGGCTGTCATCTTTAATTCCAGCTTGCACCCGGTGGGCAAGTAAAAACACACACTGGGCTCCAAAACCCACTCACATTCAGTGCTCACAAAGCTACTGACTTATCCGAGTTTCCTAGAATCAAAGGTTTCTAGCCCACCAGACTTATTCACCTCAGTTCCCCATCTCCTTCCTTATCCCAGATACAAACTGGCATCTCACTCAGCACTCCACCATCTTGGCTGCTTCTCCTGGCCTACTCCATGTGGCCTCCCTCTGCTCTCCTCTCTAATGCTAATCCCAGGAACCAAGAGAGCAAGCTCTCGTTCTGCCCCCATTTTATAGTGTAGAAATCCAAACCTTTAATCCAATATACAAAACAGGGAAGTCTCTAATACAAAGTCATTTCTCTGAGGCATGATTGGATTGTACCGCCCTACATCAAAAAGGGTAGGAAAGGCTTAATCCCAAAACCAAGCCCCAGGCTACAAGGATTCTGCCTGCCTTTAGCCCACCCCAACACACATTAATATCACCTGCGCGATGGCCTCCTGGATGGCCTCCTCGTGGGCAGCGTCATCTTAAACAAAGTGAGCATAATACATTTTATCTGCCCAACAGGGGGCAACATTTCTCTTTTAAAGTATACCTTTCTCTCTAAGATTTAAGAGATACTTCATCCTAAGGAAATATAGCCTTTGTGTGAGTCAAAGTTTTGTCAAGTAACAATAATGTCCTCTGTCAGGTTAATAAAGGGGTTATTTACAAAGGTGTGGTTAGAGTTTAAGGCCACCAGCAAGAGATCCTGTTTTATCATCCCTGGGCCTATACTTTAGTGGGAGAGGGAGTGGTTACTAGAACTCAGAGAAGGTAAATTTATGAGAAGATAATGAACTGATAAGGAGGAGTAGTAATTACATAGAAGTAAATAACCTGATCTCAACTCTTCTACCTCCCCTCTTTTGCACCAGTAAGAGACCATGCCAATAGGGCTAGGGACCCCATTGATAGAGTTGATTCCAGTCAGCTCCTTGGTAGAAAATTGTGGAGTCAGTTGAAAGGGAAGAGGAAAGATTTGCAGCATCTTTCTATTTTCATTTTAGGAAACAGTTTAAAATATGAATAGGTAGTGAATATTTTTCAGCTACATTTTCTGTATCTATTGAAATGATCATGAGTTTTCTCCTTTGATCTGTTAATGTCATAAATGCCATAATAGGTATCTAATATTATATCACCTTTCATTTTTGTAATAAAACCTACTGGATATGTCTTTTATTTTTAATAGTATACATTATTGAATTTTGTTTGCTAGAGTTTTATTTTAGATTTTTTCTAGATACGCTCATAAATGAGATTGAACTATGTTGGGCAGATAAAATGTATTATGCTCACTTTGTTAGAGGCCGTTGCCCAGGTGATATTATTGTGTGTTGAGAATCGTTGTTGCCTGAGGCTTGGTTTTGGGATTAAGCCTTTCCCACCCTTTTTGCTGTGGGGCGGTACAATCCAATCTTGCCTCAGAGAAGTGACTTTGTATTAGAGACTTCCCTATTTTGTATATTGGATTAAGGGTTTGGATTTCTACACTATAAAATGGGGACTGAACGAGAGTTTGCTCTCTTGGTTCCTGAGATTAGCATGAGAGAGCAGAGGAGAGCAGAGAAAGGACACGTGGAGGAGGCCAGGAGAAGCAGCCAAGATGGTGGAGTGCTGAGTGAGATGCCAGTTTGTGTAGAATTTGTATTTGGGATAAGGAAGGAGATGGGGAACAGAGGTGAATAAGTCTGGTGAGCTAGAAACCTTTGATTCTAGGAAACTCAGATAAGTCAGTGGCTTTGTGAGCACTGAATGTGACTGGGTTTTGGAGCCCAGTGTGTATTTTTACTTGCCCACCGGGTGCAAGCTAGAATTAAAGATGACAGCCCATCTGCTTTTGGCTCCTTTGTTTCTTTACCGACTGTCTGAATCCAATGTGAACCTGCATGGGCCAGGGGGCTGCTTTGATAGTGGTTGCCCTGGCCGTGCCTTCTGGCTTTACAAACTATTATTTTCTTCACATATTGTCCTTGTCTGGTTTTGATAGAAAGTTTCTTTTAGCTTCATAAAATGAGTTGAGGAACATTTCTTATTGTTTTGTGGAAGAATTTGTACCACATAAGGATTTTGTTCCTTAAAGTCTTGATAGAACTTGATTATAAATTCATCAGAGCCTTTTGTCTGTTGCAGTTTCTCTTTCTTCCTTTCCATCCTTCTTCCTTTCCATTCTTTTGTTTGTTCTGGAAAGATACATTTTTAACCAGTGTTTAGTTTCTTTAATGTCTTGATTTTTTTATTTGTAATGTGATAGTAAAATGTGTAGATTAGAATTTTATATAAAATTGCCCTCTTGGTAAAGTTTTTCAGTGTATTTTTAAAAATCTCTGCTATATCTAGTTGTGACTCCCTTTTTATTTTTAATATTGTTTATTTACTGCTTCTTTTTTTCTCAGCTTGGTCACCAGCTTTCTTGCACTGTAGTGGTTGGGGAAAGGGGAAGGATGCCATGGTTTAAAATGTTCAGAATTTGGACTTTTATTTTCTTACTCTCTGTTTCATTATAGCTCTGTCCTCATCTATGCTGCAACCCTAAATTCAGACATCCTTTAAGTCAGCGGTTCTCAACCTGTGGGTCGCGACCCACAGGTTGAGAACCGCTGCTTTAAATCTTCAGTATGGACGGCTGTGAAACCCAAACAGGACTGCTTAGCTTAGCACTTCTGGTTTCCTTTCTTTATTAGAGGCTTGTGAATTTTCTTTTTTTTTTCCTTGGGAGTTCAGCTGTGCATTTAAAAAATATTTGTTATATTTTATCCTACATTTCTAGGTAGAAAGGTTTTTAGGTTATCTTCTCTGGCATGTTGTAGTAAATGCCAGTTCTACTACTGTAAAAAAATATTTAAAAAGAAGAGAAAGTTTACCTTTCAGCTCTTCCTGGTTCTTTTATCTTTTTTACTTATAACTATATCATGAACTTTTTTATAGATCAGTACACAGAGATATACTTATATCTTCCACCTTGTTACATCATCACTGTCATTGTGCTAGGAGCAGAGGAGTAATAAAGTACATTCTGCTCTTAAATACCTTGTCCTTGAAGTGACTACTGTCACTTCTGCTCACATTTTAACAGGGAAGGCTGGGAAATACAATGTGTCACATGGATAGTTGGTGAGTCTCGACACACCTGGGTTTATTTGTAGCGTTATGTTGTATGTGACTACTTGACATGAATGTGGTTTCACACATACAATGGAACTCTAATTCTAAAATTTCATAAGTATTTTACAGCAGTGAACTTTAATGGTTTTGGATAATTAGCTAGACCATAATTGAAAGAATTAAATGAAATATCTTACAAGTTGTTTTTTAAACAAAAATAATTTTCTCTCTTCTTCAAGGAAGAAAATTAATAATCTAGTTTCAGGTTATCTAGACATTTCTAGGATTTTTAGAATTATTATTGCTTGTAAATCAAGGAATTAAATGAGTGGTGATTAGACTTATATTGAGATAAAGGATATTTTTTAAAAGGTAAAATCACAGTGTGACCAGGTGGTTGCACAGTGGATAGAGCATCAACCTGGGACACTAAGGACCCAGGTTCAAAACCTCAAGGTCGCTGGCTTGCGTGCACTCACCAGCTTGAGGCGGAGTCACTGACTTGAGTATGGGAATCATAGACACCATCCCAAAGTCAAGGGGTTGAGCCCAAGGTCACTGGCTTGAGCAAGGGGTCACTGACTCAGCTGGAGCTCCCTGGTCAAGGCACATATGATAAGCAATCAATGAGCAACTGAAGTGCTGTAGCTACTACTTGATGCTTCTCATCTCTCTTTTTCTGTCTCTCTCTCTCACTAAAAAAAGAGAAAAGTAAAATCACAGTTTTCTTAGAGATATAAAATATGTGTTAAAGATTTTGTTTAAGCTCATTTAATGAGCAGGCAGATGTTAAAACTGGTTCAAAAGAAAAGTCAAAGAAACAAATTTATAATGGAATGAAGGGAATTTGATAAAAGTTTATGTATAGACACTAAACTTCCCTTCCGTGGGGGTAGGAGGGAAGTCCATTGAACCTTCTCTGGCCAGAATTTGTTTGCAAGTATATGGATGAAAATTATTTTGCATTTGCTAAGAGATATCTACAGCTTACTTTGTTGTAAATTACTAGTTCAAGGACAATGAAAGGCTTAAGATTAGATAATCAAGAAGAATGTGCTCTAAACAATACATAATTTTTCACTGAAAACATAGTACTCTTTTTTTTTTTTGGCTTATACGAGATTTACCTCCAATTGAAACTCATGCCAGATAAATTAGCAACAGTATTATGTTGTTTGAGAACTGTGTAGAGCAATTATAAAGAATTATAAGAAACTAACATGCAAGTTATATTTCTGTTTCAGGTTAATGCTGCTGATTGTACTGACGGTGTTCTTTTACAGCTACGAAAATATTTGCCAAAATATTACGGCATCTGGTCACCTCCCACTGCACCAAATGGTAATTTTTTCTGGAAAATTCATCTTTTAGTTTTAATTCAGTGGCTTTTTAAAGGGTTTATATGAAAGTAAGCCTACTATTATAAAAATAGAATACACATGTGTTTATCTTTCTAATCATTCTCTACTTCCTTAAAGAAAACTTAATACTTTTGTTCTTCATAACCAGTTTCTTAAATAGCATATGTAAATTAATGATCAGTTTGTTATAATTGAATGAAAATAAGTTCATTAGTTCTTATAAATATACAGATATTCTTTTTTCCTAATTTATGGACAGTGCTCTTTTTTTGCATTTTGAATAGGAAAAAACATCAGAAGTACTATATATTCTTAGCGTAACTTCCCTGCCTCCTATCATACTCCTTCATTCTCCACCTCTGGCCTTTAAATTGCAGTATTTTTTTTAAAAAAAACCCAGTAAATTTCATATTCAAGGATAAATTAGTCTATATAAACAGCACAGCATTTCTTTCTCTTAGTATTAATTAATACTTGTTTTGGGCCTTTTATTGAGCAGACAGAATTTAAACAGTTTAACTGTAATTAAAGAAGGTTCATGAATGGGGTAAAGAGTTTCAGATTTGACTAAGTTTAAGAATAACCCATTGGGGTCTGGCCAGTTGGCTCAATGGTAGAGCGTTGGTCTGGAGTGTCCCAGGTTTGATTCCTGGCCAGGGCACACAGGAGAAGCGCCCATCTGCTTCTCCACCCATCCCCCTCTACTTTCTCTCTATCTCTCTCTTCCCCTCCTGCAGCCAAGGCTCCACTGGAGCAAAGTTGGCATAGGCTCTGAGGATGGCTCTGTGGCCTCCGCCTCAGGTGCTAGAATGGCTCTGGTTGCAACAAAGCAATGACCCAGATAGGTAGAGCATTGCCTCCTGGTGGGCATGCCCAGTGGATCCCAGTTGGGTGCATGTGGGATTCTGTCTCTCTGCCTTCCTGCTTTGGAAAGGGAGAATTTTTTCCTGAATAAATGCTGTGGATGTAAAAATAAATAAATAAAAGAATAACCCATTGGCTTGATAACTGCAAATTAATATGTTCAATGGCTAGTCATTTTGATTATGCAGAGTTATGTGGAGTTCAGAAGCTATAAGCTTTTTAAATATACATAGTACTTAAACCACATTTGAGAACAAGAAAGAAGGGGCCTCCAGTTTAAGCTTATTCTTTTCCTTAGTTCTTTTTATTTTTTAATTGATTAATTGGGATGACATTGGTTAATAAAAGTATACAGGTTTCAGGTGTACAATGCTATATAATACAGCATCTGTATATTGTATTGTTTGTTCACCATCCCAAGTCAAGTTTCCTTCACCATTTTATCCTCCCTGTGCACTCATCTACCTCCCCCACTCCCACTTCCTTCGGATAATCACCACACCGTTGTCTGTGAGGGTTTTTTTTAAACTTAATCCCTTCACCTTTATCACCCAGTACCCCCTTCCCTCCCCTCTGACAGCTATCAATCTGTTTTCTGTATCTGTGACTCTATTTCTATTTTTTTGTAAGTTTATTTTGTGTTTTATATAGTGAGATCATATGGTATTTGTCCTTCTCTGATTGGCTAATTTCACTTAGCATAATACTGTGCAGGTCTATACATGCTTTTGCAAAAGGTAAGATTTCCTTCTGTTTTACAACTAAGTACTATTCCATTTTGTAAACATGCCACAGCTTTTTTATCCACTCATCTACTGATTGGCACTTGGGCTGCTGCTTCCAGATCTTGGTTATTATAAATAACACTGCAATGACTATCGGGGTGCATATATATTTTTGAATTAGTGTTTGGGTTTCTTAGGATATATTCTTAGAAGTGGACTTGCTGGGTTATAAAACAGTTCCATTTTTAATTTTTTGAGGAAATGGCATACTGTTTTCTATAGTGGCTACACCAGTCTGATTTCACACCAACAGTGCATAATGGTTCCCTTTTCTCTACACCAGTGGTTCTCAAAGTGCGCCAGGGCACACTGGTGAGCCTTAGAAAATTACTAGGTGTACCCTATGGTATTCCAGAGAAATATATGCCTGTTGGGGACCAAAAAACCAACAGGTTTTTGGAGTTTAGTTTTTTGGGAGACAGAGGTGTGGGGCATTGGCTATAAGCTGACAGTCTGTCCAACCCCCCACCTTACTTGCCTGATTAGGTTGCAAAAGGCTGTTAAGCTGTGGTGCTGAATTGTTTGCACTACCCCTCATGTTCCCCAGAAAGACTAGAGGCAAGTTTCTTCTATCCTTTGTTTGGTGTAAAGTTAAGATGATATGCATGGTGGGGGTTTTCTGCACTTGGTAAAATTCTTGGGTTGCCTTGGAAATGTGATCAGAGACCATTGGTTTGCTAATGGCCTCACTTTGCCTTATAAATAAAGGAAGATGCGGTTTTGGTTTTGGGGCATGCTTTGTTCTTGCCAGCAGCAATTACAGAGCCCTCCTGACCCAGTATTTTCTTAATTCTGCACCGTTCCCACTGGGGACCTGGAATTATTAGCTGAGCTGGGTCATGGCATTTGTCCAGATATAAAAATATAGTTACTCTATTATACCATTTCATTACGAAAATACCACTCTTTGTTAACACATCGTTATTATATTTACTATTAACACATCATTATTATTTATGTTTTTCATAAACTCAGGAATGAAAAAACTTAATACATTTGCGCCAGGTCCTGCTGAATATACTAAATCTTACTGAGAATGTATCTATATATATATAAAGATAACTTTTTTGTTGTTTTTTTATTTTTAACCCCTCTTTTTTATGATTCTAAAAAACATAATTCAAAAAAGTAATATAAAAATGTTTTTATGTCAGATAAATTTAATTTTGTCGTATTTATTTTGTTTAATTACCATAAAAGCACGCTTGAACTTTATATTTTTTTCTTTAATATTTGACTTAATTACTATAACATATTTCTCAGAAATTTGTATATAGTGCACCTGAAATTATTTGTAGGATTTTAAATGCGCCCTGACTTCAAAAAGTTTGAGAACCACTGCTCTACACAATTGTTAACATTTGTTATTTGTTGATTTATTGATGATAGTCATTCTGACAGGTATGAGGTGATATCTTATTGTGGTTTTGTTTTGCATTTCTCTGATGATTAGTGTCATTGTTCATCTTTTCATATGTCTGTTGGCCATCTGTTTGTCCTCTTTAAAAAAATGTCTGTTCAGGTCCTTTGTTGCCCATTTTTTAATTAGATTTTTTTTTTTTTTTTTTTTTTTTTTGCATTTTTCTGAAGCTGGAAACAGGGAGAGACAGTCAGACAGACTCCCACATGCGCCCGACCGGGATCCACCCGGCACGCCCACCATGGGGCGATGCTCTGCCCACCAGGGGGCGATGCTCTGCCCATCCTGGGCGTCGCCATGTTGCGACCAGAGCCACTCTAGCGCCTGAGGCAGAGGCCACAGAGCCAACCCCAGCGCCTGGGCCATCTTTGCTCCAGTGGAGCCTTGGCTGCGGGAGGGGAAGAGAGAGACAGAGAGGAAGGCGCCGCGGAGGGGTGGAGAAGCAAATGGGCGCTTCTCCTGTGTGCCCTGGCCGGGAATCGAACCTGGTTCCTCCGCACGCTAGGCCGACGCTCTACTGCTGAGCCAACCGGCCAGGGCCAGATTTTTTTTATTTTTGATGTTTAGTTGTAGGAATTCTTTACTAATTTTGAATATGAACCCCTTATCAGATTTATCATTGGCAAATATGTTCTCCCATGCAGTGGGTTGTCTTTTCATTTTACTGCCTACGTTTTCTTCTAGGAATTTTATGGTTTCAAGTTTAATATTTAAGTCTTTAATCTATTTTGAGTTTATTCTTGTATATGGTGTAAGAAAGTGGTCTAGTTTCTTTTTTTTTTTTTGCATTTATCTGTCCAGTTATCTCAACACCATTTATTGAGTAGACTATCTCATTGTGTGTTCTTGCCTCCTTTGTTAAATATTAATTGACCATAAAGGCATGGGTTTATTTCTGGGTTCTCTATTCTGTTCCATTGATCTATACAGGTATTTCTGTTTTTATGCCACTACCAAAGCTGTTTTGATTCCTATGGTGTTGTAGTATAATTTGATAACAGGTAGTGATTCCTCAGACTTTTATTTTTTCTCAAGATTGCTGTGGATGTTCGTATTTTTTGTGGTTCTATATACATTTTTGGAATATTTGTCCTGGTTAGTGAAATACATCATTGGTATCTTGACAGGAATTGTAATGAATCTATAGATTGCTTTGGGTACTGTGGACAGTTTAATGATGTTAATTCTTCCTAACCATGAACATTGTATATGCTTCTACTTTTTGTATGTTCTTCTTTTCTTTCTTCAGTGTCCTGTAGTTTCCCTAGTACAGGTCTTTTATATCCTTGGTTAAATTTATTCTTAGGTATTTTACTTATTTATTTTTTGATGCAATTGTAAATATTGTTTTCTTAGTTCCCTTTCTGATAGTTTATTATTGGTGTATAGAAATGCAGCTGGTTTCTGGATATTTATTTTTTATCCTGCCACTTTAGTGAATTCATATATAAATTCTAGTAGTTTTTTGGTGTAACCTATAGAGTTCTCTATGTACAGTATCATGTCGTCTGCAAATAATAACTGTCTTACTTCTTCCTTACTAATTTGGATGCCTTTTATTTCTTTTTCCTGTCTGATTGCTGTGGCTGGGACTTCCAGTACTATGTTGAATAAGAGTGATGAAAGCGGACATCCCTGCCTTGTTTGTTCCCAATCTTAAGGGAAATGCTTATAGTTTTTGCTCACTGAATATAATGTTGGCTGTTGGTTTGTCATATATGGCCTTTATTATTAACATATCTCAATATGTTCCTTATATTTCCACTTTGTTGAGAGTTTTGATCATAAATGGGTGCTGGATTTTATCAAATGCTTTTTCTGCATCTACTGATATTATTATGTGATTTTTATCCTTCATTTTGTTTATGTGGTATATTTATTGATGTGCAGATATTGTACCAAACTTGCATCCCCAGAATAAATCCCAGTTGATCATGGTGTATGATCTATTTAATGTATTGCTGGATCTGGTTGGCTAATATATACTAACAGTTTTATTAAAAATCACATTTTGTAGTCTAGGATTACTAGCACATGATTTAAAAATCAAGGACTTGCTAGCAATCAACAATCTTTTTGGTCTTCAATACTAATTTTTTTTTTTCTTTACAGAGACAGAGAGAGAGTCAGAAAGAGAGAGATACAGGGACAGGCAGACAGGAACGGAAGGATAAGAAGCATCAATCATTAGTTTTTCTTTGCACATTGTGACACCTTAGTTGTTCATTGATTGCTTTCTCATATGTGCCTTGACTGCGGGCCTTCAGCAGACCAAGTAACCCCTTGATTGAGCCAGCGACCTTGAGCCCAAGCTGGTGAGCTTTTGCTCAAACCAGATGATCCCGCGCTCAAGCTGGTGACATCGGGGTCTCGAACCCGGGTCCTCTGCATCCCAGTCCGATGCTCTATCCACTGTGCCATCGCCTGGTCAGGCTTCAATACTAATTTTGAAGTTGAAGTACTTGGCTTCTAACTTACTTATTTCCAAATTTTGTGAACATAACTATTCATTAACCTGTTTTGAGATCCACTTTTTTTATAAATTAAAAATAATACATAGCATTGTGAAAATGCAGATTATGTTATGTGAGAATGCTTTTGCAAACTCTAATGCTCTTATTTGAATATAATGGGAAATACTGGTGCTACTGAGATGAGAAGAAAAGGTAAAGAAAATGATAGGAAAAAATGGAAATATAAGGGGGTTTCCTGCCTGGCCTTTTCTTGTTTTTGGGAGGTGTAGACATGAAGATGATAGTCAATGCCTAGTACACTTTCTTTTTTTTTTTTTTTTTTTTTTTTTATTTTTCTGAAGCTGGAAACAGGGAGAGACAGACAGACTCCCGCATGCGCCTGACCAGGATCCACCCGGCACGCCCACCATGGGGCGACGCTCTGCCCACCAGGGGGTGATGCTCTGCCCATCCTGGGCGTCGCCATGTTGCGACCAGAGCCACTCTAGCGCCTGAGGCAGAGGCCACAGAGCCATCCCCAGTGCCCGGGCCATCTTTGCTCCAGTGGAGCCTTGGCTGCGGGAGGGGAAGAGAGAGACAGAGAGGAAAGTGCGGCGGAGGGGTGGAGAAGCAAATGGGCGCTTCTCCTGTGTGCCCTGGCCGGGAATCGAACCCGGGTCCTCCGCACGCTAGGCCGACGCTCTACCGCTGAGCCAACCGGCCAGGGCCACTTTCTAAATATGGTGGGAAGAGCTTGATGAAACTTGGTGCCCATATTCCCATAATTTATGTAATCAATGATGCTCATTAATGAGATCTAAATAAGTCTTCATTCAATTTCCAGCATGTCCTCTCCCTTGACTTTTCTCTAAAGGAACTAGTTATGTTATCTTTACTGTGTAGTTATTTGTAGTTCTTTCTATTTTTTCCACAATATTTAAAATTTTTACATTTTTCTTCTTTTGATACTAGAACTTACTAGTTTCTTAGAGTGTTAGGACTGTATTTTAACAGAACATTTGCTATAGGAATATTTTATGCTTAATATATTATAAAACAATTTAAGTACTATACAAGGTGGGGCAAATGTAGGTTTACAGTTCTGAGTAAACGAAAGAATTTTTGTATTATTTGTTAATTACTGTATTATTTTCATGTGGACAACTGCAAACCTACATTTGCCCCACCCTGTATTTAATTTATATGTACATATACTGTAATATACATACATAAATACACATACATGTATATGTGTGTATATGTATATGTATACATATATATATATATATATACTTTTTTAAGTGAGAAGAGGGGAGATAGACAGACTCCTGTATGCATACTGACCAGGATCCACCTAGCAACCTCTGTCTGGGACTGACCTTCATATCAACCGAGCTATCCTTAGTGTCCTGGGCTGATGCTCAAACCAATTGAGCCACTGGTAGAGAGAAGGGGAAGGGGGAAAGAGAAGCAGATGGTCACTTCTCATGTGTGTCCTGATCGGGGATCAAACCTGGGACATCTGGACACTGGGCCAATGCTCTATCCACTGAGTCAACTGGCTAAGGCCTAATTTATATTTAAGATAATTATATTTAGCCTGACCAGGTGGTGGCACAATGGATAGAACATCGGCCTAGGATGCTGAGTACCCAGGTTCAAAACCCTGAGGTTGCTGGCTTGAGCGCAGGCTCATCTGGCTTGAGTGCAGGGTCACCAGCTTGAGTGTGGGATCATAGATGTGACCCTGTGGTCACTGGCTTGAGCCTAATAGTCTCTGGCTTGAGCCAACGGTCGCTGGCTTGAGCAAGAGGTCACTGGTTCAGCTGGAGCCCCCTGGTCAAGGCACATATGAGAAAGCAATCAGTAAACAACTAAGGTACCACAGCTACAAGTTGATGCTTCTTCTCTCTCATTCTATCCCTTTCTTTCTGTCTGCCCCCCCCCAAAAAGAAAAAAAAAAAGATAATTTATTTAATTATATATTTTCAATAGAAAATATATTTAAAATATACAAGCTTCCTTCAATTTTAGTAATGTGTAGCCTTGCACTTTTGTATTCTTATACTATCAACTGCGTAAAGTGCATAAATATTTTGAGTAGGGTAACCATGTCATTGGTAAAGCCACTGAGAAATCTTACTTAATAGTCTGCTTATAACAACGTGAAGTGCTGTATTTTGCAATACCTGGTAGTTATTTTCATGATCCATAGCCTTCTAAACTTAACTATATTTCTAATCAGTATAACTTATTGTAAAAAGCTCTATGTATTTATAAAAAGTTGGTGTTTTTAAATTTATTATATAAAAATACCAAGCCTATGGAAGATTACAGAATAGTTCTCTAATATCTGAGGTTCATAAATGCTAGTCCTTGACTTCTGGCAGAGTGGGCTTCATCAGAATCTGTTGTCCTAACTAGAGCTTTCCAGAAGAAAAAGTATATCTAGCTGTTATGCTATCTTTATGATTTATACATACATACATGAATGTTTGTGTGTATATATGTTAAAATCAGCTCTCTTAATATTTTTAATGTTCAAAATTCTATCTTTTCATACAAGTTACATTATATCAAATAATCATTTTATAATTAGTTTCCAAATATTATGTAATTTAATTTTCCTTGACCTCGGTCAGAATGAATCTAAACTATTCCAGATAGAACATTTATTCTTAGGCCATCAGACTTTTTGGATGAGTTTTAAACTTATTTTCTGTTTACTTAAAAATTGAAAAATACTGCAGCAATATGTGTCTACATGGGCAAAGCTGAGAAGTGTCTCTTGTTATCCAGTGCGTGGTATTTCCTTTTGAGGCTTCCCCATAGTAAAATGCCTTTGATCATTTAAGTTACTGAATCTTTTTTTTTTTTTTTTTCCAGAGGCAGAGATAGGGACAGACAAACAGGAACGGAGAGAGATGAGAAGCATCAATCATCAGTTTCTTGTTGCGTGTTGCGACTTCTTAGTTGTTTATTGATTGCTTTCTCACATGTGCCTTGACCGTGGGCCTTCAGCAGACCGAGTAACCCCCTGCTGGAGCCAGCGACCTTGGGTCTAAGCTGGTGAGCTCTTTGCTCAAGCCAGATGAGCCTGCGCTCAAGCTGGTGACCTCGGGGTCTTGAACCTGGGTCCTTCCGCATCCCAGTCTGACGCTCTATCCACTGCGCCACCACCTGGTCAGGCTAAGTTACTGAATCTTAAGATAGTTCTGGAGAAATAGTTTTCTAATAGCATTTTGAGAGATAATTAGTATTCAGATTTATTTCTAGTAGTGATGACCTGTAGAAAAATCAGTAACTATCTCAAGACTCACTCAGATCATGCCCCATTTTTCCTACTTGCTTGTTTCACTCCAAAGCACTTGTGGCAAATTGCTAGATACATAACATCATACTCTTTCTTAAAAACTGCATCTCTAAAGCTTTTGGTGTTTATAACTTAGAGGGTAAGATAGAAATGAGAATCTCAAATTTTTAGTTTTTACTTGAAAAAAAAAATTGAGGTCAGAGATCTAAAAGAAAACACTGAACCAACTCTCAGTAAGCCAGGCAGAGAAAGAAAAAAAAAATCATATGATCTCACTTATATGTGGAATCTAATGAACGAAGTGAACTGAGGAACGGAATGGAGGCAGAGTCAGGGTTACAGGGAGCAGAGGGACAGCTGTCAGAGGGAAGGGGGAAGAGGGGATAGGATCAGAGAAGGTGAAGTGATTAGTGAAATTATACTATATACAAAACACATAGAGACAGATAACAGGACAGCAAATCCCAGAGGGAAGGGAGGAGGGAAGTTGGGGGAGAGTAAAGGGGATGTAATGGGGGGCATGGGGGTGAGGGTGTTATATTGAATGGGACACAATCCATGTTAACCCAATAAATTAAATTTAATTAAAAAATTTATAAATTTAATTTAAAAAATGTTCTTAACCTAAGGATTAGTTACTTAAGGCTAATAACCAATTGTTTTATCAGTTATTTGGGAATTCCAATCATATAAAATATATCAAGAACCTGAAAGTAAGGAAAAGAAAAATAAATTTGGCTAGTGTAAAGCCAGAAGGCAGGGCCAGGGCCACCATCACAGCAGCCCGGCCCATGCAGGTTCGCAATGGATTCAGACAGTCAGCAAAGAAACAACGGAGCCACAAACTGGTGGGCAAGTCTTTAATCCTAGCTTGCACCCGGCGGGCTCCAAAACCCACTCACATTCAGTGCTCACAAAGCCACTGACTTATCCGAGTTTCCTAGAATCAAAGGTTTCTAGCTCACCAGCCTTATTCTCCTCAGTTCCCCATCTCCTTCCTTATCCCAGATACAAACTCTGCACAAACTGGCATCTCACTCAGCACTCCGCCATCTTGGCTGCTTCTCCTGGCCTCCTCCACATGGCCTCCTTCTGCACTCTGCTCTGCTCTCTCCTCTAATGATAATCTCAGGAGCCAAGAGAGGGCAAGCTCCCGCTCTGTCCCCATTTTATAGTGTAGATTCAAAACCTTTAATCCAATATACAAAATAGGGAAGTCTCTAATACAAAGTCACTTCTCTGAGACATGATTGGATTGTACCGCCCCACATCAAAAAGAGTGGGAAAAGCTTAATCCCAAAACCAAGCCCCAGGCTACAACGATTTTCAACACACATTAATATCACCTGGGTGACGGCCTCCACGTGGGCAGTGCCTGTCTTTAACAAAGTGAGCATAATATATTTTATCTGCCCAACAGCTAGTTAAAAGAAATGTCAAATAAAACCACTCAGGCTTGTTTATTGAAGGAATGTTTCAATTTATTATAGTGTGAGGAAGGCCAAACCCGAAGCCCTGCTAGACAGTAGGAATGAGAAGGGGGATCATTCATTTATTCAGCAAACATTTATTGTATCGCTGCTATATATAGAGTTTGGATTTGCATTTTCCTCCTTCCCAAGAGGAAAAGAGAAACAGGGATTTAAAACAATTTTTTTATTTAGAAAATTAAATTTAACAGGGTGACATTGATCAATAAGAGTACGTGGTTTTTAGGTAAACGTTTCCATAGCATTTGAACTGTTGATTATATTGTATACCCATTACCCAAAGTCAAGTCATTTTCCCGCACTGTATATTTGTCCCTCTTTACTCCCTTCCCCCTACCCCTTCCCCACATTCTCCTCACTTCACTTTTTTTCTAGCCAGGGAGAGGGAGAGGGGGAGAGGGACAGACAGGAAGGGAAAGAAATGAGAAGAATCAACTTGTTGCAGCACTTTAGTTCTTCATTAATTGCTTTCTCATATGTGCCTTGACTGGGGGGCTCCAGCTGAGCCAGTGACCCTTTGCTCAAGCCAGTGAACTTGGGCTCAAGCCAGTGACCTTAGGATCATGTCCATTATCCCCACGCTCAAGCCAGTGAGCCTGCATTCCAGCTAGATGAGCCCGCTCTCAAGCTGGTGACCTCAGGGTTTCAAACTTGGGTCTTCAGTGTCTCAGGTCAATGCTCTCTATCCAATGCATCATGCCTGGTTAGTCTTGCCACTTCAGTTTCATCTATGTTCATGAGTCTCAGTTTTATATCCCACCTATGTGTGAAATTAGCTTTTTCTGATTTTACTTATTTCACTCAGTATAATGTTCTCAAGTTTCATCCATGTCATAAATGGCAATATGTCATCATTTCTTATGGCTGTGTAGTATTCCATTGTATATATGTACCACCTCTTCTTTACCCAGTCCTCTATCAGAGGGCACTTTGGTTGTTTCCATGTCTTGGCCACTGTGAATAATGCTGCAGAAACATGGGGATGCATGTGTCTTTACATACCAATGTTTTTGAGTTTTGGGGGTATATACCCAGTATATACCAGTATAGGGATTGCTGGGTCATATGCTAGTTCTATTCTTAATTTTTTCTTTTTCTTTTTTATTTTATCCATTTTAGAGAGGAGAGAGTGGGGGAGAGAGAGACAGAGAGAGAGAAGAGAGAGACAGGGGGGAGGAGCTGGAAGCATCAACTCCCATATGTGCCTTGACCAGGCAAGCCCAGGGTTTCGAACCAGCAACCTCAGCATTTCCAGGTCAACACTTTATCCACTGCGTCACCACAGGTCAGGCCCTATTCTTAATTTTTTGAGGAACCACCATACATTCTTCCATAACGGTTGCACTAATTTGCGTTCTGCCCATCAGTGAGTAGGAGTTTTTTTTGTTTTTGTTTTTGTTTTTGTCCACAGCCTCTCCAACACTTTTTATTACCTGTCTTGTTGATAGTAGTTGTGAGGTGGTATCTCATTGTAGTTTTAATTTGCATTTCTTGAATAGCTAGTGACGATGATTATCTTCATGTATTGAATATTATTTTCTTGGAGAATCATTTCCCAGCCTTTCACTTTGAGCCTACTTTTATCCTTAAAGCTTAGATGTGTCTCTTGAAGGCAACATATGGTTGGGTTTTGCTTTTTGATCCAGTCTGCTACTTTGTGCCTCTTTATTGGTAAGATCAATCCATTTACATATAGGGTATTACTGACATTTGAGTATTTCCTGTAGCCATTTTATGTTTTGTTTTCTGATATCTCTGTGTTTCTTTTTTGGTTCTTCTCTTTTTGTTTCTGTCAATTGTTTTTGTTTGGTGGTATTACATACTTCTTTCCTCTATTTCTTCTTTTTTTGAGCTATGTATTTCAGTAGTGGCTTTTTCATGGGTGGTTATCATTAGGTTATTAAGAGATAAATTTTCATATGTGCAAGAGTCCTTTGTTATATGAGAGCTCCTGCACGCCATCCTCCTTTGCTACTACAGATCTTTGTCCTCTCCCCTTTTATGTTATTGTTGTCACAGATTAGCCTTGTTTTTATTGTGACCTTGTTGGAGCTTTTATTTGTAGTTTTGATTTGTTATTCTTTGTGCCTGGTTGAATAACCTCCTTGAGTGTTTACTGCAGTGGGGGTTTTCTGGGGATAAATTTCCTCAACTTTTCTACGTTTGTAAAAGTTTTTGTTTATTCTTCATATTTGAAAGACAACTTTGATAGATATAGTATTCTTGGCTGGTAATTCTTCTCTTCAGTACTTTGAATGCTTGGGTTCACTCTCTTCTGGCTTGTAGAGTTTCTGCTGAGAAATCTGATGATAACCTAATGGGCTTTCCTTTATATGCTATGTTCTTTTTCCTAGCTACCTTGAGAATTTTTTCTTTCTCGTTGATTTTTGACAATTTTATGAAGATGTGCCTTGGAGTAGGTCTTTTTGAGTTGCATTAACTTGGCATTCTGTTTGCTTCTTTGATTTGAGGCTCTCTTTTGCCTTGCCATGGGCTTGGGAAATTCTTATCAATAATTTATTTGAATACGCTCTCTATTCCCTTCTCTCTCTCCTTCTTCAGATATACCCATTATTCTTATATTGCTCTTTTTGATGGAGTCAGACAATTCTTGTAGAGCTCTCTCAGTTTTTTGAATTTGTGAGTCTATCTCCTCTTTTCTCTGTAGCATCTCTAGTTGCCTGTCTTTGATGTCACTGATTCTTTCTTCTGTTCTGTTTGCTAAACTTGCTACCTCAGTTTTCAGTTCATATATTGAATTTTTCATCTCTGTTTTTAGAGTTTCAAATAACCTCCTTGGTGAGGTATTTGTTTTGTTTTCTGAGCTCATTAACTTACCTGTTGGTATTTTCTCACATCTCGTTGAGTATTTTCAGAAGTTCAATTTTGAATTCTCTATTGTTTAACTTCAAGGTTTCCTTGTGATTGAGTTTTCTGGAGATCTTTGATTTTCTTTCTGAACTACATCTCTGCCTTGTATAGCCATGGTATTTGATTTCTTCTTCCATGATGGCATTTGAGAGTGGTATTGTTAGGAACCCTAACAACAAAAAAAACCACTTAAAAATGAAAAATTAAAAAAATACAATAACTATAAAGGTTTAAAAAATTATGACAAAAAAAAAACAACAGGAAAAAATGATTTGAAACCAGAAAAAAGAAAAATACACCCATAAAAAATAAAATATATAAAAATTAAAGGAAATGAAATTGAAAAGAGAGAAAAAGAAAAAAATGAATAGTAATAAGAATTGGAATAAAGAAGTAAATGAAGAAAAAAACGGAAAAATGAATTTCGGTTTTGAGAGATTTCTTTCAATAGGTGTTGCTGTATTGCAAGTTTTAGCTTTGTTAAGTAAGATCTTGGGCTGTTCTTTGCTGAAATGTTGCTGTCTCAATGATGTAGATGGGGCCACAGTTACGTTGGTGGGTGGGGCATGTTGTGAGGGCTTCATGGCTTAGGCTTTCAGCTTTACAGCTTGAGCAATGGCTATCTCAGGCTTCCAGGTGCTCCTCCCCATGTCTCCACGGACCTGGGGACCAGACCTGAAACACCTCTGTTCTTCAGGGACAGAGTGGCTCTGGAGAGCTAGCTGTGGGGTTTGTCTCTGCCATTCAGTACCAAGAGGTGAGGGAGGCAGGGGGGGCCAAAATATAAGTTTCTTTGTCTCTGCCAAGTGTGGGCTATAGACACACCTGGGAACACTGGCTGTGTCTCCATGCTCTGACCCCTTTGGTTTATCTCCCTCTCTGCCCCTCTATCTCACCTCAGCTTCCACCAGAAGGAGACCCAGTCTCTCTGGGTTTCCCTCTCTATACCCATCAGAGAAAATCCAAACAGCTTGAGTTTCACTCCTCCCTGTGGTGCAGCAGAGAAAAAAAAACCCTAGTCACACCAGGTTTGTCTCCTCCCTACAGCTGACTGCGAATCTGTTTTATCTTCTGTCCCCCCTTTTCAACCCGTCCAATCTTTAATCCATTTGGTGCACAGATCCTTTAGGTGCCCCTGTGAGACCAGTTGGGGTTCCTTCGTTACATCATAGTTGTTCAATATGTTGAAATTTCAAGGGGAGAAATCAGGAGTTTCCCTCATACTGCCATTACTCTGACATCCAAGCCTGACTGAAAAATTTGAAATTAAGAAAAGTCTGAAGGGATAAACACCAAAATTTTAAAAGTGGTTAATTTAAGGTAATACAGTGGGATTATGTGATTTTACCTTAATGCCCTTTTGATGTCCTTGGAAACTTTGTATCTTCTTCATACCTTTTGCTTATGGTTGAGTATTATTTAATCCACCTCCAGCATGAGTTTGTCTGTGATATTTATACTAATTGTTGACACTGAAATTGTTTTTTAAGTTTTTTCTCAGTTTGAAGTTTTCATTATTTTGTTTCCTCTGGAAGTTACTTGAGTATTAATATGTTTACCTATCACTAATTAAAGTTTTTCTTTAATAACAGATTTATACCTAAAACTGGAAGATGTGACCCATAAATTTAATAAGCCCTGTATAATGGATGTAAAGATAGGGCGAAAAAGCTATGATCCTTTTGCCTCATCTGAGAAGATTCAGCAACAGGTCAGCAAGTACCCATTAATGGAAGAGATTGGGTTCTTGGTGCTTGGCATGAGGGTAAGAGTGAATATTATTAGTATTCTACACACATTTTTCTTTACATGTTCTTTCTTTGAAAATTATAGATGTCATTATAATACTAATATATCAAAAAATGATATACATATTTTGGAATTTGGTTCCCTATAACTCCCCAATGTGGGCATAGATTTTTATCTCTTTTGTTCACTAATATATGGTCATTGTATCTGGTATGATTGAGACACAGAGTATATGATAAATAAATAAGTGAATGAATGGATGAATGAATGGCTGATCCTCAAGACTTCTCTGATTATATATGTGTATATATATATATACATATATATTTTTGTATTTTATAGGTTAAAGTATATCACAGGGTCAGCCCATATTATTGGTATGGAAGGAAATAGACTACATTTCTGATGGTGGGAATAGGGAAATCACAATGCAAATGGCAGTGTGCACAAAGATGAGAAGGATTGTTGAGACCACCTTTTCAAACAGGATACTGCAGTTAAGAAATAATATAGACGGTCTGGCTGGTTGGCTCAGTTGTAGAGCATCAGTCCAGTATGTGGATGTATTTTTCTGAAGTGAGAAGTGGTGAGTCAAAGAGACAGACTCCTGCATGCACCTGACCACGATCCACCCGGCATGCCCACCAGGGAGCGATGCTCTTCCCATCTGGAGAGTTGCTTCACTGCAACTGGAACCATTCTAGTGCCTGAGGTGGAGGCCATGGAGCCATGCTAGTACCCGGGCCAACTTTTGCTCCAGTGGAGCCTTGGCTATGGGAGGGGAAGAGAGAGACAGAGAGAAAGGAGAAGGGGAAGGAGATGGAGAAGCAAATGGGTGCTTCTTCTGTGTGCCCTGGCCGAGAATCGAATCTGGGTCTTCCACATGCTGAGCCTATGCTCTACCACTGAGCCAACCTGCCAGGGCATTTTTTTATTTTTAAGTGGGGTGTTAGGAGACATACAGACAGGCTCGTGCATGCACTCCAACCAGGATCCACCTGGCCCCCTACCCGGCGATGCTCTGCCAATCTGGAGCTTCTGCTGTTGCTTAGCAACTGAGCTATTTTAGCATCTGAGGTGAGACCACAGAGCCATCCTCAGTGTCTGGGGCTAACTTGCTCGAACCATTTGAACCATGGCTGTAGGAGCAGGGGATAGAGAGGGAAGGGGGAGGAGTGGAGAAGCAGATGGTCGCTTTTCCTGTGTGCCTTGACCGGAAGTCGAACCCGGGACTTCCACACTCTGTTGACACTTGACTGCCGAGCCAACCACCCAGGGACTGGTAATATTGTTTTAAAGAAGCTTTAAGTTTAGCTATAATGTAAATAATGTGATACGTAAGTATTAGGTTATTTATGATTTTCCCATGAGGATTGTGCTAAGTTGCTATATTTTTCTGTAATTTTAAAATAGAAAAGGGAAACTAAAATTAGGTCACTGTTTCAGACTGTGGTTTAAAAATAATTTTGTTTGCTCATGATTCTGTGGATTGGCAATTTGAGTGGATGTCTAGTCACAGTTCTGCTGATCTCATCTAGGGTTCCTCATATGTCTGCACTCATCTGATGGCTTGACTGCGGCTAGATGGTCTAAAATGACCTTATGCTTATGTCTAGGAGTTTGTTATATCTTTTGGATAGGCCTCTTTCTCTGTAGTCTCTCATCGTCCAGGAGGCTAGTTGGACTTCTTCATGTACCACATTCCAAGAACGCAATAGTGGGAGCTCCAAAGGCTCTTTAAATCTGTGTTAGGAAGTTATTTGCTGGAATTTTATAGGTTAAAGTATATCACAGGGTCAGCCCATATTATTGGTATGGAAGGAAATAGACTACATTTCTGATGGTGGGAATAGGGAAATCACAATGCAATTGGCAGTGTGCACAAAGATGAGAAGGATTGTTGAGACCACCTTTTCAAACAGGATACTGCAGTTAAGAAATAATTTAGACGGTCTGGCTGGTTGGCTCAGTTGTAGAGCTTCAGTCCAGTATGTGGATGTCCCAGGTTTGATTTCCAGTCGGCACACGGGAGAAGCAACCATTTGCTTCTTCACTAACTCCCTCTCAACTCTCTACCCCGTCTCCCACAGCCATGGCTCAATTGGTTTGAGCACATCGACCCCAGGCTCTGAGGATGGCTCCATGGAGCTTCTGCCTCAGGCACTAAAAGTAGCTTGTTGTCAGCATGGCCCCAGGTTGGCAGAGCACAGAGCATTGGCCCCAGACGGGGTTGCCAGGTGGATCCCGGTGGGGGTGCATGCAAAAGTCTGTTTCTCTATCTCCCCTCCTCTCACTTGGAAAAGAAAAATGTCGAAAAAAATTCTCTAAACAAATGGTATATCTTCTAGATGTGTGCAGGTTAAATTTGATAAACGATTGTGTACTATATAAACATAATGGGATGGTTTTGAAATTCATCATGAAAGGTGATATATGAATCTTTTAAGTTTTAAACAGTAGTTAATAGGAAGCATTATAGATGGATTATTAATGTGATGGTTATAACAGCACAGTTGAATTTGGTATTCTGATCAAAGAAGTTGTTGATGGCAGTTATTTCATTAATAGAAAACTATAATTAAATGTGGATATATAGTAAAAGGGAAAAGGGTTAATGGTATAATGTTAAAACAATCAAGAAATAAACATCCCAGGCCCTGGGCAGTTGGCTCAGTGGGAAGGGCATCAACCTGTTGTGTAGACATCCTGGGTTCGATCCCCAGTCAGGGCAAATATGAGAACCAACCATCTGCTTATTTTCTCCTCCTTCTTTCACTTCTCTCTCATCTTCTCACATAGTCAGTGGCTCAGTTGGTTTGACAGTTGGCCCTGGACACTGAGGATAGCTTTGTTGGTACAAGCGTTGACCTCAGGCACTGAGAATAGCTTGGTTGATTTGAGCATTGGCCCAAGATGGGTTGTTGGGTGGATCATGGTTAGGGTGCATGTGGGAGTCTGTCTCTTTACCTTCCCTCCTCTCACTAAAAAAAAGTAAGGAAGGAAGGAGGGAGGGAGAGAGGGAGAAAGGGAGAGAGAGAGAGAAAGAAAGAAAAGAAAGAAAGAAGGAAGGAGGGAAAGAAAGGAAAGGGAAGGAAGGACGGAGAGAGAGAGAGGAAAAGAGGAAAGGAAAGAAAGCTGGGCAGCTATTTAAACTGTCACTGTTTTCAAATCTTATCCTTCCACTTTCCTTTTAGTAGAGGATTTTGCCTTCTGCTTCAGAAAAAATTAAACCATCAGACAAGATATCCTTTAATTTCCTGCCAACACATGTACACAACTAACCTACAAGTGCTTTCATTCCCTCATATTTCTTCCTGAGACATTGGAGAAGTGTCTGTCCTGTCCAGGGGTAGCTGTAAAGCCAGTATCCATGGCCACCATCACAGCTGCCTGGCCTGTGCAGGTTCGCATTTGATTCGGACAGACGGTAATGAAACAACGGAGCCAAGAACTGGTAGGCCATTACCTTTAATCCTAGCTCGCACCTGGCAGGCGAGAAATACACACAGTGGAAAACACTTCCTTTTCCATTCAGGGCTCCCATAGCCACTGACTCATCTGAGTATTCCTAGAATCAAAGGCCCCACCAGCCTTATTCACCTCTGTTCCCCATCTCCTTCTCTCTGCACAAACTGGCTTCTCCTTCAGCACTCCGCCATCTTGGCTGCCTCTCCTCTGCATTGCTAATTTCAGGAACCCAGAGAGAGAGCCCCTGGTTTCCCTTATTTTATAGTGTAGAAATTAAAGCCTTAAGCCTGTATACAAATAAGGAAATCTCTGATACAAAGCCACTATCTGAGGCATAAATGGGATTCTCATAAGAGTGCACCACCCCACATCATGAAACAGTCAAGGGTGTGGGGAAAAGCTTAGTTTTGAGAAGATCTTAGTATCAAAAGGGTGGGAAAGGCTTAGTCTTAAAACTAAGCCTTAGGCTATAAGGACCCTGCCTGCTTACAGCCTGTGCCCCACACCCAATGCAAACTATAAGGGAGCAAGCATACACATCATATTTGCAAACTTATTTGACCCACAGTAGCCCTTCCCTCTGCCCTCTGGATCTTATTCCTATCTGCCTCTTCAGGAATCTAATACTGTTCATTCTCTTGTCTTATAGCTTTACTTTCTTTCTCTTTCCTGACTCTTGTTCTTTTATCTATATTTAGATCACTCAATTTTTTTAAAAAACAACAACCTTAAAACCCACTTTTACCATGTTCTGCTCTTCACCAGTGGATTTTACTTGCCTCCCTTCACAACCAGACTAGTTATTTCCATTGCCTTACTTCCCACTTAGTATATTTCAATCTCCAATTCGCTTTTGCTATATCAGTGTAAAGCCAGTAGCCATGGCCACCATCACAGTAGCCTGGCCCATGCAGGTTCGCATTAGATTTGAACAGATGGTAATGTAACAATGGAGCCAAGAACTGGTGGGCCATTAGCTTTAATCCTAGCTTGCACCTGGCAGGCAAGTAAAAACACACACTGGGCTCCAAAACCCACTCATTCAGTGCTCACAAATCTACTGACGGATATCGGAGTTTCCTAGAATCAAAGGTTTCTACCTCACCAGCCTTATTCACCTCTGTTTCCCATCTCCTTCTCTCTGCACAAACTGTCTTCTCCCTCTGCACTCCACCATCTTGGCTGCTTCTCCTAGCCTCCTCCACGTGGCCTCTCTCTGCTCTCTCCTCTCTGCTCTTTCCTCTAATGCTAATCTCAGGAGCCAAGAGAGAGCAAACTCCTGGTCTGCCCCACTTTATAGTGTAGAAACCAAAACCTTTAATCCAATATACAAACAAGGAAGTCTCTGATACAAAGTCACTTATCTGAGGCATAATGGGATTCCTCATGAGAGTGCACCACCCCACATCAAAAAGGGTAGGAAAGGCTTAGTCCCAAAACCAAGCCCCAGGCTACAAGGATCCTGCCTGCACATAGCCCTCCCCCAACACACATTAATATAATCACGCCCATCCCAAGCAATCACCTGGGTAGTGGGCTTCCACGTGGGCAGTGCCATCTTTAACAAAGTGAGCATAACATATTTTTATCTTTCCAACAATCATGCTACCAGATTGGCTCCTCACTAAGTTCCTTAATGACATCTTGATGTCACTAAATCTAAGTAGCATTCTCTTTCTCTATTTTTTCCAAATGAGAGGAGGGGAAATAGACTCATATATGAGCTCCTGTTGCGGAGACAGTGACTACTCAGAGATCACATGGAGGGCACCAAGGGACTAGGGAGACCACCTCACAATCCCCTATACAGGTTTCATGAGATGCCTTGACCCCCAGTCCCCATGGGTATTTAATGATACAAAATAGAAGCAGGGACAAGAATGAGGAAGTCAGGAAGCAGAGAGAAGAGAATGAGGAAGTCAGGAAGCAGAGAGAAGAGAATGAGGAAGTCAGGAAGCAGAGAGAAGAGAATGAGGAAGTCAGGAAGCAGAGAGAAGAGAATGAGGAAGTCAGGAAGCAGAGAGAAGAGAATGAGGAAGCCAGGAAGGGGAACTTTCTTAGAGCAGATTAAAGGGCAAGCAAAGAAGCTCAAATGTCCCCACCTATTGATTAATCAGAATTGCTTAGTCTGTGTCTATTGTGCTGATTCAGCATGGTGTTCAGTACTTTTGTCAGTGGAGCCACTGTGGCTTTGCCTCAGGGTACTGAACTTTGTGTCTGTTCTATGTTGCTATTCAGGGCCTTTACACACCCCAATTTGGATCCACCTGGTAACCCTAATCTGGGGCTGATGCTGTGGCCATCTGGGGCCATGCTTGTGTCAAACTAGTTTTTTTAAGTGCCTGAGGTGGAGGATCCATGGAGCCATCCCCAGCACCAAGGCTGCAGGAAGGGAAGAGAGACAGAGAGACAGGATGGGGAGGGGTGGAGAAGCAGATGTCATCTCGCCTGTGTGCCCAACTGGGAATTGAACCTGGGATATCCACACACCCGGCCTATGCTCTACCACTGAGCCAACTGGCCAGGGCCCCAAGTGGCATTTTTATTATTCAACTTTACTGCACTTTGTAAAGCAGCCTTCAAGGCTGACTAGGTCTTCCTTGAAACATTTCTCTTTGTGTCCATGACATTACACTCTCCCCTGGTTTTTTACAAGTCTACTTTGCAGTTTTCTTTTTATTATTAAATGTTGAGTTATTTTGCTCTGTTCCATATTACTACCTCCCTCTCTTTTCTGTTTCTTCCTGAGCAGTGTCCTCTGTTCTTATTGGTCCAGTTTTACTCACACTAATAACTCACAAAGGCAAATTTTGTCTCAGTTTTTTCTTTGATCTTCTTAATCTGTATAGCTAAGAGCCTACTAGACATTTTACTTGGCTAACTTAAAAACATATAGAACTAATAACATAAAAAGTGATATACTCATCTCTAGCAACCAACCACAATAGCAACAAATCTCTATTATTCCTTATCTCAACAAATGGCATCACTAGTTTTACAAATGGGAAACCTTGTAGTCACCATTACCTCTCGAAGCCATCAATCAATCCTATTGACCTTAATTCCCAAGTGTATGGCCAGTGGCCGCTGCTGTCATGGCCATGCAGGTTCTCATTGGATTCGGGCAGATAGTAAAGAAACAATGGAGCCAAAAAATGGTGGACCATTCCGTTTATTAGTCTCGTACCAGCAGATGAGTAAACTGATAGGGAAGACTGCTTCCCTCTCATGCAGAATTCCCAAAGCCCTGCTGCATTCCTTGTTTCCAAAACCTGGAAAATCTCTAGTTCTTTTTGGAATCAAAGGCTCCCACTGTTGTAAAGTACTGTACCCTAGATGCTGAAAAGTACTGTACCTCACTTCTGCGGGTTTATGTAGAGCAGTGGTAGTCAACCTGGTCCCTACCGCTCACTAGTGGGTGTTCCAGCTTTCATGGTGGGCAGTAGCGGAGCAACCAAAGTATAAATAAAAATATTTAGTTATAGTAAGTTGTTTTATAAAGATTTATTCTGCCAAACTTAGCGAAAATCCAACAGAAAGTACTTGGTAAGTAATTATTATTATATGCTTTAACTTGCTGTAACTCTGCTTTATAAATTTTATAAAGTAAAGTTACTTCCCTACTTTATAAATCACCATTACTGTGGAACCAGTGGGCGGTTAGAAAATTTTACTAATAACAGAGATACAAAAGTGGGCAGTAGGTATAAAAAGGTTGACTACCTCTGATGTAAAGACACCAAAGTCCATATGAGTTTTGAAGGGTTTTATTAAAGGAGATTTATTAAATACACTGGCTGCATATAGCTGACACAGGGCATTTGCAGACCCAAATCATGTGCGCCAAATGCATTTCAGAGGCTGATTATATACCCTTGCTCGTACACAGGTTGGGGGAAAGCATGACATCATGACACAATTATTAGCAAGCTTACATTTGTTTAGGGGATCCATAGAGACATTAAAACTTTCAAGGTAATACAACCAAAGACATTTACAAATCTTTCAATGTCTATCTCTCCTCCTTTGCCTAGCGGTATTTTACTCTCAGGACTCCAGGAAAGGAGGAGGAACCACAATCAATGTAGGGTGGTATGTAAATTCTGTATCTTATTGAAGGAGAAGTTCCTCAATTAACCTTTATTTTAGGTTTAAAACTAAATGACCCATTGTCCTTGCAAGCCAGAAACTTCTACATTCTTCTCCCTCCCCTCCCCAAAGGAAGGATGGGACAGGAAAGCCTGACCTTTCCTCCTAGAATATCAATATCAGGTTTGCAGCTTTTTGGTATCTTACTACATTCCCCACTGGTTTTATATCCTAAGTAAAATCTTTGACTTAATTTAATGATAGAGCATGAGGCTGTTGAGTAGGAATATTAGCTTATAACAGGTAGCAGTAATCATTAAAGAAACAAATGTTATTAATTTCTTATAAACTTGTCCAAACCTTTTGCAACTTATATAAAATTAACTGGTTTTTATAACAATTTACTTTTAGTCAGACTTTTAATTTAAAAATTTTTAACTTTAAGTGACAAACTAGCTTTTTTTTTTACACTAGTTTTCCTTTCTCCCCAAAATCTAATTAAAAGGGATTTTAATTTTCTCACTAAGAAACTCTTTAGTGAGTTTCTTCATGCATTAGCTGTACGTAGACCAACCAACTTTTGGTTTGTGGTTGGAGTAGGGCATGCCGTCCTTCTGAGGGTTAACTTGGTGAGGTCAGTCTCCGCTGTTCACGAGGGTATCTCTGCTGGGATTGCAGGCAGCCAGCTATGGTGGACCCAGGCGGGCATGCCTTCTACCTTGGCAGCAGTGAGAGTGTTTAGGATACCTGTCCATGTGAAAGTCAGTCCTTGGGTGATGTACTTTTTTACCCAAACTAAGTTCCCAGGCTGAAAAGGATGTACTGGATATCCTGGCAGTGCTGGAAGCGTCTTTTGGACAGTCTTTTGAACAGTCTGCAGAGTAACCTGCAGACCCTGTAAGTACTTAAGGAAGGAGTGGTTATTTAACTCAGCTTTTATTTCTTCTCTGAGTTTTGGTAGTGTAGAGCCAGTAGCCAGGGCCACCACTATAGTAGCCTGGCCCATGCAGGTTCACATTGGATTCGGACAGTCGGTAAAGAAACAACGGAGCTAAAAACTGGTGGGCCATCATCTTTAATCCTAGCTTGCACCCGGCAGGCAAGTAAAAACACACACTGGACTCCAAAACCCACTCATATTCAGTGCTCACAAAACTACTGACTTATCCGAGTTTCCTAGAATCAAAGGTTCCTAGGTCACCAGACTTATTCACATCTGTTCCCCATCTCTTTCCTTCTCCCAGATACAAACTCTTCACAAACTGGCTTCTCACTCAACACTGCGCCATCTTGGCTGCTTCTCCTGGCCTCCTCCACGTGGCCTTTCTCTGTTCTCCTCTCTGCTCTCTCATGCTAATCTCAGGAACCAAGAGAGCAAGCTCCCGTTCTGCCCCCATTTTATAGTGTAGAAATCCAAACCTTTAATACAATATACAAATAGGAAAGTCTCTAATACAAAGTAACTTATCTGAGGCATGATAGGATTGTACCACCCCACATGAAAAAGGGTGGGAAAGGCTTAGTCCTAAAACCAAACCCCAGGCTACAAGGATCCTGCCTGCCCACAGCCCAACATACATTAATATCACCTGGGCGACAGGCTTCCATATGGGCAGCGCCATCTTTAACAAAGTGAGCATAATATATTTTATCGGCCCAACAGGTAGTAAGGGAAGTTTTTCAACCATTATTTCAAAAGGCATAAATTCTTCTCTATATAGGGTATAGGAGTGAGGTTGGCCAGTTTTCACAAACAATTTAGAGGTGTGGTTTTTTTTTTTGTTTGTTTTTTTCACAGAGACAGAGAGAGAGAGAGAGGGATAGATAGGGACAGACAGAGGGGAATGGAGAGAGATGAGAAGCATCAATCATCAGTTTTTTGTTGCGTCACCTTAGTTCATTGATTGCTTTCTCTTTTGTGCCTTGACTGCGGGCCTTCAGCAGACCGAGTAACCCCTTGCTTGAGCCAGCGACCTTGGGTCCAAGCTGGTGAGCTTTGCTCAAACCAGACGAGCCTGCGCTCAAGCTGGTGACCTTGGGGTCTCGAACCTGGATCGTCCACAACCCAGTCCGGTGCTCTATCCACTGTGCCACTGCCTGGTCAGGCCAGAGTTTCTTTTAAGGGCCCATTCATATGCTCTACCTGCCCTGAAACTTTGGGGCCTGTGGGCACAATGTAACTTCAAATTAGTTTCTAATTAATATTGGGTTCTTTTCCTACTAGCTGTGAGACTGGACACAAATGCAGGTCTAACACTAGAATGGACAAGCTAAACCTGGAAAGAATTCAACACAGCAACCTCCTAACAACTGTCACTGTGGCCCTACTTCCAGTAGGAAAAGCTTTTACCTATTTGTCAATCATTTTATTAAAGTCTATTTCTAAATGTTTATCCGGGAAAGCTCTTTTCTTCCTGTTTCTTTGTATAATTTCCTTATTTTGCTTAGTATTCACTTGGACACAAACTAAATATTCACGTATTATGCCTTCTGTAGTAGATTGTAAGTCCGGCTTTTTAAATTATTTCTTTCCTGTTGGCAAGATCTTTTTGTAATTGGTTTTGAATAAACCTTTAGTAACAAGGGTTTTAGTGAAGTTCTTAAAAACCCCTGTTTTTGGGTAGCATTTTTCTACTCATTTGAATTTTGAATTCCTATGTTTCGATTTTGAGGCAAACTGGAAAAAGTATAAAATAAATAACAAAATTGAAACAGCTAATGTTAACAAATACTATAATGTGTTCTAATACAATAAAGTGGCCAAAGCATATCAGATTATTAAGCAAAGTCTTAACTAATACAGCAGGATTTAAAATAAATTTCTTACACTTTACATGTCCTTAACATGTTAATGTAATTTACCTAAGTTCATGTTGACACTATTACTACGTAATATTATTTACAAATGTAACCTTATCTCCACTTCAGTCTGAGAACTGTTCCAAGGACAGGAGTCATACATATTCAGGAAAAGTCCACAGGGCTTTGGAGTTGTGGTCATATTTCTACACTTTGCAGTTAGAGTCCAAGTCCCAGTGACCACTGCTTCTAGCTGGCAATGATTCAGGTAGACTGGAAAAGCCGTCTGCAGCACGTATGGAGATGGAGCTTTTGTTTTCTTTAAACTGGAGAGATGAACCCAGGGGGGCTTTCCCTGGGGCTCTGCAATTGTGGCGTGGTGAAGAGACCCCTGGGATACACTATGCTGGTCCCAGCCTAAAATAGGCATGGGCATTGAGAGAAGAGGAATAAAGGAGACACTATACATTAAACAAAGCAGCAGAAAATGAGACTATCAATACTCATAATAGAGATCTTCGAGGGATAAATAAAACCTGAATACTCAGGCAAGGCATAGTAAGTGGCCCTTGTGTTTATAAGAAATGAGATTAGTTTACCTGCTACTTGGAAGAAATACCCTAGGCTTGTTCACAGTAAGGTGAGATAGGGCCAATAGCCCTGGGCACCTTTAGCCTTCAGTGGCAAGTCCCAGCAGGCTGGGCAAGGTCAAGTCACAGGTAGCTGGAGCAGGGCTGGAAGAGACTGAACCCTCTATTCGAGGAGTAAGAGGGCAGCTTACCTTCCAGTATTTTTTTTTTTTCACAGCAATGGCATGTCCCTGGTGGGGATGAGAAGCCTGGCAGGCCTTAGCTCAATGACCTTTTTTTCCACTCTTGAAGCAGGGTCCTGATGGAATCCTATGAAGCCCCTTCAGGCTGCTGGAGCATTTAAGGGCATATACCAAGAGCCAGTATTTTTCCTGATCTCTTTTGGGCTCTATTTGCCTTTTCTGTTCCTTTCCTTGTCATTATAGACCTTAAAAGCCATGCTCAGAAGATCTCGCTGAGGGGCTTGAGGGTCCATATTTGTCTATATAAACTTTTGGAAAAAGTCAAAAACAGCATTATTAGCTGGATCAAATAAAAGAGGGTAGAAGTTTGCAAGAGAAACAAGTTTGGTGTCTCCTTAGGATTCCAGAGTCTCTCCACTGCTGAATAACTCTGTACATTAACATTCAAAAGAAATTTTTAAGTAAAGAGTATGATAAAAAATAGATTTCAGGAGTTCTAGGATATGACTCCCTTTATTTACAATTGACTTTTAAGCATTTGTTGAGCATACTTTATTCTGTAATTTTACTGTTAGGCTAATCAATAGTAATATCTGTTACTCTGGTTTTAGTGACCTAATATTGAACGATACTGTTTAAAAATGATAATAAGTTAAACATTACATAAAAAGACATTATTAACAATATTATATATTCCCTAATATTTAAACTTAAGGTTTCAATATCACAGGGCTATGAAACAGCAAATAAAAAGAATTAACCAAAGACTTTTGAAATAACACATACATTTTTAACCTAGTAGTCAGAAAACTTATTAGTCAATATAGCCAAATATTAACAGTACAATAACTGAAATTTCTTTTGAGAGCCAAATTCTAAACCTAAACTATATAGGAAGGCACAGTTCTCTCCAAGGCAGCGCCCACACATGGCCCTTCGTTGGAGAGCTACACCCAAGGGGGCAAAAGGCCCCATGTGGTCCGCAAGCTGTTTGGGAGCAGCAGTTTGCCGAGCAGGGTTCTTAGGGAAGGGGGAAGAGGCAGAGGCATCCGGCAGGCCTGTCCCTTCTTGTAGAACTTGGCATTTCCAAGAACTAAGCCGACTTTCAACCCCCCTGGCCCCCTCCAAAAGCTGTCTAGCTTTATTTTTTACAACAAAAGCAGATTAAAAAAATATAAATTTTACAAATTTTCCTTCCTAACAGTGGCTTGCTCTAGCTTACATGAGGTTTCCAGTTTCTCCACAATTTCCTGAAAATTCTTTTAACAATTTTTTATTATTATGGCTAAAGCACTAGGTCTTCCCCATGAACCCCATGCCTCCCACGTCAGACAACAACCATGCCATACAAAGGAACTGGGAGACCTGGAGGGGACCCAACACCTGCCTCGGCCTTGCAGGAGAGAGTCGGAATCCTTTTACACTAGTGGGGGGCCACCAGCCACCATCCCTAACCCATGGAGGCCCATGCGAGCCCAGTGTCCTAGAGAGGGGAAAGGGCAGCCGGGGGCCCTGTCTCTGATCATTTCCATTTCCTATAATCCTATTACTTATGACTTCATCACTTACTTTGGAGTTGTAATTTATTTCAAGGAACTGATAACTAGCAAGCCCCACACCTGTGGTTTGTTCATTTCTAAACCTTTTTACTTGGCCCTGTTTTCTTTTTCTAATATTTTTCTAAAGTAAAGTTCTAATCTTTAATGCTATTCCTACCCTGTATTTTCCAAATGGGCAAAACTTCTTTGGACAGTAGGTGGATATCTGAAACTAATTTCTATTTTATACTTCCTTCAGTCACCTCGCCCTTACTCTAGTGCCCTTACTCCCGCCATTCCACACACAGCATGTCCAGGCCCTGCTTTCCACACTTCTCTCACTCAAACTGTGTACTTGCCAGCCCTTCCCCCCAGAGGCTAGAGAAACACTTCCCTTTCCATTCAGGGCTCCCGAAACCACTGACTCATTTGATTTTCTTAGAATCAAAGGTTTTTACCTTACTAGCCTTTTCCCCCATATTTAATGTCTGGGAAAATCTAGGAATTAGCACACTAATAAAAGCAAAAAGATAAGACAGACAATAAACACTCAGAATAAAGGATGTTTGATTATAGAGATATTAATTATTACACAAGACAAGGGGAAGGAGCTAGCAGAAGAGAGTAACTTCTCAATTGGAGAAATCAGAGAGTGCCCTGAAGCCAAAGGTCTTGGATCCAAGAACAAAGAGAATTTACAATACAGACAATTCACCATCTAAGATTGCCTTCTAGTTTTAAGCCAGAAACCTCCAATTTTTGACACAAGAACTTAAGCCAGGCCTTAAAATCAGACACACTTAAACATTAAACAAAGACTTCACATACACAGATCACAAATCAAGAAATTTAAATGAGTGTGCTTTATTTATTCCAATTAAAATTATACCAGGTATTTTTTCTTGACAAACAGACAAAGCTCAATAGACAAGGGAAGGGTTCCCCCTACTGGCCTCTCAGGTGCATAGCACCAGAGATTTCCTACTCAAACCTCACCAGTTACCCAGGGGTTTCCAGACAAACATTAAAAAAACAAAGAACAAGATCTGACAAACACAGATGTCTCTGGAAGTCCAAGGTGAGATCAATCAACCTGGCTAACTCAGTCTCCATTGATGCAGTACAATGCGAGACTGATTAATCCTGGCTAATTCATTCCACTAATGCCCTCCTAGAGCACGAATGAAGTCTCCACTAAGTCTTTTTCTGAGAACACAACTAGATACCTCTGGAAGTCTGAGGTGGGACCTGGTCCCCACTAATGCCTTCCTAGAGTATAACCAGACGTCTCCCAGCAAAGCCCAAGGTGGGACCTAAAAACAACTGGCTCTGGCCAGTTGGCTCAGCGGTAGAGCATCGGCTTGGCGTGTGGGAGTTCCAGGTTTGATTCCCGGCCAGGGCACACAGGAGAGGCCCCATTTGCTTTTCCACCCCTCCCCCTCTCCTTCCTCTCTGTCTTTCTCTTCCCCTCCTGCAGCAAGGCTCCATTGGAGCAAAGATGGCCCAGGCACTGGAGATGGCTCTGTGGCCTCTGCCTCAGGCACTAGAATGGCTCTGGATGTAACAGAGCGACGCCCCAGAGGGGCAAAGCATTGCCCCCTGGTGGGCATGCTGGGTGGATCCCGGTCGGGCGCATGCGGTACTCTGTCTGACTGCCTCCCTGTTTCCAGCTTCGGAAAAATGAAAAAAAACAACAACAAACAACTCTACATTGATGTTTCAGTCTTGGAGAGCCCACTGCAAGAGTGTGACCGCATCCGGTCCTCTACACAACATTCCAAATTGACTAGTCCAAAACAGAACAGAAAAGCAAGAATTCAGAGGAAAGCTAGAATTCAGTAAAGCAAAAGAGTTGCTTTACCTACCTCCTTGATTTCTCTGCTGAATTGTCCAAATCATCGAATTTGGGAACTAGGAGGCGTTGGCCGAAGAACTGTCTGAACCCTACAGGAAGACAGGGAGCCCTGAAAACATCTCAGGTGGCGCACCTCTCCTCGAGATTCCAGCGGGGTCGGGCAGCTCCCCGGAGAGACCAATCGATTCAGGGTGTCTCTACCCGTTGACACAAAACACCGGATCCCAGACAAGCCCCCATATGTTGTAAAGTACTGTACCCCAGATGCTGAAAACTACCGTACCTCACTTCTATGAGTTTACATAGAGACATCAAGTCCAGATGAATTTTGAAGGATTTTATTAAAGGAGGAGATTTATTAAATATGCCAGCTACATATGAGTGACATGGGGCATTTGGAGACCCAAATTGTGCGTGCCAAATATATTTCAGAGGCTGGTTATATACCCTTGCTCACATACAGGCTGGGGGTAGCATGACATCATGACACAATTATTAGCAAGCTTACAACATTTGTTTAGGGGATCCATAGGGACATTAAAACTTTCAAGGTAATACAATCAAAGACATTTACAAATCTTTCCATATCTATCTCTCCTCCTTTGCCTGGAGGTATGTTACTTTCAGGACTCCAGGAAAGGAGGAGGAACCACAATCAATGTAGGGTGGTATGTAAATTCTGTATCTTATTGAAGGAGAAGTAGTTCCTCAGTTAACTTTTATTTTAGATTTAAAACTCAATGACCCATTGTCCTTGTAAGCCAGAAACTTGTACATTCTTCTCTCCCCCCCCCCCCCAAAGGAGGGACGGGACAGGAAAGCCTGACCTTTCCTCCTAGAATATCAATATCAATTTTGCAGCTTTTTGGTACCTTACTACACCACCAACCTTCAGGGAGCTCCCAGAGCCCCTCAGTTCCGTTTCCACATCTATACTGCTTTTCCTGCAAAACCCAAGCTGGGGAAAAAAATCCCTTCTGCAAACATTAGCAATACAATGGCCCCTCCCAAGCAAGAAGATAATACACAATTTGCAATCTGCCACCCTGAGGGCAGGCACAGCAGCCTTTCACAGACTACAGACATGTGGCACTGCCTAGGCCAATGCAAAATGTAAGTGAGCAAACCTAAAAAACACATTTTACAATCTTACTTGCCCAACACCAAGCATCTCAACTCACATTATCACCATTACCCTTCTTTAGACTGTTGTCTCTTAACTAATCGCCTAAGTTCAGTTTTTCTTTCTTACAATCTGTTCTCCAAACATTGTAAAATAATCGTGGCATTCTCCTCTTAAAAACTCTTCAGTGGGTTTCCATTGCCTTAGTGTACACATACTGGATAAAATGTAAAGCATTACATGATTTGGCTCTCCTGAGATGTATCATTTCCCCAGACAAATAGAGATTCCTCTATTTAATAATTTTTTAAAATAACTTTATTTAGAGATATGATTTACAAACCATTCAATTCACTCATTTAAAGAAACGATTCATTGGTTTTAGTGTAGTTACAGAGTAAGGCCACTTTACCATATTCAACTTGAGAATATTTTTATCACCTCCATAAGAAATGCTGTACCCATTAGCATTTGAAATCCTGCCATTTGAGACAACATTAATGGACCTTGAGGGCATTATCTCATGTACAGTAAGCCAAAGAAACACAGATACTCTATGGTATCCTCATATATGGAATAGAAAAATAATTTAAAAAGCTTATTTTATAGAAACAGATTAGAATGTTTGTTTCCAGGGGCTTGGGGGAGGAGCAAATGGGAAGGTGTAAGATAAGTTCTGAGTATCTAATGTACAACATAGTGATAGTTAATAATACAATATCATATACTTGATGTAAAGCCAGTATACAAGGCCACCATCACAGCCGCCTAGCCCATGCAGGTTTGCATTGGATTCGGACAGTCGCTAAAGAAACAGCGGAGCTAAAAACTGGTGGACCATCATCTTTAATCCTAGCTTGCACCCGGCGGGCAAGTAAACACACACTGGGCTCCAAAACCCACTCACATTCAGTACTCACAAAGCTACTGACTTATCCGAGTTTCCTAGAATCAAAGGTTCCTAGCTCACCAACTTACTCACCTCTGTTCCCCATCTCCTTCCTTCTCTCTGCACAAACTCTGCACAAACTGGCTTCTCACTGAACACTGCGCCATCTTGGCTGCTTCTCCTGGCCTCCTCCACATGGCCTTTCTCTGCTCTCTCTCTTCTCTTCCCTCTAATGTTAATCTCAGGAACCAAGAGAGCAAGCTCCCGTTCTGCCCCCATTTTATAGTGCAGAAATTCAAACCTTTAATCCAATATACTAAATAGGGAAATCTCTAATACAAAGTCATTTGTCTGAGGCATGATGGGATTGCACCACCCCACATCAAAAAGGGTGGGAAAGGCTTAGTCCTAAAACCAAGCCCCAGGCTACAAGGATCCTGCCTGCCCACAGCCCACCTCCAACACACATTAATATCACCTGGGCAACGAACGGGCTTCCATGTGGGCAGCGCCATCTTTAACAGAGTTAGCATAATATATTTTATCTGCCCAACACTTGAAATTGGCTGAGAGTAGATTTTAACCGTTTATACCACACACAGAGAAAACCATATGAGAGGTAATAGGTGTGTTAGTTATCTTTGTAAGGTATTTTCCCCACCGAGGAAGAAGGAAGGGCATAGCCATGAAGTGTCAATAAGCAAATATAGTGCACATACTATATTTAGTACAGTACGAAGGGAAAAGGAAGGGGTCCTGTCCACTTTCATAACCGAGACCTGTGAGGGAACTAGAGGTCCAGAGTGTGATGGAAAAACAGAGAAGTAGCCCCCGTGTCCACAAGAAATGAGATGGACTTAACCCGTTCCTGCAGCATTACCCTGGGCTTGGCGAGTGTGATGAGATTCTTCAAGTCCGGGTTGCGTCAGTCGTCCATGAGGCCGAGGAGTTCGAGTGGTGGGCCCACCTGGCTGGTTTGGCCTTCCATTTGGGTGGCTTGTCCTTCACATAGAGCCATTAAGGAAAAGCCTGTTGCTCAAAGGGGCAATTGCTCTGCCAGTGACCAGGCTGCTTGCACCTGGGGCAGGGGCACTGTTGGGACCAGTGACCCTCCTTGCCACATTTAAAACAAGCTCCTGGTGGGGATCCTCTTTGTGGCCTAGACTCAGGTTGGGCACCTCCTGTCCCTTGCCCCTGTTGCTCTGCCAGCCTCAGAGCTGCCACAGGAGCCTGGGTTTGGAGAGTTACCTTCTGCTGCATGCAGGCCTGGCGAACAGTCTTGGCATTTTTCTACTAGTTGTGACCATTAAAAACTTTAAATGCTATGTTCACAGGTCTTGGATAGGGGTTTGGGGGTGAGAATAAGAGGAGGGTGGCTTCTGGGGAGTCTGGCACCCAGATCCGGCCGGAAAGCTGGAGCCAGAGGCAGGACAGGGCCGGGCCTTCCTGCAAGAAGATTGGGGTTGGGCCGTGGGGTCAGGATCCCTACAAACCTGCATGAAGGCCAATGCCTGGTGGAGGAGGGGTTTAAGAACATAGTGGAAAAGGGAGGGGCTCCTGGCCAGCAGGGGAGGAGAAAGAGAGACTGGTATTTGCAGGTGAATGAGAAACAGGATCCTGCGAAGGGTGGGCAAGTAGCTCCTGGAGGGAAGAGACCCGAGTGAAGAGGTCCGCAGAGGGACCAGAAAGGGGTCCCGAGAGAGGGGCACCCCCAGTGGTGAGGCAGGAGGAGGAGAGAGTTGGGGGTCAGGCGAAGGAGGAAAGATCAGGAGTGGAGGGTTTAACTGAGGTTTCTCTGGCCAAAAAGGGCCTGGGCCGTGTAGCAGGCAGCTTAGAAATTAGCAAATTCTAGAAGCCCTGAATGTAAGGGATCTCCAACCAGTTCTTTTGGCAATAGTTAAATTGGTGAGGATGTTAAAACTGAAAGTCCCTTCAGGAGGCCACCTGGTTCGATTATCCAGTGGGTTCTGTGGCCTGGCCACAGTGGAGAAGAACAGTTTCTTCTTTAGGGAGGGGGAGATTTCAGATAAGGCAACTCCAGGAGTGTTTTGGATTAGGTTTAGATTCCTGTGCCTCTATGGCCACCCTCAGTCCTCGGAGTGGTTAGAGATGAGAATTGGCATCCTGCAACTCAAGCTCTGGCCACCAGACAGTTAGGTAAAGTGGATGTGCTCGGACGTCTCCACGGGCACAAACGCACTCAGAATGGAAAAGAGGTCCCTGACACAGCTGCGATTACGGACAGGAGTCTCGGCGGAAAGAACTGAGGGGAGGCTGGAGGCAGGGGACTTACCGCACCGTTTGCCGAAGTGGTTGGAAAGTTAGAGATCCTGGTTCTTCCTCAGAAGGGAAGGGTCGAGAAGTGGCCCTTGCAGACTTCAACTCCTCCCGGGTTTTGACACCAAATGTAAGGTATTTTTCCCTGTCAAAGAAGAAGGAAGGGTGTAGTCACGAAGTGTGGATAAGCAAAAGCTTTATTTAGTACAGCGCATCCCGCCTGACGAGGTTCTCTGGTTGGGGAGACAGAGGCCAGAGAAGTTGCATAAATGAAACCACGTGGGGGATATTTAAAGGGTTGTCTAGGGTGGAGGCGAGTTGATATGACGTTCTGAAATCTCACTGGCTGACCGACAATAGCTCTTTTCCAAAGGACTTTTGGGAAGTTTCTTTTGGTGTGCATGAGTGTGGGCAGTTCTAGCCAAAGTTCCTGGGTCTGGTTCCTCACCGTGACCTTCCCCATTGCCCACTGACCTTACAATCTTGACCTTGGGAAGCTTTCCACAGTGTATATGTATACGAAATAATCACACTGTACACTTTAAATATGGACAATCATATTTGTCATTTATTCCTCAATTAAGTTGAAGAAATATAAATGAAGTATGTTTTAATATCTTGTAGTCTTACTTTGATTTTTCCTAGCTATTCTTGCTTTTCTACATGAACTTTAGATTAGCTTATATGGTTATAAAAGTTTTTTTATTATAATTTCATTTTAGTTGTGGATTAATTTAAATAGAATTAATAATCTTTTATGTTGAGTTTTCCTCTCTGAGACCATTAGTATGTGTTTGAGTGTATATCTTTGGATTTGTTAAATGTGTCTGTATAAACCGTACCTTTATTTAGTTTATTACTGTTTTATTTCTTTTATATTGCATTATTTCTTTTGTTTCTATCCTGTTGTTTGATTATAGCAAAGCTTTTTTTTTTTTTTACTAATTTGTATTCAGTCACCATTTCACATTTTTATTGTGTGTATTAGTTTTTCAGTTGATTTTTTAGTATATAGCCATTATCAATAAAAAGTGGCACTGGCTGAGGAGCTCAGTTGGTTAGAGCATCATCTCAGTACTCCATGGTTGCAGGTTTGATCCCCAGTCAAGGCACATACAGGAATCAACCAATGAATGAAATGCATAAATAAATAGAAATATAAGGAGTGATAATTTATCTTCTCCTTTCCATATTATTATACCTCTACTTTCTTTCTCTTGTCTATTTGCATTTCCTAGAGACTGCATCCAGAACAATATTAGATAGTAGTAATGATAAAAGACATTGTGGTAGAATTCTTTTTTGGGAAGCTTCTTGTATTTTAGGACAGATGCTTCATTATTTCCATTTTAAACTAGAGGATAACCTTTGGTAGATCAAGGTCATTTTTCATATTGGAAATGCCCATCTCTCCTTTTAAAGTTTTCATCAATAGTGTATGTAAATTTGTTAACTGCCTTTTCAGAATCTGTTAATGTAACATCATTTTTTTTGTCTTAAATGTATTAGAATAAGTCATATGAATAGATCTTCCTATCTTTAACCATTGCTGAGATTAATTCCACATGGTCAAGGGGTACTCACTTTTTAATATTCACTGCTTTTTGTGACAGGTTTATCATGTTCATTCTGATAGCTATGAGACACAAAACCAGCACTATGGAAGAAGCTTAACAAAAGAAACTCTAAAGGATGGTAAGGATTTGAAAACTGTATTTCAATCCTTTTATTACTGCATAATTATGAAAATAATTCTAAAGTGATTTTGGTTTGAATTCTCTTTTGTATAATTCACAATAAATAAACTAAAAAAAAATGAATTTTAGATTCACAGAATTGGCTTAATTATAATCCCTGGTTCATGATACAACAAAGCCATAGGTCCATGAATGGTCATCTTATATTTTCATTTATTTCTTTATTTATTAAAACTGTACACTTAAATAAAAATGAACATCTGTGAACCAACCATCTTGCCCAAGTATAATGGTACCACCTTGAGATATGAACAGACCAACATACGAATTTTTTTTTTAAGATATGAGCTGCGACTCAGTCTGTATTTTTGTTTGAGATCCAAGCAAAATTCCGAGATACGAGTCGTGATTTGGGAAGCTGCCACTAGTTGGCGTGTTGATGCACAGGTCCAGTATCGGCAGTTTGATACATGAGTTCACTGACTGATGAGCTCAGTTACAGAACGAATTAAATTCGTATCTCAAGGTACCACTGTATTAGAATTAGAAGTTCTCTTTAAAATCACAGTATATAGATCATAGTATATTAAAACTGCTTATTACATAAGAGACTTTACAGTGTATGTTGTAGAATGTAATTTATTTTTATTTTAATTTCCCTTGTGTAGTTGTATATTATTAGTTTCTAGAACTTACATACATTATGAATGAACAAGTGACGTTAAAAGTAGTTTAAAATGGCTCCAGCCAGCTAGTTCATTGTCCTGATATGCCAAGGTTGCCAGTTCAATACCCGTCAGTCAGGGCACATAACAAGAATCAACCATTGACTGTATATATATGTGGTCCAATGAAATCAATGTTTCTGTCACTCTCTCCCTTTCCCCTCCCCCTCTCTCTTCTTCTTACCCTGTCCCCCCTCTAAAAAACAATAAGTAGTAAAAAAAATATTTTTAAGTAGTTTAAATAAAAATTCTGTTAACCTATATGCTTCTAAAGTATTTTTTGGACAAGATAAAAGCGATGGTATCCTAGATTTCTGGAAATAATATTCTGTTGGAAGTTTATTCTTAGTTCTACCTAAGGTGGCAAACAGGTTATGTGTTGTGTAAAGAGTGTGAATACAAATTTTTATTTTATGTGTAGAAACAGGCATCCACAGTGAGATCTTAAAAATTAGTATTTCTGTTGGCTAATAGCAAGATAATATACAAATTGGCTCTTTATTAAAATATTTCCCAAATTAATCTGAATGTGTGTGTTTTTAGCAATTTCTGTCTCAGAGTGGGGGAACAAAGTATTTAAAGGCAGAAATCAAACCATGTATACCCATGAATTTTCAAATATGATAAAATAGACTTAAATTATTTTAAAAGAGGCCTAATAGTCTGACAGATTGAAACATTTAAAAATCTCAATTTTGGGTAATATACTCAAACTGGAGTAATGCTAATCCCCACAGTGAGCTTAACTTCTGTGAAAAGACTGATTTAATCAATATTATTGAGAACAGGAAATACATAGTACAGTTATGATTTGTATTTTGGTAATGGGCTATTAAAAATCATTATGATTTGACTCTAGGTTTTATGATTTGACTCTAGGTTTTAGATTAGCTCTTACATGTGATTCTAACAAACAAATTATTCTATAAAATCCCTCACAGTAGCAACTGAAGCAAATCTTGGGATACATTTTTTTTTAAATTTTATTTATTCATTTTTAGAGAGGGGAGAGAGAGAGAGAGAGAGAGAGAGAGAGAGAGAGGGAGAGAGGAGAGAGACAGGGGGGAGGAGCTGGAAGCATCAACTCCCATATGTGCCTTGACCAGGCAAGCCCAGGTTTTCGAACCAAAGACCTCAGCATTTCCAGGTCGACGCTTTATCCACTGCGCCACCACAGGTCAGGCTGGGATACATTTTTTTTTCTTTTTTCTGAGACAGGGAGTGAGTCAGAGAGAGGGATAGACAGGGACAGACAGACAGGAATGGAGAGAGATGAGAAGCATCAATCATTAGTTTTCCATTGCATGTTGCGACACCTTAGTTGTTCATTGATTGCTTTCTCATATGTGCCTTGACCGTGGGCCTTCAGCAGACCAAGTAACCCCTTGCTGGAGCCAGTGACCTTGGTTGGGTTCAAGCTGATGGGCTTTTGCTCAAACCAGATGAGCCTGTGCTCAGGCTCGTGACCTCGGGGTCTCGAACCTGGGTCCTCTGCATCCCAGTCCGATGCTCTATCCACTGCGCCACTGCCTGGTCAGGCCTGGGATACATTTTTTAAGAGAATATGTGCAGCCTGACCGGGCGGTGGCGCAGTGGATAGAGCGTCGTACTGGGATGCAGAAGACCCAGGTTTGAGACCCCGAGGTCGCCAGCTTGAGCGCGGGCTCATCTGGTTTGAGAAAAAAGCCCACCAGCGTAAACCCAAGGTCTCTGGCTCCAGCAAGGGATTACTCAGTCTGCTGAAGGCCCACGGCAAGGCACATATGAGAAAGCAATCAATGAACAACTAAGGTGTTGCAACGCGCAATGAAAAACTAATGATTGATGCTTCTCATCTCTCTCCGTTCCTGTCTGTCCCTGTCTATCCCTCTCTCTGACTCACTCTGTTTCTGTAAAAAAAAAAAAAAAAAAAAAAAAAAAAAGAGAGAATATGTGCAGGGAGAATTAAACTACCAGTCTATCTGTAATAAATAGTTCTGTGTATATAGGGTATTTCACTTCATATAAGTGTCATTAGATGTTTTTTAGTAAGAGCATCTTTACCAGAAGTATAGTTGAGGTCCAGGGTTCGTTGTCTGACTAGAATTCTTACCTGTTTAGTTAATCACAAGAGTTGTTAGAAGAATTGTATCTAAGATAAGTTTACTTCCCAAGTGGTAGCTGTTTTATAATCATAGAATAATAAAAATATATTACAAGAATATTACGTTTTCCTTTTTATAGGAGTTTCCAGGTTTTTTCATAATGGATTCTGCGTAAGAAAGGATGCTGTTGCCGCCAGTATTCAGAAGATTGAAAGTATTCTTCAGTGGTTTGAAAGCCAGAAGCAGCTTAACTTTTATGCAAGTTCATTACTGTTTGTTTATGAAGGTTCATCTCAACCAATTACTACAAAATCAAATGACAGAACTTTGGCAGAAAAGTTTTTGTCCAAAAGACAACTCTCAGATGCAGATGTACTGGAGTACAATAATAACTTTCGAATGTTAAGTTCCACAATGAATGGAAAAATAGAAGCTTCAGTAGGCAGAAGCTTCTCCAAGATGTATGCTCGTCATAGAAAAATGTATTCAAAAAAGCATCACAGTCAGACTTCATTGAAAGTTGAAAATATAGAGCAAGACAATGGGTGGAAAAGTTTGTCACAGGAACATTTAAATGGAAATGTACTTTCCCAACTGGAAAAAGTTTTCTACCATCTTCCCACTGGTTGCCAAGAGATTGCGGAAGTAGAAGTGCGAATGATAGATTTTGCTCATGTTTTCCCTAGCAACACAATAGATGAGGGATATGTTTATGGGCTGAAGCATTTGATTACTGTACTGCAGAGTATTTTAGACATGTGAATCTTTTGCTGCAGTCTTTTGAAGGGGTGGGGCAATCATTGTGAAGAGCAGCAGTTAATATCTCTGCACTTGTAATGCTATGTAAAAAATTTATATTGTGAGTCTACATTTCATTTGTTTTTTTATACTTTTGGTAGAAGGGTAACTTTTTTATAATCTTACTCAGGAAAACTAATTATTTGTTCATTAGAAAACTGAAGAATAAAGAAACTTTGGAATGTTGAGCAGGGAATGTGGTGGTACATGGTTAAATGTCTGTTTGGCTCAAGCAAAATGCAAACCATTATTCAGTCATTGAGACTTGAGTTTTCTATAGCCAGTTTATCATGAAATCTCTGTCCACATTAAGCTTGACCATGAGCCATATCTAAACTCATTACATTATGATAACACTTTCAAAAGTCTAGAAAGCACAGGTTGATGTCCTTAGTATTGCTATATGAAGTTCCTAAAACTGGAGAACATTCTACTTCAGAAATAAGTACTGTTTAAGTTTTATATTAAAGTTTAGACCAGCATATCAAAAGGTGCTTCTTAGTGAAATGATTTTGAATTCCAAAAGCAGATTTTTCCTTTAATTTTCATTTATATTCATATTTCAACATGTTATACTTCATGTAAAAGATAATTGGAATGGATAATAATAAAAAATCTTGATAATTTATCTTGCCAGGGAAAAGAGAGAGAAGTTATTTGGAGGGAACAACATATTTCCTTTTATAATGTTTCACTTTGGGGCAAATTGGAATATATATTTACCACATTGTGAAAAGTGTTATAAACTGTATAATACTTCTAACTGCAGCTTCTGAAAGGTAGATGATTGAATGTTTGTTTTATTTTTTCTTTAAAAATATTTTTAAAATTCCCATATTTTTATGTGTCCATCTAGTTAGGCAGTAGTATATAAATATGTTGCTAGAAAAGGTGTTTCTCAGAATTCTAATAAGCAGTGAAGGACAACATCCAATGTGAGTGATATAAAAAGTACTGTGTAAATTAGTACATCATAGAGAGTGGTACATATCTAAATCCGCACTTCTATTTCACTTTTGAAATAGTTTTATATTCAAGAGAGAAATTATGATTTATTTCATGGAGGTGAGGTGGGCAATCCTATTTTTCCTGGATATATTAGATTCTGTGTTTCACATTCACCACCTTATAAAAAACAACCATTTATTGAAAACATTTAAAACTATAAAATTAAATTTGCAAATATGTTAGATGTTTATGATCTCATGGCTTGCATTTTGATTCACTAATGAAGTATCTTAGTATTTAATAGTTTTGCCATATTCTTGGAAACTTTTAGAGTTGAGAATTGTTAGTCTCCTCTTCTTCCCCTAGAATTACAAATTAAACTTTTTAAATCCAAGCACCTTGTTTTGGTGTGGAGGAAAGTGTCAGAATTTTATGTTTATGTCACCTTCCCAACCCTCTCTGAGGGTACTTTGCAAATATCTGATCACAAATACAGGTACCAAATGCTCTGTGGATTCTATGCTTAATAAATCTATTAAATCTGAATAACCTTAAAATTCATAGGCATTTTGTTATAGTAAAATTTGTTTTTAATTTTTATTTAGTCATTGTAAGTTTTCTATAGTTTCATATTTTTCTTTACTGCCTAAATAGGTATTGGCTTTTGCTTTTTTTTATGGAGATGAATTTCAAGTCATAACTAATAGAATTTTTTTAGTTTTAGTTGATTTCTCCTACAATATAGACTTTTGTTGGTGTTATTTGGATAGTGCTTCAATAAATCTTAAGTTCAGATAATTAGACACTTAAATCTGAACAAAACAAGAACCTTTTTTTTTGTAGGTGATGATATCAGCCTAAATAATTTAATACATTTAAGTATTATCAGGTGTTTTTGCACATTTTAACTCAATAAAATATGAGTCAGCTGTTCCAGATTATCTTTATCCATATTTGGAAATACAGCTTTGTAATATCAGTGTCTTATCTTTTTGATAAAATAGTTCATGTTTTATTTTAATAAAACAGGAAGTGCTTTTATCTTTTGTTTTTCAGGGAAGGGATTAACATTTAATTTTTTGTTTACATTTTTTATCACTGTTATCCAATGCTTATTTTATGTTACTTTATAAGTAAACTTACATGTAACAGAATAAGTGTCTGTTTATGTAATCTACATGTGACTATTTTATTATCTAGTGCAGACCTTTAGCATTATGCTGAAATTTACCACTGTGGAAATAGAATGATCACCATTCACCAAGTATGTTTAAACATGTAAATGTTTAAGAAGTTAGCTTAAGATTATTGTTTGAGTTAATAGGATGTTCAACTTTTTTTCCCGCTAGGAAACACAAATAATGGTTTTAGTGTGTTTCTTATGGAGTGCACTCATAAAAAGAACTTTTAAGAAATTATGGAGAGTAAATAACACATTAATAAGAATTTAAATTGTATAATAGTTTTATAATATTTACATTAATTGATATTTTAATATGGATGAAAGTTGCATAGATTTAAATAAATAATAGATGATAAATGCTAAATATTTTATCTAAATAGTTTTTCAAGAAACAATTGTGAAAATGTGTATATTAAATAACTGTAATGTGGAGTTTGTGGTATTTTCAACTCAGTGTTCATTATTCTTATGTGTCCAGAAAGATTGTTCTTACTATGCCTCTTACACTACAATTTGCTATTTTGGGGCTTTAGATTGTGTTCAACTGAATAAGAACTATTTTTTTTTCTGATTTTGATTGAGTATAATTTACTATTTATGATTTTCCAGATGTTCTCATATCATTTCTATAACATCTATCAAATTTGTAACATAAGAAAAAGGAATTAATTTTCAGTGATATTTCAGTTGCATTTTTCTTGTTTCATGCAGCTGAAAACATTTGTTTCTAGAATTTGGAAGATGTAGGATGAAAGAAAATAGTAAAACAATGTAAGAATTTTGGGAAATTACAGAAATTTTGTCCACTATTTTAAAGCATTGTCATTTTAATACTGTTTTCTCATAGCAGTTTGACATTTGATACTTTAAAACTTGATTTGCTTTAATAATTGTTTACAAGGCTTTGTAATAATCTTTCTGATCCAGTGCCTTTAACCTTTATTTGATATATGTGTAGCGTCAGTTGCCCTTCCATTTACACTCTATGTTATCATAGCGTAGACATCAATTTCTTTTAAAAAATTGTTAATTTGGTCATGTAAAGAGGTGAATTGTCTGTTATTACTTTGGAAAAACGAGTAGAATTGCCTCTTGGTTCATTCAAAAATATTTACTGGGTATCCACCATGTGCCAAGCAGTTTTAGTCCCTGAATATACAGTTGTGAACCAATTAGACAAAGCCCTACTATTTACAGCATTATGTCTAGATAGGGTTGGGTTGGGGGCTGACTTAAAATAGAAATAGAGAAGTATTTATTTCAAGGTGATAAAGTTAACTAGCATTTGAGCTTGTGTAAAGATAAGGGAATAGTTACTGAGTTGAGATGAAGCAACTAACAATGTTAGAGAGGTTGAAAATAATACTTTATAGCATTATAACCTCTATTTGACTTTGGGTTCAGTAATTATAGGTAACATAAAAAGGCCTTAATTTTTCATGTTTCTTGCTAGTAAAGGTACGTTTACTTAGACTGTCAGAGTAGTGTTTTAATGTAGCATTACTGTGAAAAACATTCCATTATATTTTCACAAGCGAATTACTGCACATTTTTTACATTGTATTTTATATTGTAATTTAGTACAAATGTTATAGGCCTCAATCTTATCTTCAAATCACTGGTATTTTAAATTTGGCAATGAATATGAAATTACTTTTTGACTTACAGAATGATTTTACTGTTCCTTAAAATGTTTGTTAATATTTTAGGAAGATTGGAGTTTCCTTTCTTGGGGAGTTAATAGTTCAATTATTATTTTGATACCATCTAGGAAGAGGAAAGAGTATCCATGTGATTAATCAAATTAGAATATACTTTCAAGATTTTTTTTTTTAATTTTTAAACTTATTATTGGAGTTAAATTTTGGCCTGGTGTTCACTTACAGTATATATTAAGTTTAATTATGAAGTAAAATGGTCTTAAATATGATGTATGATGCACCTGCATATAAATGAAAATGGTGTGCACAAAGACACTTTACTATGGGAGCTGTACTGGAAGACTTATGGAAGCATGTGAAATTGCACCTAAAATTGTTATTAGTGACTATGCTAAGTTTATTGTACTTGATGAATGAATGTATTTAGTTAACGTTACTTTGGTTTAAATGTATCTTTTTTAATGTGTTTGTAATTTGTTCCATTGATGGGGGGTTATCCTTGGACTGCAGGGGTTATTGTCGATGTGTGATTTTATTTTATAGAATCTAATGTGATATACCGATTTTTATAAGCGATATTTAGGTCATTCTAATAACTGTATATTTGACAACCTATTAAAATGTTTTGCATTGGAGCTCTTTTTTCTTTAATTGTAATGGGCTAACAAATTCATGGTGGTTTAAAAATAATTTATTCATTCAAATATTTGAGTGCATACTAGGTACCAGAAACTATAAGAATCATTAGGGATTCAAAGATGATTAAGACAGAATGTTAATAGAAGCATGTGCATTGGAAATGAAAAAGTATGTAAACATTTATATGAATATTTTTCTACAATATGGACTGGAATCTTTGGATCAACCTTAACAGAAGTGGACTAGGAGAAACAAATTGATTTGGCTGTGAAAATATATATTCTAATTTTAAAACCTCAAAAGTAGATATTTTTACATGTATTTGAAATTTCATGAATTAATTGGTAACCAAGTAATCTTTTTCCTTCATTAATGAAAATGGGCACTGTTGAAATCTTACACTTGACTGGGCCTGTATTTGGTTTGGAGATTTTAAAAAGTTAAAAGAGTCAGTACCTGTCCTGGAGATATACACTGTCTGGTAGAAAGAAGAAAAACATCTAAATGTGGGATAAAATGTTGTTGGGGCTGTGACTGACTTACAAATATACAGCAGGGCATGAAAAAGTAGTCAGTCTGATAGTGTACAAAAGGAGGAAGAGGGTGTGTCATTCACAACCTCATGCATTTGTGAGTCAAGGGTCCAGAAGGTTGTACAGCTTTCCTCTTTTGTGTCTGCTGCTGTGCACTGTGGAGAGGAGCAATAAATCATGTAGTAGTTTTTCTTAAGACTGGCTGACCAGTGGTGGAATTAAGCCAGTTTGCACCAGTTTGGCAGAACCCGATACCTAGTTTTTTGTTGAGTTAGGCGAACCAGTTGTTAAAATGGCACTTGTAATCAGGGTTCTCTCAAAGGTGGGTGCCCGGGCAGCTGCCCAATGTGAAAATCACAAATTTACATTCGTTTTTTAATGTTCATCTGTGCAACAGCATATTCTAAGCGCCCATAGTAATGTTTATCCATTAGTGAAAAGAATTTGATGGAACTGTGCTTGTTATATTTATTCATTTCATAAAACTTATTATACCTTTGGTGAAATACTACATTTTAATTCCCTCACATTTGTTACTTCAGTAAACTAACAAAGTGCCAGTCGGGGTGACAACTTGTATTTTTTTTTTTTTGCCGAATATTTAATATTTTTTCACTAATATTTTAAAACTCTTATAACCTAGTTTTGTGTACTTCTTTTATTCTTATTTAATTATTAAATGCATGAAATAATAAACTATCGGAATATTGATTTTTTTATACTTAAAATGATCATTAGGGCAGAGAACCAGTTAAATTATTTGAGTCCCACCACTGTGGCTGCCTAACTCCTGAAAATAACAGGGAATCCCACTGCCATGGAAATAATCATGGGGGGATTTCATTAAAAGTGCAGATTCTGCTTCAGCAGGCCTCGTTGGGGTCCATGGTGCTCCTTATTCATCAACCCACACTTTGAATAGGAGATCTTGACAACATTTTTGGGGAGTGGGGTTTGCAGTAGAAGTTGGAATCACTTTGATTCAGTCAGAGCTGTTGGAAAGCCAGGAAGAGAGTGTGAAGGAAGAAATGGGTTTAGAATATGAGAGAATATAGCCAGCAATGGCTCAAGATAATACTACCAATTGGGAGAAAAATTTCTAAGATATAACAGGCCTTAAACCTTCCTTCTGCCACAAATGACATGGTTTGGGTACTCTGAAATGTTTTAAGTCAAATCTATAGAAGCGTTATGTGGACACTTACTAGTCTGTGGAAGACTATCAACTCATATTTTGAAGAGTGTAAACATGATAAATAGGCTTAATTAATAGCTTATATAGCTTGGATATAGTTCAATTAATATTCTCGTTCTTGTCTTAGCTTCCATTTTCTACTCCCTGTTATGGTTGACCCTAACCCATGTAGGTTATGTCATGGACAGTGAGGACAATCTAAATAATGGGCTAGCCTGACCACTCTCAGCAATTGATGCTGTGTAACACCCCAAAATATTAGTGGCTTAAACAAAGTCCTTTATTATTTGTGTGGATCTGCAAATCATTTGGAATCTTGGCTGGACTCACTCGTGTCTCTGCAGAGAGCTGGAAGGTCTGACTGAGGGGATGGGGTGTTAATCGAGGGGTCTGGGATGATGTGCCTGGTATCCTTTCTGCCAACTGGCCCAAGCATTTTCTCAGTGCTAGTAGAGGTCCAAGGGAAGACTCTAGAACATGCAAATGGGTTTTAACCATGTTTGAGTCAAGTTTGCCACTATTATTGCCCAATCCAGTCTGTGGGAGGACACAATGCCATCAACAATATGTCCAATTTCACACAAGTTCAAATAGAGCATCAGGAAATTGAGCCTTGGCTTGTCATGGCTGCCATGGTTTAATCAGGTGGACAATGTGGATATTTTATTATCGGAACAGAGACAGCAGGTCAAGCAGCATATGCAAATTTAAAAATCTCATGCTTCTCAAAAAATTCATCCATTTTTCCACTCCTTCCCTTCCATGGGTAGAACTCACTGAGTAGTTTCACAGTGTTGCCATCTTCAATTTATGTTACTATGTTTTTATAATCTAGGGAGTGGTTTAGTATCTTGTTTTATTCATGCGCTTTCTTGGTAGTAACTTGAGTGTCAGTGATTTTCTTCCAAGTGTATACAAACACATTTTTATAACAAACTATGCAAAACCATGTACTTTCCACCAACTGATGTTAAAGCATCTTTTCACTGAACTAGTAGTTTGAGCTCAGTTTTTAGGTACATGGCCACTTAATTCTAAAATAGTATTTGAACATGAATATGCTGTTTTATTGTCAGTTTAGCTGGATTTTAGTTTTTCTATATCAGAATTTCACATTAATTCATTTATTGTAATTTTCTCCCTACTATTTTTTCCCTATTATTTGTATACAATACACCAATGAGGGTGAAAATTCATAGGAAGGTTTTTTGTTTACTTCATAATTTCCCTTTCCTATTATAGTAAACATAAAATCAAATTAATATAAAATGTTAAAAGGAAACTGAGAGTGAGTTTGGTGTAACCAGTTATGTCCTTTTGAGATAACTCCATATGTTTCAACTGGGTGCGAATACCATGTGTAAATTAATGTGATGAAATATATTTTATGTTAAAGCCCATTTACAAAGATGTAACGGGTTTACTCCCACTTCTGATAACTCCATCTGTCAACCTTATCAAGCCCATGTGCGACGTATTGTTGAAGTGTGATAATGTAACCCTACGATGTGACGAGTGGCCAAATCAGATCAAAGTAGCTGGGGTGAAGATCAAGGCAGTCTCCTGAGACTCCAATACAGACTCCACGTTGCCCACCGAGACCCCTTGGCAACTGCCGGGAAGCACTCTGCCTCCAAGCAAGATTTTTTTTTGGCTCCATCGCAGTGAGGATCTAGACTTAGCCGGCCACTCGTCTTAACCATGAGTGAATTAAAGTCTATGTTGTTTAGCTTGCTATGAGTGTCTGTGCCTATTCAATTGACTCCTAGTTACTTGAATTTACATCGTGAAATATTAGCAACAAACCCAGCTAGAATAAAACTAATACTTTATTACTACACCTATACATTTCCCATCTGTTTTCTCCATGGGGGATACAATTGTGGTTTTTACTCTCTTAATTTGTTCTGAATATATTTATTTGGGAAAATAAAATTAGTAAGTCTTTAGAGAATGAAAGCATCTAGCATGCTGAACTGAATTTATCCGAAGCAGTCTGTGGGTTTATCTGTAATTTCTCATTTCTAGTTCTATGGTAATTCTGTGTAAACCTCAAGTAGGATGATTAATCAGACGTGCTCAGTAATTTCACAAATATATACTGTGTAGCTTTTCCTGGCTGTTTTTTATTTTTCCTTTATAGCTTTTGTAGAGACCTTGCTTTTACAAAAGGGATCAAGAACTTGATTGTTTAAATATGGTATATATTTGAATTAAGCCGTAAATAGAGGATAACAGAAGCATCCACAAATCTATAAATAACATCAAGTATCAAACAATGTTTTAAAACTATTTATAGTTGTCTTTATAAATGGCATTGCACAATTCCTTATATTTTCAAAAAAGGATATTGAAGGTAACTGGTGATTGTTTTCTTCCCATACTTAAATGACTTTAGGCGGGGAGGTGACAGGTGTTCTGTAGCTATTTTCAGAATCATTGTTATTTTTTTTCCTCTCTCCCTAAACAGAACAAAGCAAAAGCAAACTCCTATGGATTATAGTACCTCCTTTCCTTCCTTATTGCAGTCATATCTATTCACAGCCCCTCAAGGGATGTCAGATAGGGCACCTGGCTCCCAGTCATGATGTCCACCTGAGTTTTTGAAGCAATTCTTTGTGATTTCCGTGTACACATGAATGAATTCACCAACACCTTGCCCTCTCAGTCCCTGACCACTCCATTTCTTATGATGTTGTTTTCCACCCCCCACTTGAGCCATCACTCATTGTTATGAGCACACTCTCAACATTACAAATTGCTATCCCTGTCTGACTACCTCCTATATGGTCAGTTCCCCCTCTCTCTACAACTTTAAGGTCAACTTTTCTTTTTATTCCTCCACTAGGAACTCTGGTTCATTGATCCTAACGTTGTTTTGTCCATCCTCTTCATGTCCTCATTTGCATTCTTAAACAACTTGGATTCCAGAGTCTTTCATTACGATCACTCCCATCTATACAACCACAGACTCCCGAGCCCAGATCCCTATGTTGTAGTCATCTGGAAAATTTCCAATACCGATTACCTTCAATGTTTCCACCAGCTCAATATCTGTTATGATTAGAGAAAGATACAGTACAGCCATCGAACTGGTGCCACTAGAAATGTGTGACTTCAAACTCTGTGGGGTCTCTCAACACTGTCAAGGCAATCCTACACTTCCCAAGTCAACTCACCATTCTCCCACCTGATCACCAGGCCTCCTCTCTCAGCGATTCGTTCATGATTTTACTTTTTCACTAAGAAAGTGAAATAAATTAAAATAAATTTACTTCCTTCTCAATCAATCTACCTCCTTCTAGATCCATACATTTTTTTCTTCTCTACTGTTAGAATGGATGAATGTTGTCAATTTCTCTATGAAGTCAGCTCATCTTTTGTTGCTCTCAGATCTGATACGCTCTCACATGTTAAAAATCACTGGTGCAGTTCTGCCTCCTCCTAAAACTTGAACTTGTCCGTCTCTGCTGTTATTTTCATCAGTACACAGGTGAGATCTTCCATACATGTAATGCCCCTACTTACACCTACTGATTTCCTCCTTGCCCCTTCACCTATCACCCCATTCCCTTTGTTCCTTTTCAGCAAATGCCTACATTTATCTCCAGGTATCCTGGTCTCTGTTAACCTGCTCCAATTAGGCCTCTCTCTTTCTTTCTCACCTTCCTTTCCTCCCTCTCCCTCTCATTCACACACATGCCCAGACCTTGCCCTATGTATCTCTTCTTTATAATAAAAACTGTAATCATACTGTAGCACTCCCCTGAGTTCTCTGAATCATCCTAGTGAATTATTGAACCTGAGGGGGTCATAGAAACCCCCAAATTTGTAGCCAGTTGGTCAGAAGTGTGGATGGCCTGGAGCTATCAAACTTGTTTCTGCATTAACTGCTGTGTTGTTGGGAATTGTGCCCTTTAACAATGGAATCTGATATTAACCTAGGGTGATCAGTGTCAGAGTTATATTGCAGTACCTTAATGTGTATTTGTTTAAAGACACCTTAGTTAATATATATCATTGCTTCATTAACACTGAAATTATGGCCAACAGCACTATAACTCATACCTGAACAAAGCTTATTCAACTCGTTTATTTGTTGTCGCCTCTGTGCCTTCTTTACTTAGGTACACTCAACAACAGTTCAGCACCACAGTTGGGGTAGATGTTAAACAACAATATCACAAAAACATGAAAATATGAAAAATGTAGCACTAAATAAATTGCAAAAGACACATTTATATTATGAGAGCTAAAAACAAGAAGGCAGAGCATGACCACAGTCAGCTGCAGTTAGGAATGTATACATTGTGGGATTCGAATTTTTTGCTGCTCTGTGCATGTCTGCAAATGACTGCAAAAATATTGTTTGGGGCTATAAATAAATTTTAGTGAATAGATGAATTCACAAGTATAGAATTTATGAATAATTAGGTTCAACTATATATATGTAGTATGTGTGTGTGTGTGTGTGTGTGTGTGTCACCAGCTACTGTATTAATAATTTACATTATATTACATCTATAATCTAACTCTTTTAATTTGGGTTCTAAACATAATTGATCATACCCGTCTATCCCATATTACATATAAGAAGTTCAATGTGCTTCCTAAAACCTCTGCGACATCCTAGAGAGGATTGTGCTCAATAAGAACTAGCTCCAAGTTTGTCTTCCTGCTACCACTTTAATCTTGTTTGTTTCTGCAGCTGCTCTTTCTGCTCCATACAAAGCCAGGGGTGGAACTCAGCTTCTTTACCTTGATTTCCTCTCAAACTACTCACAAAGGGCTTTAGGGGAAGCTTGGGATTGAAAAACTTGGTTACAGTGCACAAACAAATTAGAATAGAATATTAAACACCCTTGTCTTAAACTTTAGGGCTTTAGTCCCTCCATCTCAGCTCCAGGAATTTTAATAGTTACAATAGCTGAGTATTAAAACCAATAGGCTATTTGTCTATGATAGATTGTAACCTTAATATCACTGACCAAGACTTTCAGACTCTGTTTGTTTCCTCTTTCTTAATAGATAGTACTTGTAAATAAAGAACAGAGATTTAGCCTGACCAGGCTGTGGCACAATGGATACAGTATTGGCCTGGGATGCTGAGGACTTAGGTTTGAAACCCCAAGGTCACTGGCTTTGAGCATGGGATCATAGACATGACCCCAAGGCCTGTGGCTTAAGCAAGGGGTAACTGGCTAGGCTTGAGTCCCCCCGTCAAGGCACATATGACAAAGCAATCAATGAACAACTAAGGTACTGCACCAAAAACTTGATGCTTCTCATCTCTTTCTTTCTTTCTTGTTAAAATAAAAACAACACACAGAAAACCCCAGAGGTTTGGTTTTATTAGAATAAATTATGGTAACTACTCTTTGAAAAGCATAAGTGCTATGGCAGTTTTAGTAAATGTTTTCCCTTCTATGTTACTGATGTCAAACCTAGTCAATCCTCACAAAATCTCTGAGAAAATTAAATTCCAAATGTACAAATTAGGTCAAGTCCCACAGAGGTTAAGTCTAAGTTCATAGAGCTTACTATAAGGAAGGAGTTCATTCTTGCTTTAACCTTCCACTAGATTTGCTTACTTTCCAATTCTCTAACTTCCCAAACAAGGGATGTCTGGGTTAGTGTGAATATGCTGTACCATAGAGTTTCATCGTGGAAAAAATCTATAATCAAATTGAATGCTGGAAATATCTAAATAAAAATTGTGGGCTTCCTCTTCCTCTTTATGAAGATGTTCTGCCTGTTAAAGAAGATGTTGAAAGGCTAGAACTATAACTCGGTTGTTGCTTTCTATACAGTGCTACATAACCCAGGAATAAAGATTTTAACTATGTATTTAATTATACTGGTCAGTTACTTGCAGCATTATGGAGATTTTTAGAAAAGATGCAAATTAAAGGTATACAAGTACAATGGTCAAAGAATATCATACAAATGAATTTGAAATATTAAATTATAGCTAAGTGGAGAACTTTCTTCTGAATATATAAAGCACAATGCTCTCAAGACATACCATGTATGGAAATGTTTATTTTAGCATTTTTTTCACAGTTTTATCCAGGTATATTTCAAGGCTTTATAGTATGTTTGTGATTTAAATTTGTGTGCCATCATCACAGTCCAGTTTTAAAATTTTCTATCACCCCATCAAATTTTCCTCAAGCCTTTTTGCAATTTTTTCACTGTTAACAGTTCCGAGAGAGGAAAACACAGTCACAGTTTCTTACTAGAGTTGAAAAGATAAATCACATAGTACCACCTAGTGTTGTTTAAGTAGATAGCAAGTTGTATTAGAATTCCTGAACTCAGACTAGATTTTTCAATAGGCTCACTAGATCAGTAAATATTTATGGTTTTAATAGAAGCTGAAATTGAAAAGATTACAAGTTTATGTGATAAATTTTAAAATTTTTTATTTAAAAAACTAATGATATATTCAATATTTTCAAATGAGAATTTACCTGCAGTGCCAATATGTTTAGTTGATTTTTTTAGCGAGAAAGAGAGAGGGACAGACAGACAGGATGAGAGAGGAATGAGAAGCATCAACTCATAGTTGTGCTACTTTAGTTTTTCATTGACTGCTTTCTCATATGTGCCTTTACTGGGGGACTCCAGCTGAACCAGTGACTCCTTGCTCAAGCCAGCGACCATGAGGTCATGTCTATGAGTTCATGCTCAAGCTGGCGACTTCAGGGTTTCGAACCTGGATCCTCAGCATCTCAGGTCGATGCTTTATCCACTGCGCCAGCACCTGGTTAGGCAATACTTAATAAATTTGAAGCAGAGATGGGGGAGTCAGGATCTTGGCCCACTTGCTCCCACACTTACTGCAATTAACTTTACAAAGAAAAGACCATGGTTATCTTTGGGTATTGGAAAATAAGTGAATTTTTTCTTTTGACTTTATTTTCTTATTGAGTATTAATAATGAAAAAAAAACTGCGATAAACTTTGTTTTCAAAAGTAAATAATTGAATTTTAAAATATTGTCAGAATGCCTAGCAAAGTCCCTCAAAGACAGTGATTTTTCCATGACTATTATTCTCCTCCAGGGCTCCATTCCTATTGGTGGCAGTAACTCCCAGGGTAAGACAGAAAGCAGTGTTCAATGGGGGAGCCAGTCTCAGTCTTTGCAGGAGACTTCACCTGTTATCTGGCTTCTTAGGAAGTCAATATCTCAAGATTAATTACATTCAACCAACAGTGTCCATATGTGGTGAAATGCACATAATTATGCTAGTGTTACTAGAACACAGCGCTTTATTGCAGAAAAATTATTTAGAGAAACAATAATTTTAGCAAACTGTCATGTAATTATGGATGTCAAATTGAATAAAAATAATAAAAGTCTAATTTAAATTCCAATTCTGGCTCTAATTTTTACTATCTTTGTGAATACTTGACCTCCTGAATTTGTTTCTTAACCATAAGCTGGGGATAATAAAAATACCTACCACACAGGGTTGTTATGAGCATTAAATAAAATAATACAGTGCATGTATTGCTTCTATTATTTTGCCATTAGTATGATTTTCTTAGAGTGATGTGTGAAAGATCTGACTTAACCTGTCATGGGGAGAGGGGGAATCTCATTGCATCACTCCTACAGGTGTAGACAGAAAACAGTATAAGAGAGATAGGACATGGGTGATGTCCTTGGTTCTGAAACTACCATCACTCAGAAGTCCAAGACTGGTGATTCTGGTCTGACCTCTTTCAAGAATTGTGTACATGCACAGCCTGCCCAGGCAGTGGCGCAGTGGATAGAGCATCGAACTAGGACGTAGAGGACTCAGGCTCAAAACCCCAAGGTCGCTAGTTTGAGTGTGGGCTCACCAGCTTGAGCGCGGGGTCACTAGCTTGAGCGTGAGATCATAGACAGTTTGAGCATGGGATCATAGACATGACCCCATGGTCTCTGGCTTGAGCCCTAAAGTTGCTGGCTTGAGCCAAGTTTGCTGGCTTGAGTCAGGGGGTCACTCACTTTGCTGTGGCCCCCTGGTCAAGGCACATATGAGAAAGCAGTCAATGAACAACTAAGGAGCTGCAACAAAGAGCAGCAATGAAGAATTGATGCTTCTCATCTTTCCCTTCCTGTCTGTCTGTCCCTGTCTGTCCCTTTCTGTCTCTGTCTGTTTTTGTCACAAAAAAAGAGAAAAATGTTGTAAGCTTGCACGCACACACACACACATACACATGCGCGCACACACACGGGGTGAGGAGAGAAAGAGAGACAGAGAAGTGAGAGCTCTTTGGTATCTCTTATAAAGACACTGGACTAGTGTGGAAGCTTCACCTTCATTGCCTTTGGAAGGCCACATCTGCAAATACTATCACATTGGGGGTTAGGACTTCAACACAAAATTTGGGGGAGACAAAAACTTTCAGTTCATAAGGGCCTGTAAAGTGGGAAGCACACAGTGTTTGTCACACCAAAGGCCCTTGATAAACAATAGTTATATACAAAGGGAAAGCTATAACTTGAGCCTCATAGTTTTGATCTCATTGTATAATTCTACTTCTTTTCCATGATGTAGACCATGTAAAAATGAATTGGGTATCAGCACAGACAACTTTGTCATTGTTTTTCTTTCCTTAGCCATATATATTTGCTCAGAATAGAAAATTGTGCACTCTGTTGGGGATGGCAGTGATTCAAAGGTGTGAAACACATCAAGATGGAGCTGAGTGTCAGAAAGAACCTGATTTAACTACTCTAGAGGAGGATTGTTGATTGGAGCCGACATGGACTGCATCTTAAATGTAGTTTAATGTAATATCAATAATTGCTAAGCCTGATGGTGCAGTGTATAGAGAATTGGCCTGGGACACTGAGGACCCAGGTTTGAAACCCCAAGGTTGCCGGCTTAAATGTGGGCTCATCTGGCTTGAGCACAGGCTCACCAGCTTGCGTGCGGGGTAGCTGGCTTAAGCATGGGATCTAGACATGGCCCCATGGTCACTGGGTTGAGCCCAAAGGTCACTGGCTTAAAACCCAAAGTCATTGGCTTGAGCTCAAGGTTGCTGGCTTAAGCAAGAAGTTACTTGCTCAGCTGTAGCCTCCTGGTCAAAGCACATATGAGAAAGCAATCAATGAACAACTAAGGTGCCACAACAAAGAATTGATGCTTCTCATCTCCATTTCTGTCTGTCTTTCCCTATATGTCCCTCTTTCTATCTTGCTTAAAAAAATTGCTAAGGCTTATATAGCACTTATATACCAACTGTTTTAACCATGTTACATATGTTGACTCCTTTTAATTATTACAATAATCCTCAGGATAAAAACTGTTATTGTACAGGGGGTCTTCTGGTTATGACAGTCTCAACATATGATGTTTTGAGTTTACGATTCTCACTCCCATAAATACTTAAACAAATTGAGATGTCAAATATACTTAAATGGTGTGTGGAGAAAAACTGTGTCTGCAGTTTCTGTATAACTTCCATGGCTTTGAGGAGTCAGTGGAGGCTGTAACAGAGAAGGTTGTTGCCATTGGTAAATAGCTTAATTTGGAGATGGAGGCTGAGGATGTCACAGAGCTACTGGCATCACATGAAGAAGAGCTGTCTATTAAGGACCTCATTCAGCTGGAGAAGCAGCTGATTGAAGAGGAAGAGATAGAAACCACAGAACCCAAGAGATTTACTACCAGGTCTGGTAGAAGGTTCTTCTATGGTAGAGGATGGCTTGGCAAAATTTCAGGCTGACGACCCCAGAGATGACAGATTCAGTAAGGTCTCCAGAGCTGTTATGGATGCCTTGCAATGCTGTAGGCAGATTTTAGAAGAGAGGAAGTCATTAACCCTCCAGACTGGCCTGGAGCAATTTTTTAAGAAGGTAGAGAAGCCTGCAACGGGTCTTGTACCCTCTACATCAGCTGCTTCTCGAGATGAAACACCTGTAGTACAGGTAGCATCATTTCCAGTGTCTCCTGCATGTTCCTTAGGCAATCCTGATTCACCTGACCCAGTATCTCCAGCACCTTCTGCAGGTTCTCCTGCCTCTCCAGCTTCCTCCTCCCAATAGTTCACTCTCTCTCACCTTGAAACGCCCTTCCCAGTGTGCAAGCCAACCACAGGAATAAAAGTAAGGAATTTTTTAACTCAGTTTTTTGTAGTTTTTTTTTGTCATTACAGTAAAGTGTATAGTACAGTATATTATTGTACTTTTCCTTTTTCTGTGGCTTAGTTGTGTTTTTATGTTCTAGATTATGATTTTTCCACTGTGTTAGGATAGGTAAGTGACTTCGGTTAGGGTGTGTTCCGACATACACCAAAATCATGGAACTGTGTCATAACCTGAGGATGCCCTATAATTTTACAGGTGCACAAACTGAGGCAAAATATGTAAAAGACTTTGACTAGGGTCACACTGTGAGTGTTACAGGGGAGGTTTGAATCCAGGCAGTCCTTTTTTTTTTTTTTTTTTTTCATTTTTCTGAAGCTGGAAACAGGGAGAGACAGTCAGACAGACTCCCGCATGCGCCCGACCGGGATCCACCCGGCACGCCCACCAGGGGCGACGCTCTGCCCACCAGGGGGCGATGCTCTGCCCATCCTGGGCGTCACCATGTTGCAACCAGAGCCACTCTAGTGCCTGGGGCAGAGGCCACAGAGCCATCCCCAGCGCCTGGGCCATCTTTGCTCCAATGGAGCCTTGGCTGCGGGAGGGGAAGAGAGAGACAGAGAGGAAAGCGCGGCGGAGGGGTGGAGAAGCAAATGGGCGCTTCTCCTGTGTGCCCTGGCCGGGAATCGAACCCGGGTCCTCCGCACGCTAGGCCGACGCTCTACCGCTGAACCAACCGGCCAGGGCCGCAGTCTTACATTAGTATCATGCTCTTAACCACCACGGTATAGTATCTTTCTTGAAATTTAAACCACATACTACAATGACACCTTTTCCTTTAGGGTTTAGTTCCCTTGCATATATTGTATCTTCTTCTAGTTAATATTTGAAGACTCTATTGAAGAGTGGTAAGGGAAAGTTTGGGATGGACATTGAGAACTGACTTCCTTTAGCAAAGGGATTCACTCACATAAAGGAAGTACAGTGTCGTTAAGAAGATGAAAGCAGCTTTATCGGGCAGGAGCAGAGAGGCTGATTCTTTTGTCTGATGAAGTTCACAGGAATAGGAGGGGGTGTTGGAGGCTTGGGTTATCCAAATCTTATAAATCCTGCCATATAATTTCCATCAATTTCTTTGTACTTTATTCCTTTGTATCAAATGTTATCATTGTCATGTAAGGAATCATGAGACTATCAACTCAACAACCTGAGTTTGAGTCTCATTTAACACAGCCTTGATGCTAGATCATAATAGCCTTCTACTCATCCTGGTCCAGAGAATTTAAGGATTTGAACTTCTGTCTATTTAAACTTTCTTGTTATTTTATTTTAGAAAATAATTTTATTGATTGATTTTAGAGAAAGGCAAAAAAAGATGTTTGGAAGGAACAGAAAGCATCAACTCATATTATTTGCTTCTCGAATGTTCCTCGACTGGGCAAACCCAGGGTTTCGAACCAGTGACCTTAGCATTCCAGATTGATGTTTAATCCACTGCACTAACAAAGGTCAGGGAAAACTTTCTGCTTTTTTTTTTTGGAGCATACATCCCACAATTGAATTTCTTATGCTATTCATACTATTCTATGGCCTTTAAAGGTCAATCTATTTCAGGTAGTCCAGGAATTAATTTGGTGACTCAGTACAGCATGCTACAAACTACTAAAGTCTCATTTCATAACATTAACATGGTTTTCCCTGACTTTAGGTCAAATAGCCAAGGACAGATTTTTTCCCCCCATTTCCCTGAAGGTCTATTGTCTGTAACTAAAAATATAACTTAGAAAGTAATTTTCATTCATATTGTTTTTGAGGGCTGCTGTTAACAAATTGCCATAGACTGGGGGGATTTATTCTCACGTAGTTCTGAAGGCAAGCAGTCGGGAATCAAGGGGTTCCCATGGCCATGCTTTCTGTAGAGGTTCATAAAATTTTTCCTTGACTTTTTCCCAGCTCCTGGTAGCTCCTGTATATCCTTGGCTTATAGCTGTGTGAATCCAAGCCCTGTCTTCACATGGCCTATTCACCCCTGTAAATGTCTGTGTCTCTGCATCTACAAATCTCCCTCTTAGAAATTTGGATTTGTCTACGGCCATACCACCCTGAACGCGCCCGATCTTGTCTGATCTCGGAAGCTAAGCAGGGTCGGGCCTGGTTAGTACTTGAATGGGAGAAATTTGGATTTAGGGGCAGTTCTGATCCAATATTCCTCCACTTTAACTTGGTCACCTCAGTAAAGATCCTATTTCCAAATAAAATCACATTTGCAGATACTAGTGGTGATGGATAGGTAGCGGAGCCTTGATCTTGGACATGTCTTTTGGGGGATGCAATTCAAGTCATCACAAGGTACAAAATAAGTGCCATAGATATAATAACTTGCCTTAATCATTTATCATTTTGCGTACATCTTAAGCCTGCATATTTTCGTGAAGCTCTGCCCAAGACTTCTGACGTGGAGAGAGGAGAAAACTGAGAGGAAATGAACAGCTCTTTGCCTTTTATCACAACCCTCCCTCTCTTGGCTTTTACTTTTCTCCCCCTTTATTCATATCAGAACAAGCCAGGACGTGTGCTCCCCAGCACCCTCTTTAACCAATTCATGAGAGACATGGAATGAGTAGGTATAAGAGTATCTTTAATTCAAATGGCAGCAACTTGAGAAGACAGTGGCCTTGGGTCTGAACAACTGCCTTGACAGTCTCCTGGTGCTGCCTGTTTTTATGGGGTTCAGGGGCTGTTAGTAATGGTGTATGGGGCAAAAGTCCATGCAGTTAGTCAAGTAACACTATGCAGAAGGTGGGGGTTCCATTGCAGAAATGTCTCCCTTGAAGTTCTGATGTCAACTCAACCCAATTAATGTGGTATCCTTAATAAATTTTCTAAACAGTCAGGATCTGGTGCCTTTGAGACCATAAGCTCCAGGAAATTTATCTGTGAGGAAAACTCCTAATGCTATTAAAAGACAAAACTAAAGGTTTAAGCTTTTGAATTAAGTTTTTAATTAATTTATAACCCTTAACTTTTCACATGAAATTCTGTGGCTAGGCTTTTACAAACAACTATTGCGATTTAAACTTCCGTAAATGTCAAGGTTCCTCCCCAAAGTAAGTCCCCCTGCCATATTCTTACAATGGCAAAGTTTTTTTTTCTGCATTTCAAACAATGTCATCAAGCTATTTAAAGAGAGAACACCAAAGAGATAAACTATTTTGTAACCACTATTGATTACAACTAAAAGCTATTCTTGCTGAGGCTAAATTCCTCATTTTGGCTCCCTATCATTTTCCCCTCAGTTGGTGGTTTATTATTTATATCTCTGAAATATATATTGCCTGAAATTATCCATAATTCTCTTGTTAATGTTTATGACTGCCTTGTGGTGCACTTCTTCTTGGTTGCTGAGGAATTGCTGTGCAGCACTATGGGGCACAGAGAATATAGGAAAGGTAGACACTGAAAAATATACAATGAGAAAAATTAAAAGGCTTCCGAAGCCTTGTAAGGGTAAGCAACCTTGATGTTAGTTTGGAGAGACCCAGTCCAAAGAATCATTCTTGTTGTGTAATCTTGGTAAGTCCTTGAAGTATGACTGGATTTTGCTTCTAAGAGTTTGGAACTGTCAGAAAGGTTAAAACAAGACATTCCCTAAAATTCTTTACAGCCATGGTTATGCCATAGCAGGAGATAGTTTATAGCAACCTGATTATCAAGCACTGCTTCTCTTACCTGTTTTCTTACTTCTTGACAAATAGCTGCAGTTGCCTGAGAAGTAACATTAAGAACCTTAAACATAGCATAAGCAAGTCTTTCCACTTCTATGTTGAGTACTATTACTATAGCGGACATTCAAATAAAGTCAGGGAAACATATTCAGCGGACTAAAAAGATAGAGATTGTTTCTATCATGTGGTAATGTAAGTTTCTGTGTAGCCAGACAAGACAGTGATTGTAAATCTAGTAGCCGAGCCGCCTGGCTCGTGCTGGTTCACATTTGATTTGGATAGATCGTAGAGAAACAATGGAGCCAAGAAATGGTGGGCCATTACCTTTATTCTAGGCTCGTACCAGCAAATGAGTAAAAAACAAACACACGGGCACCAAAACCCATTCACATGTTCCCTGGTTCCACACCAGGAGAATCTTTCTGGTTTTTACTAGCCCCAGCCACCTCCTTCCCTCCATCTGCACGCCTCCATCTTGGCTGCTTCTCTCTCCACAACTACATAGCCTCTCCCCAAAATGGCCTCCTAGCTCCTCCTTTTAAAACTTTTCAGCGCGCCTGACCTGTGGTGGCACAGAGGATAAAGTGTCAATCTGGAACACTGAGTTTGCTGGTTCGAAACCCTGCACTTGTCTGGTCAAGGCACATATGGGAATTGATGCTTCTTGTTTCTTTCTCCCCTTTCTCTCTCTCTCTTTCACTCTCTCTTCTCTCTAAAATGAATAAATAAAATAAAATAAAATAAAAAGACAAAAAAATGTTTAAAAAAAACCCAAACTTTTCGGCACAAAAATCCCTCCTCCAGCACACATTAGCATAACCAAGCCCCTTCCCAAGCATGAAGGTAATTAACTGTATCACCTGGGCGACAGCCACTTACGTGGGCAGTGCCATTTTTTCACAGGTGGCTGCCACTGCTCTCAAACCAGCAGGCCAGCCTAAGACAGTGTGATCTACTCCTTTTGATAAATAAGCTACTTGCTGGATCAAATCTTCTATTGGTTGAGGCAATACTTCAACTGCTTGCCCTAGTCTTTCATGAACAAATAACTGAAAAGGCTTAAGCAAATTGGGGAGCCCAAGGACTGGTGCCAACAGGATTTCAAGGTTTCAATGGCCTGGTTACATTCTATTTTCCCATTGAGAGGACAGCTTTTAGGGCCCTTCAGAACTTTGTATAGCGGTTTAGCATTCAGTCCAGAGTTAGAGATTCATATTCAACAATACCAAGTCATTCCTAAAAATTCTCGTCACTGCCTTTTGGTTTGGTGTATCTATAATTGGGCAATGGCCTCTTTCCTGTTTCCTAAGAGACTCCATTGTCCTAGTTCCAGCATGAACCCAAGGAATCTGATTGTTGGCAAATCTGGGCATTCTTTGCTGACGCTTTATAGTCACGTGTTGCTAGGTGGTTTAAAACAGCTATAATGTGGAATAAATCATGTTCAAAGTTGTCTCTAGTTATTAGGACATCATCAACATACTGTAAAAGTGTCCCACTTTTTAAATCTTATTTTTGTCACTTCTTGTCCTAATATTTCTCCAGAAATTGTTAGAGAATTCTTAATTCCCTATGGTAACACTGTCCAGCCTTACTGAATCTTGAGAGTCTGGATTTTGCCATTTAAAGGTGAACAGCGATTAGGACTCTGTTGTTACTGGGATGCAAAAGAGGCATCTTTCTTGTCTAGAATGGAGAACCAAGTACTGTCTCTATGCATGTTGTTGATTAGAGTACAGTATTTGATTTGGGACAGTCAGATGAATATTCTGATCTATTTCATTAATGGAGCTCAGATTGTGTACAAACCAATTTTCATCAGCTGGAGGTTTCTTTTTTTTTTTTTCCCCCAGAGACAGAGAGAGTCAGAGAGAGGGACAGATAGGGTCAGACAGACAGGAACGGAGAGAGATGAGAAGCATCAATCATTAGTTTTTCGTTGCAACACCTTAATTGTTCATTGATTGCTTTCTCATATGTGCCTTGACCGCGGGCCTTCAGCAGACTGAGTAACCCCTTGCTCGAGCCAGTGACCTTGGGTCCAAGCTGGTGAGCTTTGCTCAAACCAGATGAGCCCGTGCTCTAGCTGGCGACCTCAGGGTCTCGAACCTGGATCCTCTGCACCCCAGTCCGACGCTCTATCCACTGTGCCACTGCCTGGTCAGGCAGACGAAGGTTTCTTTATTGACAGAATTGGAGTGATGTAGGGCAGTGGTCCCCAACCCCCGGGCCGCAGACTGGTACCGGTCTGGGGGCCATTTGGTACCGGTCCGCAGAGAAAGAATAAATAACTTACATTATTTTTGTTTTATTTATATTTAAGTCTGAACGATGTTTTATTTTTAAAAAATGACCAGATTCCCTCTGTTATATCCATCTAAGACTCACTCTTGACGCTTGTCTCGGTCATGTGATACATTTATCCGTTCCACCCTAAAGGCCCATCCGTGAAAATATTTTCTGACATTAAACCAGTCCATGGCCCAAAAAAGGTTGGGGACCACTGAAGTAGGGCAAGCACCAGAATTGAAGTCAACCATATTCTAGAAATTTCTGAATGATTGGCTGAATTCCCTTTAATACCTCTAATCTTAGAAGTATAGCTTCATTTGCCTTAGCCCCAGGTTTTAGTTCATCTATGACTGGGGTTAGCCACTTTGCCTGTCCCGGTGGGCTGGTTGCTCAAACTCAAGAATTGACCTGTTCTTGAGTTTCAGCCAGCCAAGCCTCATCAGTGGTACTGCAGGATACTGGGGTTTCATCACATGTTAACAGGCCTGCTCTGGAGGAACCTGTAGGTGTAGCTGTGGTTCTTCCAGAACAAAAGTTACTTGAACTCTAAATTTAGCTAGTAAATTTCATCCAAGTAAGGGTATCGTTTATTCAGGAATGAGAAGAAACTTGTGGCTTAGCATAGACCACGCAATTAAGCATTCCGTCGGTTCTAGAAAAGAATTGGTTTTTGTGTCTCCCAGAGGCCTCTGTCAGAGTTACAGTTTGCTGAGTTGTCTTTACTAAAAGAGTGTTTGTTGATCAACTAAAATATCTATAGGGCCACACCCTACTCTTAGTTGTAACCAAGGTTCCTGGGGGGTTAGTTTGATGGGTTGCTGAAGCTATAGAATTCATGAGCCATGTTTTTTGTCTGAATCCACCTTTCCTGAGACAAATTCTAACCTCTCCAGGAACAAGTTTGGGATTTCCCATGTTTGAAACAGACTTTGACCAGCAAAGACTCTTCCACAACAAAATGAACTGATAACATACTAGGGGCCGGATTCCTAATAGAAGTGTGAGAGCTAAGTAATTTTACATACATGTGCTATATGTGGCAGAATATATTGGCTATTCATTCAGTATACATTCTGCTTTCTTCTACAGCACCAGTTTTCATCTTGGTATATGGGAGCCTTACAACAAAGGATACACTTTCCAGAAACTCTGAAAGTTCTGAAGTGTAATCATGTGGCCAAGGTCTGGTTGGTGGGGTGAGCTGTAGTGAGGTAAAACATCTTTCCTTTTAAAAGGAAGGAGTTTCCCCTTTCTTCTCCACTTCTTTTTCTGATGGCTGGAATGTAAATATATAGTAACAGCTATCTAGGACTATGAAGATGTATGTAACAACCAACTTTGTATCTTCTTGTTTGTATTTACTTATCTTTGAATACTAGTTTGGCTGAGTGTTTTTTTTATAAACGTATTAAGCATTCCAACACAGTATTTAAAAATGAGTAAGAGAAACAAGGCACATTCAAAGAGATAAGTAGGAAAAAAAATAAAGTTGTTCTTTTTAGGATGAAAATTTTTGCATTTACTTGAGTAGCATCTTATACATATTTGAGTCCTTTCAAACAATTACAGAAATCGATTGCCTTTATTATTTAGCTTGATTAGATATTTTATAATTATTGTGACATTTCCAGTGCATTCTTACTTTGAGAGGGCACTTTGTTTTAGTATAATCTCTTTCTCCTACAGTTCTCATATGTTCTCCCTCAGTAGTTTTGCGACCATAAAAAGAAGGTTGGAATTTCAACCAGGAGAAATGTTTTCAGGGAGTTGTACACAGAATACCCAACATCGCTAAAAGATTCTGCTGAAAATCCATGTGAATATCTAAGATAATGATACACTTTCTGTGTCTGAATAATTATCTCATTATTTTTCTCAAAGCTATGTCTTTGGTGAATGAGTTAAGTTATATAAATTGTGTGTTTGAAGTCCCCTGCTGTCACAATGTTATTTTTAATATTGTTTAGTATTGTTCTGGATCAATAATTCCCTAATTTAGCAATACTAATTTCAGCTGCTTAGTATTCCAGATATATAAAGTCAAATACATCATTGTCTTATTTTGTCTTATTAGCACTTAAAAACTAGTTTTGTTTTACTAACATTTATTTAAATCTATGTGGAAAAGATTTTTGGTTTTCTCCCGATATTCATCTTCCTCATCTTCAATAGTGATATTAAACCTAAATTTTTAGTTTAGTGTATGGCTATTAAGAGTAAAGATTACTGCCTGACCTGTGGTGGTGCAGTGGATAAAGCGTCGACCTGGAATGCTGAGGTCGCCGGTTCGAAACCCTGGGCTTACCCAGTCAAGGCACATGTGGGAGTTAATGCTTCCTGCTCCTCCCCTCCCTCTCTCCCCCCTTCTCTAAAATGAATAAATAAAATCTTAAAAGAAAAAAAAAACAAAGAAAGAAATGCAGAATTTCAGGGCCCACAGAACCAGAATCTGCATTTAAAAAAAAAAAGAGTAAAGATTACTTTTTAAAGTTTTCCTTCTAGTTAACTATGGCCAAGTAATTGTGTTCCACTCAATTGAATGTAAATGGAAATGATTTTTTAAAATGTTTTTTTTAAATTGATTTTAAAAGAGAGGGAGGGAGAGACTAAAACATCGATTCATTCTTGTATGTGCCCTGAGAGATGGAGAAAGGGAGAAATATTGATTTGTTGTCCCTCTTATTCATGCGATTCATTGGTTTCTTGCATGTTGCAGGACCAGTGATTGAACCTGTAAACTTGGAGTAGTAGGACAGCGTTCGAACTAAGAAATACTCGGCTAAGCTTATTGAGGAAGATTTAGGGAAGGCCGGCTCGTGCATAGGGTGCTCCGTTTGTAAGCACCACTGGATGAACCTTGTGCTCTACAGAAAAAATCCTGTGTCAGCACCACTTGACATATAAAGTGAGAAAACTGTGGTCTGTATTTTTGTGCCCAGAATTCATTGTTAAAAATTTAATTCCCAAAGTGACAGTACAGTAAGTCTTTACTTACCATTTTCAATATGGGTGTTTTTTTTTTTACAGGGACAGAGAGAGATTGTCAGAGAGAGAGATAGATAGGGGCAGACAGACAGGAAGGGAGAGAGATGAGAAGCATCAATCATCAGTTTTTCATTGCAACACCTTAGTTGTTCACTGATTGCTTTCTCATATGTGCCTTGACCGCGGGCCTTCAGCAGACTGAGTAACCCCTTGCTTGAGCCAGCGACCTTGGGTCCAAGCTGGTGAGCTTTTTGCTCAAGCCAGATGAACCCACGCTCAAGCTGGTGACCTAGGGGTCTTGAACCCGGGTCCTCGGCATCCCAGTCTGACATCTATCCACTGTGCTACCACCTGGTCAAGCGTCAATATGTTTTTGAAAATAAAAACTTTAAGTGAAAAGACATAAAACAATACCAATTTTATCACAGGCCAATTGATATAAGCAAGAGTTAAATTCCTAGGGCATCTCTCTTTTTTTGTGTGTGACAAAGACAGAGAGGGACAGAGAAAGGGACAGATAGGGACAGACAGACAGGAAGGGAAAGAGATGAGAAGCATCAATTCTTTGTTGTAGTACCTTAGTTATTCATTGATTGCTTTCTCATATGTGCCTTGACTGGGGGGCTACAGCAGACTGAATGAGCACTTGCTCAAGCCAGCGACCTTGGTCTTAAGCTGGTGAGCCTTGCTCAAACCAAATGAACCCACGCTTAAACTGGCAACCTTGGGGTTTCGAACCTGGGTCCTCCACGTCCCAGTCCAACACATTATCCACTGCACCACTGTCTAGTCAGGCTGTAGGGCATCTTTATAGTCATAAAAATATTACCAATCTTCTAATAGCAAATATTGAAATGAATGTGAGCTGTACATACATTTAAGAAAGATAATCATTTTCTCCAACCCACTTATTACATTTCAAGATTACAGGTGACCAGGTTCTGCCCTGGCAGCTCAGGGAGCCACAAAGTGAGATCCATCCAGGACCAGACACCCTTCCATCACTCACACTCAAACTCACTCAGAGGGGACAACGTAGACATGAGAGTTCACAGCTCTGATGTGAGAGGAAACCAGAGTCACCAGATAAAACCCATGCAACATGGGGAGATGTGCATATGCCACACAGACGGTGACCCGGTGTGGCTAGCTATGTTTCTTTCTTGTTAATGTTATAAAGCAGGGGTCCCCAAACTACGGCCCGTGGGCCACATGTGGCCCCCTAAGGCCATTTATCCGGTCCCCGCCACACTTCCGGAAGGGGCACCTCTCTCATTGGTGGTCAGTGAGAGGAGCACATTGACCATCTCATTAGCCAAAAGCAGGTCCATAGTTCCCATTAAAATACTGGTCAGTTTGTTGATTTAAATTTACCTGTTCTTTATTTTAAATATTGTATTTGTTCCTGGTTTTGTTTTTTTTTTTACTTTAAAATAAGATATGTGCAGTATGCATAGGGATTTGTTCATAGTTTTTTTTTATAGTCCGGCCCTCCAACGGTCTGAGGGACAGTGAACTGGCCCCCTGTGTAAAAAGTTTGGGGACCTCTGTTATAAAGGAATGATGTTGAACACTACATTGTTATTTGAGAAAGTGCTGTATTCAGGAAGTGAGGCCTTTGGGAGGTGATTAGTTCACAAGGGCAGAGCCCTCCTGAATGGGATTAAAGCTGAAACAGAATAGAAGAGGTCCTAGAAAGCTAGCTCACCCCTTCTGCCTTGTGAAGACATAGCGAAAAGTTGACAATCTTCAACCCAGAAGCGAGCCCTCACCAGAACTCGACGATGGACTGCCAGCATCCAGAGCTGTGAGCAAATGTCCTGTTGTTTATAGGCCCACAGCCTGTGCTATTTTGTTATAGCAACCTGAATGGACTAATATTGTCCTGGTCAAAAGAAATGGTTTGGCTGGAAAGGAGAGTGTATGGAGCCTAGAGATCCATAGTTTGTGGAGTTTACATGCCCATGCCTGTGTGAGCTAGTTACCTTGTCCTGCTTTAGCTGAGCCAAGGAGTTCCACTAGTTTCGTGCTGGACCTTCCAGAGGTCGGTCATTGTGAGAGGGACAAGAGGAGACCGAGGTACAGGGGTAGCCACCACAGGAATCCAGCAGGCATATGGTTTGTCTCTGTTTGGCCTGTGTTTAGTTTACTGACATGACTATTTTATATGAATGTACATGTTTGTCTTTTTTTGGGGGGGCATCTCATTCATTTTCATCTTAAATCTCTTCTATGACTTTACTCCAAATGGCATATATCTGGAGTGTGCCTTTAAATGATATTAGGTTCATTTCACTTTTGAAAATGTGCTGGTGGACAGTGCCTTGGGCATATCTTATCCAGGACTCTCAATTTGCTACCTATTTGAGAAACTCTGCCAGGAGATTCAACAGAGAAAGGAAGTATCTCAATTCCTACCTAGAGCATTAATGGTGATAATCAGTAGACAGAACATCCCAGGGTTACAAAGATGCTGGGTTCTTTGATAACATCACAGCTTTGTTGTGGTGCTGTAAAGATAATGATGGACCAGGCTGCTTCTGTATTTTCATGCAGACAACATGAAACAATATCAGGCCACAACGAGCGGAAGTGTTGAGAAACAGGTAGTTTGGAGATAAAGGGAGGTCAGATGTAATGTGCTAAACAGTCACATCTGCTTTTGCTTCCATCATTTCCTGGCTCTGTTATCCTGCACAAGTTACTGAACCTCTCTCTATGGAACCAACTGCAAATGCAGGGATGCGCACTCTGGGTACATGGCTGGGGTCTAGCACTAATACACTGTTAACTGTCCCACAAAGATAACTTGTCCCTGCTCATAGTAAATGCTCAGTAAATATTGGCTTGATCCCTTGCCCCTACTCATGCTTACTAATGTGACCTAGAGGAGTGACCAGGACTCTATGTCTCTTAGCTTTCAAACCAGTGGGGTTTTTGTTTGTTTGTTTGTTTGTATTTTTCCGAAGCTGGAAACGGAGAGGCAGTCAGACAGACTCCCACATGCGCCCGACTGGGATCCACCCGGCATGCCCACCAGGGGGCGATGCTCTGCCCATCTGGTCACAGTGTTCAGCAAACTCATTAGTCAACAGAGCCAAATATCAATAGTATAACAATCAAACTTTCTTTCTTTCTTTCTTTTTTTTTTCCTGTATTTTTCTGAAGCCGGAAACGGGGAGAGACAGTCAGACAGACTCCTGCATGCGCCCGACCAGGATCCACCTGGCACGCCCACCAGGGGGCGACACTCTGCCCACCAGGGGGCGATGCTCTGCCCCTCCGGGGCGTCCCTCTGTTGCGACCAGAGCCACTCTAGCGCCTGGGGCAGAGGCCGAGGAGCCATCCCCAGCGCCCGGGCCATCTTTGCTCCAGTGGAGCCTTGGCTGCAGGAGGGGAAGAGAGAGACAGAGAGGAAGGAGAGGGAGAGGGGTGGAGAAGCAGATGGGCACTTCTCCTGTGTGCCCTGGCCGGGAATCAAACCCGGGACTCCTGCACGCCAGGCTGACACTCTACCACTGAGCCAACCAGCCAGGGCCCAATCAAACTTTCTTTTGAGAACAAATTTTTTAAACTTAAACTATATAGGTAGGTACATTGTTATTAACTTAATTAGGGCACTCCTAAGCTGGCCTTTTCTAAACACTCAGGGGGCCAAAGAGCCACATGTGGCTCGCAAGCCGCTGTTAGCTGACCAAGTTGCTAGGAGATATTTGGCTTAAAAACAAAACAAAACACTGGTTTGGCCCTGGCCGGTTAGCTCAGTGGTAGAGCGTCGACCTGGCGTGCGGGAGTCCCGGGTTCGATTCCCGGCCAGGGCACACAGGAGAAGCGCCCATCTACTTCTCCACCTCTCCCCCTTTCCTTCCTCTCTCTCTCTCTCTTCCCCTCCTGCAGCCAAGGCTCCACTGGAGTAAAGATGGCCCGGGCGCTGAGGATGGCTCTGTGGCCTCTGCCTCAGGCACTAGAATGGCTCTGATTGCGGCAGAGCGACGCCCCAGATGGGCAGAGCATCGCCCCCTGGTGGGCATGCCGGTGGATCCTGGTCTGGCACATGCGGGAGTCTGTCTGACTGCCTACCAGTTTCCAGCTTCAGAAAAATACAAACAAACAAACAAACAAACAAAACAAAAAAACAAAAAAAAAAACCCCCACTGGTTTGAAAACTAAGAGACATAGAGTTCTGGTCACTCCTCTAGCATTAATTTTGCACATGTGAATAAATCATTTTACTTTTTTAAGCCTTAGTTTCTTGATCTGTAAAAGGGGTAGATGAGACAGAGAGCCCTATATCTATCTTTAAGATATAAAAATAAAAAAATAAATTGTAATTTAAATAGTACAGTTCCTTTAGTATTGCTATCATATGACCCTATATCAGTCGTTTAGTTGAACATCATCTTTTTTCTTACTTTAATAAAAATTTTCACTTATTTATTTATTTATTTATGTTTGTTTGTTTTGCCTTATGTAGCTTTTTTCACTTCTTTTGTCTCTCTCCCTCTCTCTTTTAAATTTTACTTAAAAATTAAATTTAACAGGATGAAATTGGTCAATAAGAGTACATAGGTTTCAGGTGAAAATTTCTTTTTACAGAGACAGAGAGAGAGAGTCAAAGAGAGGGATAGATAGGGACAGACAGGAACGGAGAGATGAGAAGCATCAATCATTAGTTTTTTGTTGCAACACCTTAGTTGTTCATTGATTGCTTTCTCATATGTGCCTTGACCATGGGCCTTCAGCAGACCGAGTAACCCCTTGCTCTAGCCAGAGACCTTGGGTTCAAGCTGGTGAGCTTTTTGCTCAAGCCAGATGAGCCCACGCTCAAGCTGGCAACCTTGGGGTCTTGAACCTGTGTCCTCTGCATCCCAGTCAGATGCTCTATCCACTGCACTACTGCCTGGTCAGGCTCAGGTGAAAATTTCTATAGCATTTGAACTATTGATTATGTTGTATACTCATCATCCAAAGTCAATTTATTTTCTGCCACTTTATATTTGTTCCCTTTACACCGTTCCCCCCACCCCTCTTCTATACTCCCTCTCCTTTTCTCCTACTTCACTTTTATCTATGTCCCTGAGTCTCAGTTTTATATTTCACTTATGTGCGAAATCATACAGTTCTTAGCTTTCTCTTATGTACTTATTTCACTCAGTATAATGTTCTCAAGGTCCATTCATGTTGTTGTAAATGGCTCTATGGACGTCAGAGAAATGGTGGCATGAGAGATACTCCTCATCTCTCCCCCTGAAATTTCAACAAATTCTACAACAATATGCAGAGAAAACCCCCCAGATGAACCTGAAATATACACACACCGATAGACAAAGGTATGATCGTGCAAGAAGGTGGGCCAAAGCTCAGAAGAAAAATAATACCAGAGGACTGAGTCTTTCTCCCTCCTCACGGGCCTGAGAGAAGGAGGCACTGTTTGTGCAGGCTTTGTCTCAGACCTGGAGGAACCCAGTGGAGAGCCTGGGGGGAAGGAGCAGAGCAAGGGGCGGCGACTGGGGAGCAGGGCAGCTCCCCGGCATCTGCTGCACCCGTGATTGCAAGGCTGAGCTATTACAGAGACGTGGCACACACAAAGTCAGTGGCAAGCTCCCAAGAACTGTAGGTTAATAGCTGGTGGAGATCGGCCCCAGGACACTGGGATGTGCTTGATCTACCCACCCAACTGGCACAATTTAGCCTTGTGGTGCCAGACATGCTTGATCTAGGATCTGGGATCTGTGCCCCACCAGCTCTGAAGCTCGGGCACTAGCTTGCTGGAGGGAGTTTAGCATGTGTGGACAGGAAGCCCCTGATCTGTGATCTCTGCTGCAGCTGTTCCTGAGACTCAGGGACACTGGCATGTGGCATGCACCCCTGGTCCAGCCCAGGGCTATGCCTGGAGAGTTTAGAGTGATATTGGAAGAGGGACTGGACTCTGTCACCATAGCCTCCCAGTTCCTCATTGCTCTCCTTGCTGGGAAAAAACAGTGGTTGCAGACCCCCTTCCAGTAGGTCTCCAGGTTGTTCTCTCTTGTGAGAGGCGGGCACCCAGAGGCTAGATCCCTTGCTCTGTGGGATGTGGGGGAGGGCCCTGGAGGACTCCTGGTCAGTCAGTGCTGGTATCATAAAGTTGCAAAGTCCTAGCAATAAGCCCTTCCTACCAATACCACGACTCTGCTTTCGTCATTACAAAGGTGACAACTAGGCCTTAATAGATCACCCAAGAATCTTGCAGAGGTAAATCTTGTAGTGCAGTGCTCCCTTCCAGAAAAAAGAATAATTATCTCTTATTGGGGTTATTACCAATATCACTTGCAAATGCCATCATGGAAAAAAAATCAAATATGAAGATACAAGACAGAGATATAGCTCAGATAGATGATGAAAAATTCCCAAGAAAAATTCTCAGTTACATGGAAACCTTGGAGCTTAATGACAGAGAATTCAAAATTGAAGCTCTAAAAATACTCAATAAGATACAAGAAAACACTGAAAGGCAATTTAGTGAGCTCAAAAAATAACTTAATGAACAAAAAGAGTACCTCACCATAGAAATTGAAACTATAAAAAAGAACTGAACAGAGATGAAAAATTCAATACACTAACTGAAAAATAAGGTAACAAGCTTAGCCAATAGAACAAGCCAGATAGAGTAGAGAATCAGTGACATTGAAGACAGACAACTAGAGATACTACAGAGAGAAGAAGAGAGAGACTCATGAATTAAAAAAAATGAGAAAACCCTACAAGAATTGTCTGACTCTATCAGGAAGAGCAATATAAAAATAATGAGTATATTAGAAGAAAAAGGGGAAAGGGAATGTAGAACATATTGAAACAAATAATCAATGAGAAATTCCCAAGCCTGTGGAAGAGTTAGTGCCTCGAATCCAAGAAGCAAATAGAACACCAAGTTACCTCAACCCAAACAAACCTACTCCAAGGCACATCGTAATGAAATTATCATAAATCTGTGACTAAGAAAGAATCCTCATGGCAGCCAGGGAGAAGAAGGATATAGCAAATAAAGAAAGGCCCATTAGGCTATCATCAGATTTCTCAGCAGAAACTCTAGGAGCAAAAAGAGATTGGACTCCAACATTACAGTACTGAAAGAGAGGCACTACCAACCAAGAATACTATATCCATCAAAGCTATTCTTCAACTATGAAGGGGAAATGAAAACATTTACAGACATACAGAGCTGAGGAAATTTATCACTGGAAAACCCCACTACAGGAAATATTTAAGGGGGTTATCCAACCAGATACAAAGAACAAAACAAGACAAAATTACAAAAAAAATTTTTTTAAACAAAACCACAATAAAAACAAGGATAATATGTGACAATAACACAAAAGGGAGAGGATAAAGATCAGCAGTGACAAAAGAGGATGGAGTACAGAAGCTCTCATGAGATAATAGACTCTAATAAATATGATAATTTTTCTTCTAATAACATAATGGTAACCACCCCTGAAAATGCCACTAATGAAACACATAGCTTAAAAAGAGAAGACATAGGCCTGACCTGTGGTGGCGCAGTGGATAAAGCGTCAACCTGGAAACGCTGAGGTTGCCGGTTCAAAACCCTGGGCTTGCCTGGTCAAGGCACATATGGGAGTTGATGCTTCCTGCTCCTCTCCCCTTCTCTCTCTCTCTCTCTCTCTCTCTCTCTCTCTCTCTCCCCTCTCTATAATGAATAAATAAAATTAAAAAAAAAAAAAAAAGAGAAGACATAGCATATAGAAGTGTGGAACATCACCAAACAAAAACAAATTACAAAAAATAAAAAAGAAGAACCAAACAAAACACAAAGCTCTCAGAAAGCAGTATATAAAATGGCAATAGGAAATCCTCAAGTGTCAATAATTACACTAAATGTAAATGGATTAAACTCACCAATAAAGAGCACAGAGTAGCAGATTGGATCAAGAAGCAAAACCCAACAGTATGCTGCCTTCAAGAGACACATCTAAGCTACAAGGATAAAAATAGATTCAAAGTGAAAGGTTGGAAAAGGATTCTCCAAGCAAATAATATCCAGAGAAAAGCAGGTGTAGCTATACTCATATCTGACAATGCTGACTACAAGACAACAAAGGTAACCAGAGACAAGGATTGACATTTGATAATGATAAAGTGGACAGTTCTTAATATAAATGCACCAAACCAAGGAGCACCAAAATATATATCACAACTACTAACTGATCTAAAATTGCAAACCGAAAAAAATATAATCATACTTGGAGACCTCAAAAGACCATTGATGACTTTAGATTGTGCATTCAAATAGAAAATCAAGCCTGACCAGGCGGTGGCGCAGTGGATAGAGTGTTGGACTGGGATGCGGAAGGACCCAGGTTCGAGACCCCAGGGTTTGCCAGCTTGCGCACGGGCTCATCTGGGTTGAGCAAAAAAAAAAAAAAGCTCACTAGCATGGGCCCAAGGTCACTGGCTCGAGCGAGGGGTTACTCAGTCTGCTGAAGGCCTACGGTCATGGCACATATGAGAAAGCAATCAATGAACAACTACGGTGTCGCAACGAAAAACTGATGATTGATGCTTCTCATCTCTCTCCGTTCCTGTCTGTCTATCCCTCTGACTCTCTCTCTGTCCCTGTAAAAAAAAACACACACAAATAGAAAATCAATAAAGAAATATTGGCCTTAAATGAAACACTAGAACAAATGGACATAATAGACATCTACAGGACATTTCATCCCAAAAAGTCAGAGTATACATTTTTCTTCAGTGTACACGGAACATTGTCAAGAATAAACCATATGCTGGGCCAAAAACCAACATCAACAAATTCGGAAAGATTGAAATTATACCAAGCATATTCTCTGACCATAAGGATTTGAAACTAGAATTCAAGTGCAAAAAAGAAGTAAACACACCCACAAAAATGTGGAAATTAAACAACATACTTCTAAAAAATGAATGGGTCAAAGAAGAAATAAAAGAAGAGATCAAAAGATATATTCAGACAAATGAAAATGAGAACAAAACATATCAGAATCCCTGGGATGCAGGAAAGCAGTAATAAGGGAAGTTCATATCATTACATGCTTATATGAAAAAGCAAGAGAAAAACCAAGTAAACAACCTAACATCATATCTTAAGGAACTAAAAAAGAAGAACAAAGGCAAACCAAAACCAGCAGAAGAAAGGAAATAATAAAAATTAGAGCAGAAATAAATGAAATAGAGAACAGAAAAACTATAGAAAAAATTAATAGAACTAAGAGCTGGTTCTTTGAAAAGATCAATAAAATTGACAAACCCTTGGCAGGGCTCACTAAGGAAAAAGAGAAAAGACTCATATAAACAAAATCCAAAATGACAGAGTAGAAATTACCACAGATATAAATATACAAAGGATTATTGCAGAATACTATGACAAATTATATGCCACCAAATTTAACAATATAGAAGAAATGGATAAACTTCTAAAACAATACAATCTTCCTAGACTGAATCACAAAGAAGTAGAAAGCCTAAGTAGACCAATAAACAGGGAGGAAATAGAAACAATTATCAAAAACCTACCAAAAAATAAAAGTTTGGGGCCAGATGGATAAAATAGTGAATTCTACCAAACAGTCAAAGAATTGGTTCCTATCCTTCTCAAAATCTTCCAAAAAATTGAAAATGAAGCAATACTTCCAAACACATTTTATGATGTCAACATAACCCTCATACCAAAACCTGGCAAGGACAATACAAAAAAAAGAAAACTACAGACCAATATCTCTAATGAATACAGATGCAAAAATCCTAAACAAAATACTAGCAAATCGAATACAACAACACATTAAAAAAATAATTCATCATGATCAAGTGGGATTCATCCCAGAAACACAAGGATGGTTCAATATACGTAAAACGATTAACATCATACACCATATCAACAAAACAAAGAACAAAAACCATATGATTCTATCGATAGATGCAGAAAAGGCATTTGATAAAATACAACATCCTTTTATGTTTAAAACACTCAGCAAAATGGATACGGTATAGAAGAAAAATATCTCAACATAATAAAGGCCACTTATGACAAACCATCAGCTAACATCATACTAAATGGTAAAAAAATAAAAACTTTTTTGCCTGACCTGTGGTGGCGCAGTGGGATAAAGCGTCGACCTGGAACACTGAGGTCGCCGGTTCGAAACCTTGGGCTTGCCTGGTCAAGGCACATATGGGAGTCGAAGCTTCCTGCTCCTCCCCCTTTCTCTCTCTCTCTGTCTCTCTCTCTCACTCCTCTCTCTCTAAAAAATCAATAAATAAAATATTAAAAAAAATAAAAAAAAATAAAAACTTTTCTTCTAAAGTCAGGAACAAGACAAGGTTGCCCACTCTTTCGCCTCCTATTCAACATAGTGCTGGAAGTTGTAGTGAGAGCAATCAGACAAAAGAAAGAAATAAAAGGCATTCATATTGGGAAAGAAGAAGTAAAGGTTTCACTTTTTGCAGATGACATGATCCTGTATATAGAAAACCCCAAAGACTCCACAGAAAGCTATTAGAAATAATAAACCAATACAGCAGGGGTCCCCAAATTATGGCCCGCGGGCCGCATGCGGCCCTCTGAGGCCATTTATCCGGCCCCCACCGCACTTCTGGAAGGGGCACCTCTTTCATTGGTGGTCAGTGAGAGGAGCATAGTTCCCATTGAAATACTGGTCAGTTTGTTGATTTGAATTTACTTGTTCTTTATTTTAAATATTGTATTTGTTCCTGTTTTTTTTTTTTTTTACTTTAACATGATATGTGCAGTGTGAATAGGGATCTGTTCATAGTTTTTTTTTATAGTCCGGCCCTCCAACGGTCTGAGGGACAGTGAACTGGCCCCCTGTGTAAAAAGTTTGGGGACCCCTGCCAATACAGTAAGGTAACAGGATACAAAATTAATATACAGAAGTCTATTGCTTTCTTATATGCCAACAATGAAATCTCAGAAAATGAACTAAAAAAAAATAATTCCCTTTACAGTAGCAACAACAACAAAAATACCTAGGAATAAACATAACAAAGAATGTAAAGGACCTATATACTGAAAACTACAAAGCATTATTAAAGGAAATTGAAAAAGACACAATGAAATGGCAAAATATTCCTTGTTCGTGGATAGGAAGAATAAATATAGTTAAAATGGCCATACTATCCAAAGCAATATACAAATTTAATGCAATTACCATCAAAATTCCAATGTCATTTTTTAAAGAAATGGAACAAAAAATTATCAGGTTTATATGGAACCATAAAAAACCTCAAATAACCAAAATAATCCTAAGGGGAAAAAAAAGAAGCTGGAGGAATTACAATACCTGATTTTAAACTATACTACAAAGCCACAATATTCAAAACAGCATGGTATTGGTAGAAAAATAAACACACAGACCAATGGAACAAAATAGCTCAGAAATAAAACCACATACATATGGTCAAATCATCTTTGATAAAGGAGCCAAAAACACACAATGGAGAAAAGAAAGCATCTTCAATAAATGGTTCTGAGAAAATTGGAAAGCCACATGCAAAAGATTGAAATTTGACTACAGTTTATCTCCTTGCACAAAAATTAATTCAAAATGGATCAAAGAACTAAACGGAAGATCTGAAACAATAAATTACATAGGTATTAAACTCATGGATCTTGGCCATAAAGCACATTTTATGAATTTGGCTCCAAAGGCAAGGGAAATAAAGGCAAAGATAAATGAACGGGACTGCAACAGACTAAGAAGCTTCTGCACAGAAAACAAAACAAAAAAAACCAACCAAACAAAAAAAAAACCCAAACAAACAAAAAACCTGTCAACAAAACAAATAGATAACCCACTAAATGGGAGATGATATTTTCAAACAACAGCTCAGATAGGAACTAATATCCAAAATATATAAAGAACTCACAAAACTCAGCAACAAACAAACAATCCAATAAAAAATTAGAAAAGGATATGAACAGACACTTCTCCAATGAAGAAATAGAAATGGCCAACAGATATGAAAAAATACTCATTATCACTAACTATTCGAGAATTGCAAATCAAAACTACAATGAGATACCACCTCATACCTGTTAGATTAGCTATTATCAACAAAACAGGTAATAACCACTGCTGGAGAGGCTGTGGAAAAAAAGGAACCCTCATTCACTGTTGGTGGGAATGTAAATTAGTGCCACCATTATGGAAGAAAGTATGGTGGTTCCTCAAAAAATTACAAATAGAACTACCATATGACCCAGCAATCCCTCTACTGGGTATATACCCAACAAAACTTGAAAACATGGGTACATAAAGACACATGCCCCCCATGTTCATCGTAGCATTGTTCACTGTGTCCAGATCATGGAAACAACCAAAGTGTCCTCTGATAGAGGATTAAATAAAGAAGAGGTGGTATATATATATATAATGGAATACTACTCAGCCATAAGAAACCATGACATAGTATCATTTACGACATCGGTTCTCAACCTGTGGGTCGCGGCCCCAGCGGGGGTCAAACGACCAAAACACAGGGGTCGCCTAAAGTAATCAGAAATACATATTTTATTTAAAACCCCAATGTATTGTATAATAAATATGTATTTTCCGATGGCTTTAGGTGACCCCTGTGTTTTGGTCGTTCGACCCCCGCCGGGGCCGCGACCCACAGGTTGAGAACCGCTGATTTACGACAACATGGATGGACCTTGATAACATTATACTGAGTGAAATAAGTAAATCAGAGAAAGCTAAGAACTGTATGATTTCATACATAGGTGGGGCACAAGGTTGAGACTCATGGACAGAGACAGGGTGCAGTGGCTACCAGGGAGAAGGGAGGGGTAGAGTGGCAGGGGGGTGGGAGGAAGGAGAGGGGCTTAAAGAGAAACAAAATATAGGGTGACAGAAGATGATTTAACTTTGGGTGATGGGTATACAACATACGATGTCCAAACGATGTGGAGATGTTTTCTCTAAATCTGTGTACTCTAAATGACTAGTCACCATAGTAAATTTAATTGTCTAAATAAAAAAATAAAAAGAAAAAAATGAAAAGAAAAAAAATGACACTATGTCATCATTTCTTATGGCTCAGTAGTATTTCATTGTATATATATATATACGATATATGTACCACATCTTCTTTATCCAATTCTCTATCAAGGGACACTTTGGGTGTTTACATGTCTTGGCCACTGTGAATAATGCTGCAATGAACATGGAGGTGCATGTGTCTTTATGTACTACTGTTTTTGAGTTTTTGAGTAGATACATAGTAGAGGGATTTCTGGGTCATATGGTAGTTCTATTCTTAATTTTTTGAGGAACTATCTTACTTTCTTCCATAATGGTTGTATAATTTGCATTTTGACCAGCAGTGAATGAGGATTTCTTTTTCTCCACAGCCTCTCCAACACTTGTTATTACCTGTCTTGTTGATAATAGCCAATTTAACAGGTGCCAGGTGGTATCTCATTGTAGTTTTGATTTGTATTTCTCAAATAGCTAGAGATGAGCATCTTTTCCTATGTTTGTTGGTGATTTGTAAATCCTCTTGGGAGAAATGTCTGTTCAGGTCCTCTCCCCATTTTTAATTTGATTGTTTGCTTGTTTGTTGCTGAGCTTTGTGAATTCTTTGTATATTTTGGATATTAACCTTATATCGAAGCTGTTATTTGTGGATATCATCTTCCATTTAGTTGGCTATTTGTTTTGTTGTCAGTTTCTTCTGCTGTGCAGAAACTTTTTAGTTTGATATAATCCCATTCATTTATTTTTGCCTTTGCCTTCCTTGCCTTTGTGGTCAAATTCCTAAATTGTTCTCTACAGCCAAGGTCCATGAGTTTAGTACCTATGTTTTCTTCTATGTAATTTATTGTTTCAAATCTTTTATTTAGGTCTTCGATCTATTTTGAATTAACTTTTGTGCAGGGGATCAAACTGTAGTGAAGTTTCATTCTTTTGCAAATGGCTCTCCAGTTTTCCCAGCATCATTTATTGAAGAGGCTTTTTTTTTTCTCTACTGTGTGTTTTTGGCTCCTTTGTCAAAGACGATTTGTCTATTGTATGTGGTTTTATTTCTTGCTCTCTGTTCTGTTCCATTGGTCTGTATGTCTGTTTTTCTGCCAATTATCATGTTGGTTAATTATTGTGGCTCTATAGCAAAATTTGAAGTCAGGTAGCATAATACCTCTGGCTTCATTCTTTTTCCTCAGGATTGCTTTGGCTATTTGGGGTTATTTATGGTTCCATACAAATCTGGTAATTTTTTTGTTCTATTTTTTTAAAAACTAACTTAGGGATTTTGATGGGAAATATATTACATTTGTATATTGCTTTGGGTAATATGGCCATTTTAAATATATTGATTCTTCTAATCTATGAATATGGAATATGTTTTCATTTCATTATGTCTTTTTCAATTTCTTTCAATGTTTTATAGTTTTCAATATAAGGCCCTTCTCATCCTCTGTTAAATTTATATCTAGGTATTTTATTCTTTGGTTGCAATTGTAAAAGGATTTTTTAAAATTCATTTTCTGATGTTTCATCATTGGCATATAGGGAAACAGTGGACTTTTGTATATTGATTTTGTATCCTGGGACTTTACTGTATTGGTTTATTATTTCTAATAGTATTTTGGTGGAGAACATCATCTTGCAATGGATGAAGATGTTGCTTTATTTTCTTAAAAATTTAACATGCCAAGGAGTAAAAACATTTTTTTTTTGCCAGTTAATGTGATTTCTTCACCTCACTCTTTGTAAAGTTGGATGATTTTTGAACTTTCCATTAAATCATATCTAGCTTGGGATGTCATCTTTCTATATCACTTCAGAATATTAAAGCCTTTGCTGTTAGGCATACTTTAAAATGGCAGGATCAAAGCCTAGTGACCTTTTTAGTAAATACACAGACACACACACATATATATAATGTATTAAAATCGCCTATTTCTAAATATTAACTACAAGGTGATTACAAAGACAATACAAATATGATTACTCTTTTTCTTTAAGTTGAATGCTTTTTTTTTTCCCAGAGACAGAGAGAGAATCAGAGAGAAGGAGAGATAGGGACAGACAGGAATGGAGAGAGATGAGAAGCATCAATCATCAGTTTTTTGTTGTGACACCTTAGTTGTTCATTGATTGCTTTCTCATATGTGCCTTGACCGTGGGGCTACAGCAGACTGAGTAACCCCTTGCTCGAGCCAGCGACCTTGGGTCCAAGCTGGTGAGCCTTGCTCAAACCAGATGAGCCCGCACTCAAGCTGGAGACCTTGGGGTCTCGAACCTGGGTCCTCCGCATCCCAGTCCGACGCTCTATTCACTGTGCCATTGCCTGGTCAGGCCAAATATGATTACTCTTAAAAGAAAGTACAAAAGAGCTGTGTCACATATTTATATGAACTTGGTGGAAATGTCTATGTAACTGAATAAATTTTAAAAAAGTGTAACTGAAGCTGAATATTTTCAAGTGTTTGTTTGTGTTCTAAGTTTTCTACAAAGCTTACCTTAAGGAATAGATGTCTTTGAAGCCACCAGCTTAAAGGTATTATGGTTGTTTTGTGTATATATGTATAATTATAACAAACTATAGGTATATAATAAAATGATGAACAATGAAGTTTGTTAAAACAGTGTTTCATTTTGTTCTCTGCCAATTAAATTAAGGCATAGTTATTACCAGCCCTGGACTATCTCCATGTTGTTGAGTGAATTTACTGTGTTGAGGTCATTTTTCCTTATACATGACTCTTGCTGGTCAGTAGGAGGCTCATGGAAGAAAATGAGAGTGAATTAGGTACATTCACTATAGTGGGGGAAACTCTTGATGGCATATCGTATTTTATCTCCTACTGCTAAAAAAGCAGCATGGAGATGACTCCATGTAATGAGGCCAACGACGTTTGCTTCATTACTTTTTGCAAAATAATTTTATAAAGTGTTTGAACATTTTTTATTATTTATGTATTCATTTTTAAGTGAGAGGATGGGAAATAGACTCTCCTTTGCTTACTTACTGGGATTCCCCCCACCTTACAACCCTTGTCTCTCCTCAACATCTTGGCCAATGCTGGAACCAATAACGTGCCTGGCTGCAGAGGGGAAGGAGAGTTTTATAAAGTGACAAGTAGTTGGGTCTCACCAAAATCAGATTCAGATTCTCAGAGGTGGATCTTATATATTTGAAAATGTGAGCAGGATTAGACAGGTTCTGAACGGCTGAGTTATCCTGGGAGCTTCATCTTCCTAAAGCTTCTACGAGGGTGTTTGACATGGCAGAAATAGATTCCGTTTGCTTGGAGGAAATAGTGTAACTGACATAATTTAAAACCAGAGAACATTTAACTGATTTTGATTGTGTTTAAAATTTTTGTTTTAACTTGCTTGAAAAACTGTAATTTTTTACAAATCTTTAAACTGCACGTGGATGCATGATCACCAATATTGTCTGACCTAGTAGAAAGGTGCTTCAGCTATCATATGCAGTCACATGCTAAGCAGAATGGCTGGAGTGGAAAGACAGTGATGTGTACTAGAGGGAGAGCTGTGATAGCCCTCGAGACTTGCTGATGTCAGCGATTGTATCCTGAAAGTACTTTTGTGGTTTTATTCTTCATCATGGCACTGAGCTATTCTTTCAGGCACCAGATGTCAGGAATATTTATGCCACTGGAAAGGAATTAGACATTTCTATAATCATTTTCTTGTTTACACTTTTTTCCCTTAGTTATTTTTAGGGACAGTGAAGCTGTTTCATTTCTGATTAACATTCAAAGGGTATCACAGTGAGATATTTCTGCTGTGTTTATAGGGTTGAGAATGTGTAATATGTTGTAGAGGAAAGTGTAATAGGGTTTTGAAAGTGCTGCAGACTGCCTGGGCTCGATCCTGGTTCAGCCACTGACACTGTTTCATCTACTGCCCAATAATAAAATGTCCCATTTTTCTGGATTTGGTTGACTTATTTATCGTGACATTGCTCAGTTTGTTCCCCAAACCCATATTTTTCATAAACTGGTAGCTAGATCTAAACATTTTATTCTTAGAAAAGAAATCTTTATATTTCTGGATTTTAAAAAAATCAAATGGAATAATATTGCTTGTATTCAGCCAAATCCATGAAAACAAAATCTGCTTGATGATTATTTTCCATCTGAGGTGACTGGTTATGTCAGTGTCATGAAAATGCATCCTGGATAATGAGAGTATTCGAGTTAGTAGATCATGTTAGTAGTTATATGAAAAAACCCAGATGAACTTTTTATTTGGCATTAATGTAGAGCACTAAAGAATATTGATTGTAGTTTTTATTTTTAGCATTGAAAGGCATGGTAGGCAGTCTAAGCTTTAAAATACCTGGAAAGATGACCCTGTATATATACTTTACAATAATTAATCTTATGCTCTATAAATTTCACTTCACTAAAACACATCACACACAAAAAAATTAGAAAGAGTAAAATTTCCCACATGGGAGGTGCGAGGACTTTCTATCAATTTTAAATTAATCATCTGTCTCATTAGTTTCTGTTTTTGTTTTTAAATTACTAGCATTCTTTTCTGTTGTGGTCTCCCTTCTGTCACTACCAGGTTGAACTCTAAACTAAAGTTAATAGTATATATAAAGTCATCAGAAGGTCAGTACAACTGTATGAATTCACACATAGGTGAGATATAAAATGGAGACTCATGGCCATAGATAAAAGTGAAGTGGTTACCAGGGGGAGGGGGAGATAGAGGACAGGGATGGGGGGGGCAAGGGAAAGGGTATAAAGAGGGACTAATATAGGATAATGAAAAATAATTTGACTTTGGGTGATGGGTATACAACATAATTAGCAGTTCAAATACTATAGAAATATTTACCTGAAACCTATGTACTTTTATTGATCAATTTTACCCTGCTAAATTAAATTTTCTAAATAAAATTTTAAAAATGGAAATAAAATTTTAAAAAGCTTGAAAAAACAAATTTCTCTCCTGTCATTGATTTTCAGTGACTAATCAGTTACTTATAATTTAGTCACTTTTCTGACAGAAAAGTTTGGGGTATGTATAATGCCTTGGTGGCGTGTTGTTAAAATGTGAACTGCTTTGCCTTCTACATTGCCATGAAAATGATAATGGGGTACTCTGAAAGTTATACGTATGTCTTATTCCTTATTAATTATCTAGGTAATTGTAACATTTCTTTGCATTGTATGAGCTATAGTGAGCAGGCCAACAGATGCCTTGCAGAATGGAAATTTGAAGTAGAATTTGACCAGAAAGTAGGGAAAGCTGTTGATAAATAGCGAACATTCCTCTCCCTTAAATACCCATAAATCAAAAAACGCAGTGTGGCCTTGGAATTAATTTGAGTTTAGTTTTGAAATGAGTTACAGTAAGTTCCTCCAATTCTGCTTTCTTTCACTTGTTAGTCTCTTTAGTAAAAAGTAATCATTCAGAAAACAATGTCTCAATTTACTTTCTGCATAAGAACAACCAAACAACCAACTTAAAAGACCCCTGTATATGGATCTACAGATTTTGGTTTAATTAATCTTTAGGAAACTCACCAGACTGTAATGTCTGAACTACACTGAGAGTCACTGTCTATAGGCATGGGTATTTCATTCTGATACTGCTGTTTTAATTTCTTTCTCTGTGCTTCATTTTTGATTATTTAAAAATTTTCTTCCTGTTGAAGATAATTTGTTATTTGTTAATAGTTACAAGACAAATAAAACCAATGTTTTTGTTTCATGATAGACATAAAAGGCTGACCCACTATGTGTCAGATAACAACATTTCCTCCCCTTGGAAGTATTTTTCTGATACTTTTAAGAAAACATTTCTGGTATTTTACGGAAGCATTTAATTCTCTTCCCCACCATCAGAGATGTTGGCTAAGTTTGATGACCAACAGAATTTGAAAAGTCTAACAAGGTGAATACTATTGTGTTGTCAAGGATAATAACAATTATTGTATTGGCTTCTTTCCCATGAACTGTACCCTCTGAGTCTCAGGCCCAGTGAACCAGCAATGAACAAAAAATTGGAAATTCTAGAAGCTCTGAGGAAAATGCCATCTCCAGACTCACCAGGTCTAAAACGGGAAAGGGTGCCAAGAAAAAACAGAGATGGACAGATTTTTCCATAGGGCAGTATAGGTCCTACTCTTCTCTTCCTTCACAAACTTAAAGGAATCAAGGACGTATAAAGAAAGAATGTACATTTTGGCATGTTACCTTTTTACTCCCTTGAAAATACTCATCCAGGCCTTGCTGGTTTGCTCAGTGGTAGAGCATTGATCTGGTGTGTGGATGTCCTGGGTTTGATTCCTGGTCAGGGCACACAGGAGAAGCACGCATTTGCTTCTCTACTTCTCCCCCTCTTGCTTCTCTCTCTCTTTCTCTCCCCCTCCTGCAGCCATGGCTCAATTGGACTGAGTAGGCCCCAGGCACTGAGGATGGCTCCATGTCCTTTGCCTCAGGCGCTAAGAAAAACTTGGTTGCTGAGCAATGGAGCAAGGGCCCCAGATGGGCAAAGCATCACCCCCTAGTGGGCTTGCTGGGTGGATCCTGGTTGGGCACATGCAATAGTAGTCTGTCTCCCTGCCTCCCCTCCTTTCACCAAATTAAAAAAAAAAAAGAAAGAAAATACTCATTCAAGGATAGAGGTCAATCCGGAGACAACTTTTTATCTTAAAGAGTGGAATGCAATTTGAAGTTCAGGAAAATAACGCCCTTGATTCTTTTATGAGACCACTTGCTCCATCACTGCCTCTACATTGTAAGATCGGCAGTTCAGTCTCTCAAGGCTTTAATGAATGCTTCTTATGTTGCCCTAGAAACCTTTGGGTGGTTAGCCCAACGTCACTCTGTCCATTACTTGAAAAGTACCCCGCTTTTCATTTTGCCTTGAATTTTGTTGAACTGTTTTATTCTATCATTGTCAAGATGATAAGCTATGGAGTTATATTGTGTGGGTTTAATATTTTAGGGTTACTAATTACTATCTATGTGAACCTTAGTAAAATGCTTAGTCTTTCTGAACTTCAGTTTCAACATCTTTAAAGTAATAGTACCTAATCCATAAAGTTGTGGTGAATAGTAAATAATAAACATAAATATATATTAATTTAATAATAACTAAATTAAAAAATAATTATGTCCTATCAGTCAGTACAGAGCCTAGCACATAGTGAGAACTGTGTCTATGCTAGATAATTTTCCATCTCCTCCTTCTCTCCCCTTGGTCAATCTGGCCAGAGCTGGGCTTATCCATTCAATAATAATGTTATAACACAACAAACCTAATGTTGAGCAATAAGAATTTTCTTAGTATATCAACTTTTTTGTTTTGTTTTGTTTTTTTCTTTTACAGAGACAGAGAGAGAGAGTCAGAGAGAGGGATAGACAGGGACAGACAGACAGGAATGGAGAGATGAGAAGCATCAATCATTAGTTTTTCATTGTGCATTGCAACACCTTAGTTGTTCATTGATTGCTTTCTCATATGTGCCTTGACCATGGGCCTTCAGCAGACTGAATAACCCCTTGCTCGAGCCAGCAACCTTGGGTCCAAGCTGGTGAGCTTTTGCTCAAACCAGATGAGCCCGTGCTCAAGCTGGCAACCTTGGGGTCTCGAACCTGGGTCTTCCGCATCCCAGTCCAACGCCCTACCCACTGCGCCACCGCCTGGTCAGGCATATCAACTTTTTTTTATCAAAGAAATTAGATCTCCTTTCTTCATGTTGCCATAGATATAAAAACTGCAATTCCCTCCCATTTTTTCTTAGTTGACTTGTTTTCTGTCAGTGGTGGTGTATTTTTTGCTTTGTCTTAATGTTATTTTATTGGCAAGGACACCATTATAATTGATAATGATTACATAGCTACCATCTAGTCTTAATAGAGCACATTCTGGGGAAAGAGCGGGATGCAGTAGAAACTGAAAATTGTTTATAAAGAGACTGGAGGGTAAACGTGAACTCTTCATGCTGGAAATGGTGGCTGGTTTTGGAATCTGGGTTTCTGCTTTCCTGGAACTGCACCTTCAGCACTACCAAACAACTAAAAATTTGAGTTAATATATTCAAATTTTCACATATTTTGGGGTTCTAAAACTCCTGCAACACATAAGACAGTAGCAACAAATATTCCTGCTTCAGCAGCTCCAAATCAGAGCTGCAGTGTTCTCGTAGAGTAGCATGTCCTTTGATACGGTGTTAGTTGGAACTTAGACTACATTGTGTTCCAGATCTACATTGTTGAAAAGGACCATAGCCTAAGACAGGGATTTCTCTGGGAGAAGTTGATTGATACAGTGAACAGAAGAGAGCAATGGAAATACTTCTGGGTTCCTGCTCTGCCAGGTGGAGAACCTATAAACTTACAAGTCAGATGGAGGAATCTCTCACCAGGAAGTTAATTGTGACATCATAACCCTTGTACTCTGGAGGGAAATCCATCATTGTTACAAATTGTCTTTTCTCCAGAAAAGTATCTAAACGTCCTGTATTTTTGCTCCTGCTTATATCTTCCTTATGATATTACCCACTCTCAAATCTTTCCCAAACCCCCCCCATTTTTTTTTTTTCTTAGCTGGAAACTGGGAGAGACAGTCAGACAGACTCCCGCATGCGCCCGACCGGGATCCACCCGGCACGCCCACCAGGGGCGACGCTCTGCCCACCAGGGGGCGATGCTCTGCCCCTCCGGGGGGGGGGGGGGTCGCTCTGCCGCGACCAGAGCCACTCTAGCGCCTGGGGCAGAGGCCAAGGAGCCATCCCCAGCGCCCGGGCCATCTTTGCTCCAATGGAGCCTTGGCTGTAGGAGGGGAAGAGAGAGACAGAGAGGAAGGAGGGGGTGGGGGTGAAGAAGCAAATGGGCGCTTCTCCTATGTGCCCTGGCCGGGAATCGAACCTGGGTCCCCCGCATGCCAGGCCGACGCTCTACCGCTGAGCCAACCGGCCAGGGCCAAATCCCCCCATTTTTTATTTTGATGTTTATTATATTTCTTTAGAACTCCAAAATTTTCTTTCAATTTCTCTTTTGATCTCCTTCCTCCTTTGGTTCCATTGTTAAATGAGTGAATGTGTTAGTCAGCTCACGCTGCCACAGACTGTGTCTTTGAAAACAGAAATTTATTTTCTCACAATCCTGGAGGCTAGAAGTCTAAGAAAGAAGACAACAGAGCTGATGTATCAGACACAGATCTGAAGATTCCATTTCAGTCTCTGACCCCAATCACACTATGGTAGGCATGAACAGAGCAAGGACGATGGGTCAGGTACAGAAGGTCAGCAGGATGGAGAGCCCTAGATACCTAGCAATGGGATAAACTGGGAATACAAAGACCTTGTTCCTCACAGTGACCTTTCCTCCCTTAGCATGTGATTTACACCCCCTGACCTTTCATATCACTGGTCATGATGTCTGGATCCTCCCCTGATCTTTCCACCCCTAGCACGTTGCTAGTCATGTGGGTTAGACCCCTTAGAGTGAGAACAGAGAGCTACCATTAGGCATTAAGTCCCCAGGACAATGAGATTCTGACCCACAAGTGGATTGCAGACAAAAGACCAATACCTAATAGGCTTCTCTCAGGGTGGTACCATGACAGTTTATTTGGATGAGTTTTTAACATAGCTGTATATCTTACTTGTAAGTGACATTTATTAAATATCATTTATAACTACCTGACTGTGATCTAGGTCAAAGCTTTTGAAATAAGCATGAAATAAAGAACTTTTAATGAGTTTGCAACTATCTCCTCTGAAATTTGCATTCATCCTATTTTAGAATGGAAATCTTGACTAACTAAATTCACTATTTTAAAATAAAATTATTTATCATTTCTAAGTTCTGGACATAGATATAGGTAATGGTTGGTAAATTTCAAAATACAATCCTTTTAAAAAAAATTTTTTTTTTCTTTCTTTCTTTTTTTTTTTTTTGTATTTTTCTGAAGCTGGAAACGGGGAGGTAGTCAGACAGACTCCTGCATGCGCCCGACCGGGATCCACCCGGCATGCCCACCAGGGGGCGATGCTCCGCCCATCTAGGGCGTTACTCTCTTGCAACCAGAGCCATTCTAACGCCTGAGGCAGAGGACATAGAGCCATCCTTAGTGCCCGGGCCAACTTTGCTCCAATGGAGCCTTGGCTGCAGGAGGGGAAGACAGAGAAGGAGAGGGGGAGGGGTGGAGAAGCAGATGGGCACTTCTCCTATGTGCCCTGGCCAGGAATCAAATCCAGGACTCCTGCATGCCAGGCCGACGCTCTACCACTGAGCCAATTGGCCAGGGCAAAATACAATCCTTTTGCAAAAAATAGAATGAGTAGGGCAATACTCTTGACTTTAAAATATTTGAAATGCCTTAGCTGATGGCATTATCTTAACCATGATTGGAAAAACAAATCAGCATTATTCTAACTTTCCTTACACAAATCCTATGTAGGAATGTGTTTAGTATTTGACTCTGCAGGAGGCATGTTTCCATTAACCCTAGTGGTAGACTGAATTAATGGCCTCAAAAGATATCCAGGTTCAATTCTCTGGAATATGTGAATATTACTTTATATAGCAAAAGGGATTTTGTAGATGTGTTAAAGAACTTTTGAGATGGCAGATTATTTTTAATTATCCAAGTAAAGCCTGAAAATCCATATATGTATATAAGAGGAAAGATGAGGGAGGTTTTATATTAGGAGATCATCAAAAGGTGGAGAAAGCATTGACAATGGGGCAGAGGATTATGTTGGAAGCAGAGAGCTACATGAAGACACTACTTTACAGCCCCTGAGGATGGAGAAAGGAGTAATAAACCAGGGGATATAATTCTAGAAGCCAGAAAAAGAAATAGATTTTCTTATAACACCTCTGGAGGGATGAGAAACTGCCAACATGTTGAACCTAATTTTGGACTTCTGGCTTCCATTATTGTAAGAGAATCGTGTTGTTTAAGTCATCATATTTGTGGTAATTTGTTATGGCAATCATAGGAATGTAATACATCATCCTAAACTCTTATGATAATTATTGGGGATGTGGAGCAAAGAGTCTCGTACTTGAGTTGTGTTCAGAAGCACATGACAACCCAGGACAAGTTGCTCCAGTTGGTTAGAGCTTTGTCCCAGTACACCATTGCTGGTTCAGTCCCTGGTCATGGCATACATTTTGTTATTCTAACTGAGTCTCTAATCTCCTGGTTCTTACTGCAGGACTTAGGTATTAGAGGTATGGATCTAGAAGCAACACTAGACTAAGGATTTAATACCTGGGACTCTGTGTCCATTTACTAATAAGTCTTTGGAGAAGATTTTCAACATTTCTTATCTTTTAAACTTCTTTAGAAGTTTAAATTACATATCTTGCACACATCATAGTGTCTTTGAAGGTTTACCTGAACGGGAGGGTCTATATAAATGCATAAGAAAAACTTCCTGAAGTCATTAAACGGCACTGAATAGACTGGAATCTCTTGGTGAGCTGTGGTAGCCCTGAGTAGGGTGTTAGAGGCAAAGTAAAATGAGCAGGTGGTTCATCTGTGTGAACAATGGTGACTGCTCACCATGGGTAGTTTAAATAAGTAGAAGAGTGAGACAACACAGGTATGGGAGTGGAGAAAGTAGTTTTGAGAGACAGGTGAACATTCAGGACTTGATCTATATATTAAAGTTAATGTAACCAAAATTATTAAGATATAAATATTTCTGTTATTGCTGAAAGAGTTCTTGAATTCTTCACAGTTAGTTCTTATCTCAACCTACAATAGGAAACCAGTGTTCTAATTTTTTTCTACCATAATGTTTTGTCCATTTTAGAATTTTATTATAAATTATATATAAATTTATAAAATATAAATTAAGAACTGTTTTAGATCTTTCACTTTCCATATTTTCATATTAATAATTTTTGTGTGTGTCTCACTATATTTTCCTTCTATTACATTGTATATTACTGTATTCTAGTTTGCAATTATACCGTAATTCATCCATTTTCTGTTGATAGACATTTATTTCCTCTTTTCTCATTTGATTAAGGTTGCTTTAGCAATAGATGTTAAAATTTGTTTGCCACTTCTAAGTTTATTTTTTTGTATTTTTCTGAGTGGGAAGTGGGGAGGCAGACAGACTCCCACATGTGCCCGACTGGGATCCACCCAGCATGCCCAACAGGGGGTGATGCCCTGCCCATCTGGGGCATTGCTCTGCTGCAACGGAGCCATTCTAGTGCCTTAGGTGAGGCCATGGAGCCATCCTCAGCGCCCGGGCCAACCTTGCTCCAATGGAGCCCTGGCTGTGGGAGAGGAAGAGAGAGACAGAGAAAAAGTAAAGGGGGAAAGGCGGAGAAGCAGATGGGCGCTTCTCCTGTGTGCCCTGGCCGGAAATCAAACCTGGGACTTCCACACGTTGGGCCAATATTCTACTGCTGAGCTAGCTGGCCAGGGCTTGAGCTTATTCTTTTAAAGGTTTTGCATAATGCACTTGCACTTTTTCATTTCTGCCATCACTATGAGAAGGTCAGGCTGAAAGTGTCCTGAGGATTTAGAAAATTCTTTTTGTAAATTCTGAGAAACTGGTTGTAATGCTCCACTCATGTTCAGTGCACAACTGCCAAGTATGTGCATTTGGAAAGTAACTGCTGCCATAATTTCTTTTCCTGTTCAATTATGGCCAAGCTTAAAATTCTACATTTGACTTTTCCTATAGTCTTGTCTCAAAATAAAAGCTTTTCATGAAAAGAATAACATAGCAAGTTATGAGCAAGTATTACACATTCATTTAACAGATAAACCAACAGAAAAAGGACTATACAAACTTGCATTGTGGGAAAATGGATGTGCCATATGTTGAGTACAGTGTGGTGAGGTGAATAGAAACTAAAATGAATATTGCTTCTTCACAATTTTGTCATAAAAATCTCTTCTTGGTGATTAATGGCTTTATATTATATATAATAACATTTATATAATACATTATAATATATAATTATATATAATATACATCATGTTCTTCTTACAGGGTAACAGAGTTATGATGCCCTGTAAAGGCTGATAAGGGCACTGCTAGTGTTTTCTCTCTCAGGAAAGGCGGAGAAGCAGATGGGTGCTTCTACTGCCTTCTTAATAGTTCATATCAGAGAACTATTAAGTCATGCTGCGCATTGTATAGGACACAAGATGCTCTGATTGGGCCTGCTTTGCTTTATCAGTCAGATGCAATGTAGTAAAAACTGTTGTCTTTCTGCCATGGGTTCCACTGTCCTGGAATCATTTTGCCATCTTTGGCCAACACTCAAGTGTTTTCATTGTAGTTTTCTTCAATTCTATCCTTATGACTGTATCTTTCAATCTCTCTGAGTAGAGGCAAATGTCTGAAGTGTGTATAAAATAGGAACCAGAAAAACAGATAAAAAGGTAGTTTTTTCCCCTAACAAATTCGGTTTTATTTTCACCTAGAATAATATAAAGGAAAAATTGAATTTTATCCACTCTGGCTTTTTAGCTATCAGCTGGTGAAGTCTTTTTCCTTGTATAATTTATACAACAGAGCAGTAAAGAACACCTCCGTGGTTAAGCTCCATGGGTCTTAACTCAAGATTTTCCCTTGGTGTCCATTTGGCCTGTCCCCCCTTATAAACCAAGATGATGTAAAATGATGACATTATATGAAAACATTTACTTCCTCATTTGTATGGAGAGGCTGGCTTTAATTTTTTTCATGAATAGAATAATTACAGGGTATAAAACATGTAAAAATCCACATGACATAAATAAAGATGTAAGACTGAAGAATTGTTCATGTTTCTGTTTCTTTCTTTACCCCTAATTTGTGCAAACAGGATCAGCCTAAATCCCATGGTATCATGCTCTTCTACTGAATATTTTTCATGTTTAGGTGTTCCCTTATGAAGAAAGCTTCATGACACAGCAACCATAGCCTCAGTAGGCTGAAATAAATTGTCCAATTGTTATAAAAACATTTTTTGTCCACTATATGAATCCAACACTTGGCTAATGTAGGATGAGCATAGTAGCCGTGACATAATTTTATATTCGAGGAAAGTTTCATGGTGTTACATAATCAGGAATTTGTTTCCAGTTAGACTCCAGTTAGCTTGTAACTGTCCACTAAGGCATTGACATTCCAAAGAGCACAGAAAAAGTACAGTTGAGTTTGTTCAGTTGGTTGGAGCATCATCCTAAAGTACAGAAGTTGACAGTTTGTTTACCAATCTGGGTACATAAAGGAACAGCTCAATGTTCCATCTTCACTGAAATCAACAACAAAAAAAAAAGAAAAAAAAAAAGAAAAAAAAAGGCCCTGGCCAGTTGGCTTAGCGGTAGAGTGTTGGCCCAATGTGTAGAAGTCTCAGGTTTTATTCTCAGGGCATACAGGAGAGGTGACCATATGCTTCTCCACTTCTCCCCCTTCTCACTCTCTCTTTCTCTCTCTCTCTTTCTCTCTCTCTCTCTATCCCTCTCTCTTTCTTCCCCTACTGCAGCTATGGCTCAAATGAGCAAGTTGGCCCTGGGCACTGAGTATGAGGCACTAAAAATAGCTTGGTTGCCAAGCAACAGAGCAGCAGCCCCAGATCAGCAGAACATCAGCCTTGGACAGGGGCTTGCCGGGTGGATCCTGGTTGGGACGCAGGCAGGAATCTGTCCCTCTCCCTCCCTGCCTCTAACTTGATTAAAATAAATAAATAAATAAAAAAGAAAGTGGTGTTGAATTTAAAGAACAGCCACTTCAGACAAACACATGTCATTCCTATACTAGTAAGGAAAGTAAGCAGGTTATATTTACAGGGAATAATGGGGGGAAACTATTTGTAGGGACTCTAAAGAGAACTCTACATATTTGCAGGTTCAAAGTCTAAGAATTATACACAAAAATTACGGGAACTCTGAAACAAGAAAATGACCTCTTCACAAACATCACTGGAAATGAGTTGAGCACAGAGAGTGATAATGATGAGGACATCAATTTCATCATCATCATGACCACTTCGACTTATTTTAATACTGTGTCTCAGGCTCTGTGCCAATTTATGTGTAGTTTACCCAATTTTCCAAAACTATATGAGATAGGTCCTTCTATGTTTTATAGGCAAAGAAACTGGAGAGTTTAACTCCTTTGCCCAAGGCTCCACAGCCAGTACATAGTGGAGCCATTACTCAACTAGACTGATCTACCTTAAGATCTCTCTCTTTTTTTTTTTTTTGACAGAGACAGAGAGAAAGACAGAAACAGGGACAGATAGGGACAGACAGGAAGGGAGGGAGATAAGAAACATCAATTCTTCATTGTGGCACCTTAGTTGTTTATTAATTGCTTTCTCATATGTGCCTTGAGACTGGGGGGTGGAGGGGCTACTGCAAAGCAAGTGACCCCTTGCTCAAGCCAGCAACCTTGGGCTTAAGCCAGTGACCATGGGGTCATGTCTATGATCTCACACTCAAGGTGGTGAGCCTGCGTTCAAGCTGGTGAGCCTGCACTCAAGCTGGCCATCTCATGGTTTTGAACCTGGGTCCTCAGCATTCCAGTTCAATGCTCTATCTACTGAGCTACCACCTGGTCAGGCAAGATCTTAATCATCTAACTACATCATCTTACCATTAGATACTAAATACTATATAGTGTACATTTCATCATTTGGACTCTTTTTTCCTGACAAATATGTTTATTATTTTCTCTTCTAGAGTTAAATGTGCCATTCAGGTATATTTATGTACCCGTAGTGAATGGACACTTTTCACCCATTGCACTCAGAATTCTGGTAACCAGAACTGATACAAACACTGCTTTTATAGAATGGTCCATTTACAAGACTTTATTCTTACTGGATATGCTGTTATAGTCTTTATTTTAATAATTTGATGCCCTTTTGCATTTATAAAGGAAACTACTAAAGCAATAATGTCAACCACAAAGTCATCTTTTTTGTTAAAGCAATTGAAATGTTTTACAAGGTAAAAATACATGACTAGGCCCAGGGTATGAAGTTTAAACCAGCAACGTGGCTAGGTAAAAAAAAAAAAACAAGCATGCCTGCAGTGCTAGAATTGAAGGGCTTTCTTTTTTTTTTTTTTTTTTTTATAATTTTATTTTTTTAATGGGGTGACATCAATAAATCAGGATACATATATTCAAAGATAACAAGTCCAGGTTATCTTGTCGTTCAATTATGTTGCATACCCACCACCCAAAGTCAGATTGTCCTCTGTCACCTTCTATCTTGTTTTCTTTGTGCCCCTCCCCACCCCCTATCCCTCTCCCATTCCCCCCTCCCCCCGTAACCACCACACTCTTGTCAATGTCTCTTAGTTTCAGTATTATGTCCCACCTACGTATGGAATGATACAGTTCCTGGTTTTTTCTGATTTACTTATTTCGCTTCGTATCATGTTATCAAGATCCCACCATTTTGCTGTAAATGTTCCGATGTCATCATTTCTTATGGCTGAGTAGTATTCCATAGTGTATATGTGCCACATCTTCTTTATCCAGTTATCTATTGATGGGCTTTTTGGTTGTTTCCATGTCCTGGCCACTGTGAACAATGCTGCAATAAACATGGGGCTGCATGTGTCTTTACGTATCAATGTTTCTGAGTTTTGGGGATATATACCCAGTAGAGGGATTGCTGGGTCATAAGGTAGTTCTATTTGCAGTTTTTTGAGGAACCCTCCATACTTTCTTCCATAATGGTTGTACTACTTTACATTCCCACCAACAGTGTATGAGGGTTCCTTTTTCTCCACAGCCTCTCCAACATTTGCTATTACCTGACTTGCTAATAACAGCTAATCGAACAGGTGTGAGGTGGTATCTCATTGCCGTTTTGATTTGCATTTCTCTAATAGCTAAAGAAGATGAGCATCTTTTCATATATCTGTTGGCCATTTGTATTTCTTCCTGGGAGAAGTGTCTATTCATATCCTCTTCCCATTTTTTTATTGGATTGTTTGTTTGTTTGTTGTTGAGTTTTACGAGTTCTTTGTATATTTTGGATATTAGGCCCTTATCTGAGCTGTTGTTTGAAAATATCATTTCCCATTTAGTTGGCTTTCTGTTTATTTTGTTATCAGTTTCTCTTGCTGAGCAAAAACTTCTTAGTCTGATGTAGTCCCATTCATTAATTTTTGCCTTCACTTCTCTTGCCATTGGAGTCAAATTCATAAAATGCTCTTTAAAACCCAGGTCCATGAGTTGAGTACCTATGTCTTCTTCTATGTACTTAATTGTTTCAGGTCTTATGTTTAGATCTTTGATCCATTTTGAGTTAATTTTTGTACAGGGAGAGAGACTGTAGTCCAGTTTCATTCTTTTGCATGTGGCTTTCCAGTTTTCCCAGCACCATTTATTGAAGAGGCTTTCTTTTCTCCATTGTGTGTTGTTGGCCCCTTTATCAAAAATTATTTGACTATATATATGTGGTTTTATTTCTGGACTTTCTATTCTGTTCCATTGGTCTGAGTGTCTATTTTTCTGCCAATACCATGCTGTTTTGATTGTCGTGGCCCTATAATAGAGTTTGAAGTCAGGTATTGTTATGCCCCCAGCTTCATTCTTTTTCTTTAGGATTGCTTTGGCTATTCGGGGTTTTTTATAGTTCCATATAAATCTGATGATTTTTTGCTCTATTTCTTTAAAAAACGTCATTGGAAGTTTGATGGGAATTGCATTAAATTTGTATATTGCTTTGGGTAATATAGCCATCTTGATTATATTTATTCTTCCTAGCCAAGAACAAGGTATATTCTTCCATCTCATTATATCTTTTTCGATTTCCCTTAACAATGGTTTATAGTTTCATTATATAAGTCCTTTACATTCTTTGTTATGTTTATTCCTAAGTATTTTATTTTTTTTGTTGCAATCGTGAAGGGGATTATTCTTTTGAGTTCCTTCTCAGTTGTTTCATTGTTGGCATATAGAAAGGCTATTGACTTCTGTATGTTAATTTTGTATCCTGCGACCTTACTGTATTGGCTTATTGTTTCTAGTAGTCTTTTTGTGGATTCTTTGGGGTTTTCGATGTATAGGATCATATCATCTGCAAAAAGTGATACCTTTACTTCTTCTTTTCCGATATGGATGCCTTTTATTTCTTTGTCTTGTCTGATTGCTGTGGCGAGAACCTCTAGTACCACATTAAATAAGAGTGGAGAGAGTGGACAACCCTGTCTTGTTCCTGATTTAAGGGGGAAAGCCTTCAGTTTAGAGCCATTTAATATGATGTTAGCTGATGGTTTATCATATATGGCCTTTATCATGTTGAGATATTTTCCTTCTATACCCATTTTGTTGAGAGTCTTAAACATAAAGTTGTGTTGTATTTTATCGAAAGCCTTTTCTGCATCTATTGATAAGATCATGTGGTTTTTGTTCTTTGTTTTGTTGATATGGTGTATTACATTAACCGTTTTACGTATGTTGAACCATCCTTGAGATTCTGGGATGAATCCCACTTGATCATGATGTATTATTTTTTTAATATGTTGTTGTATTCGATTTGCTAGTATTTTGTTTAGAATTTTAGCATCTGTATTCATTAGAGATATTGGTCTGTAGTTTTCTTTTTTTGTGCCATCCTTGCCTGGTTTTGGGATGAGGGTTATGTTGGCCTCATAAAATGTGTTTGGAAGTATTGCTTCTTCTTCAATTTTTTGGAAGACTTTGAGTAGAATAGGAACCAAGTCTTCTTTGAATGTTTGATAAAATTCGCTGGTATAGCCGTCAGGGCCTGGACTTTTATTTTTGGGGAGGTTTTTAATGGTTTTTTCTATTTCTTCTCTACTGATAGGTCTGTTTAGGCTTTCTGCTTCTTCTTGACTCAGTCTAGGAAGGTTGTATTTTTCTAGGAATTTATCCATTTCTTCTAGGTTGTTGAATTTAGTGGCATAAAGTTTTTCATAGTATTCTACAATAATTCTTTGTATATCTACAGTGTCCGTGGTGATTTCTCCTCTTTCATTTTGGATTTTGTTTATATGAGTTCTTTCTCTTTTTTCCTTGGTAAGTCTTGCCAAGGGTTTGTCAATTTTGTTGATCTTTTCAAAGAACCAGCTCCTTGTTCTATTAATTTTTTCTATAGTTTTTCTGTTCTCTAATTCATTTATTTCTGCTCTGATTTTTATTATTTCCTTTCTTCGGCTGGTTTTGGGTTGTCTTTGTTCTTCTTTTTCTAGTTCCTTAAGGTGGGAAGTTAAGTGGTTCACTTGGGCTCTCTCTTGTTTGTTCATATATGCCTGAAGCGATATGAACTTCCCTCTTATCACTGCTTTTGCTGCATCCCATAGATTCTGATATGTCGTATTGTCATTTTCATTAGTCTGTATAAATCTTTTGATCTCTGCACTTATTTCTTCTTTGACCCATTCATTTTTTAAAAGTATGTTGTTTAGTTTCCACATTTTTGTGGGATTTTTTTCCTCTTTTTTGCAGTTGAATTCTAGTTTCAAGGCTTTATGATCAGAAAATATGTTTGGTACAACTTCAATTTTTCTGAATTTGCTGATGTTGTTTTTGTGGCCCAACATATGGTCAATTCTTGAGAATGATCCATGTACACTGGAGAAAAATGTATACTCAGTCACTTTGGGATGAAATGTCCTGTAGATGTCTATCATATCCAGGTGCTCTAGTGTTTTGTTTAAGGCCACTATGTCTTTGTTGATTCTCTGTTTGGATGACCGATCTAGAGCCGTCAGCGGTGTATTGAGGTCTCCAAGTATGATTGTATTTTTGTCAGTTTTTGTTTTAAGGTCAATAAGTAGCTGTCTTATATATTTTGGTGCTCCTTGGTTTGGTGCATATATATTAAGAATTGTTATGTCTTCTTGATTCAGTGTCCCCTTAGCCATTATGAAATGGCCATTTTTGTCTCTGAGTACTTTTCCTGTCTTGTAGTCAGCATTATCCGATATGAGTATTGCTACACCTGCTTTTTTTTGGAGAAGGGCTTTCTTATACATCAGGTAAAATGAAGACAGACGTAAGTCGTTTTGAAAGAACTTACATTGGCTACAGGTGAGGTGGGTGGAGTATGGTGAAGCAGCAGTGGTTCCCGGATAGGAGTACAGTCTGTAAGGAGAAGAGTTTGCTCCTTTTGACTGGCTGTGGATAGTTCATTTGTAACAAGAAGTGGAGTTTCCAGGGGTGTAATGGCACCTCAAAGTTAATGCAATGCTACCTCAAAGTTAATTCAAAGTTCTATCATGCACTCAAGAAGATAAGTAGTCTTTTTTGCTGAAGTTGTTAACTGATTAACGCCTTCTCTTATCCTTCCATTCTCTGGCCTGCTGTAATATAATTTTGGACATCTCAGAATTTTTTCCTAGTCATGGTCATTGGGGTGGGCACAAAGACCCATATCTGAATGTAACTTCTTTTACTACCTCTAAGTCTTTGAGTAGGTCACTAAAACCCTCCAAATACCTGTCCACTTCTGCAAAATGCAGAAAGTAGAATATGTATATATAAGTGTGCTGTGAGGAGAAACCTGAATGAATTTGCAGATGCCAAAGAACAGACTAGATACTGAGCAAATGTTAGTTTCCTTTTTACTTTATTGAATATCAGTACATGCAGCAAATCAGACTAGACACTCAAGGAGGTCCTACATATAGAATCATATAGACATATATGAGATGTATTTGCATATTAATTTACACTTTCAAAAAACTTACAACAGCAAAATTTTATCACCATTTGAAATTAATTTTGCAACTTTATCTTGGTGCTTACCCATAATTTAAATTTAGATGACTCCTTTTTTCACTAACCCTCTGCCTTGAGCACTTAGCCCCTTGACATCAGTTTAACTAGTAGAAAAACCATGCCTCTCCCACTACTAGCTCTGTCATTACTGCAGTTGCATTGTATCCAAGGAATAGATAGATCTGGACAAGAACCTTTGTCTTCCAGGCTGTCCTTTCTCTGTATTTGCTCATTTGCACCTTTCAGTTGTCCAGAACAGACCAGCTTTAACTCCTAAGTGGCTGCTAAACACGAAGTTGTTATAGAAAATCCCCTGCCTCCCTCCCTACCTGAGTAGGAAATCACGGGTAAAAGATGAAAAACATTCATGGGTTCCTGGGTCAGTGGATCCTCATGGGGGTTTCCTAAACCTACAAGGGGTGCAGCCTCAGTGACATCACCATACAGGAGGCACGGGAGGCAGGGCACACCAGGCTTCCTTTGGGCAGTGTAATGACAAGGAGGCTGTAAAGGTGGCCTGGTTTGTCTCTGCCATGTTTCAATGTCTCTTGTGTTCTATGTATGGAAGTGATTGAAGCACAGAGCAACAGGGCTGAATGAGGTGTTAACACAACAGCACTCTGCGAATAATTTTTTGCACTTGATAGAGGTCACTGTGTCAGTCATGACCAATGATTCTTTTCCAGGCTCTGTATGGGTCTGAGAGAGTTTCATTTTGGAATCATGAAAATAGGGGTCAGCGCCTTCAAGAGGCAACATGAGCGTTTCTAGGCATTATTTATGTAATGAGAATGGGATTCAATTATCAATTTGTGACTGCATAATGACCCTGATAAGTGCCATTCTTAGTTCAGCTAGGGAAGACCTCTTCATTTCAGGGAGGCAGGGATATGTGTGTGTGGGGTGGGGGAGAGAAAGAGAAAAAGGACAAGGGGAGGAGCAGGAAGCATCAACTCCCATATGTGCCTTGACCAGGCAAGCCCAGGGTTTCAAACTGGTGACCTCGGCATTCCAGGTTGGTGCTTTATCCACTGCGCCACCACAGGTCAGGCCAGACTTTTTCATTTTTACAGTACGTCAGTATATTATAACAATGGCGGAAGAGTTCACACTAGGTGAATTTAGGCATGGAATAGACCTGTAGAACAGAGGTTTATGGTTAGAAACTTCTTTTGGTGTCTGGGAATAAGGTTGACAAATTAGCCTTAAAGATTTTGGTGAAAAATTTCAGAGGCCCATAGATTCTTAAAATGGAGCACAAAATTGCCAAGTCTGTATTGTAATTGATGTGCAGTGAGTAAATCACATACTGTGTACTTTTCTCTCATATATATCTCCAATTGATTCTGTTTCATTGGAGAAAGTTGACGAATACAACTTCTATGATATGAATATTAATGTGCATATATTTTTGTGCATGTGAATATGTTTTCATTTTTCTGGGATTAAAGGCCACCTAGTATGATTGTAAGATCATATGGTAAGTGAATGTTCAGTTTTTTAAAAAAACTTTGCTGAACTGTTTTACTAAGCGGCTATATTATTTCACATCCCCACCAGCAACGTTTCACTTATTCCTGTCCAGCTTTTGTTATTTCACAATTTAAAAAAGTAGTTTATGTAATTTAAAAACTATTTAAAAAATGTTAATTTATTGATTGTAGAGGAGAATAGAAGGGAGAGTGAAAGAAACATCAATTTGTTGTTACACTTATTTATGAATTCATTGGTTGATTATTGTATGTGCCTTGACCAGGAGTCGAATCCACAACCTTGACCTATCAAGACAATGCTCTAACTAACAGAGCTACACAGCCAAGGCTTGGTATTTCACTATTTTTAATGCCATTCTGGCAGGTGCATAATGATATCTCATTGTGGTTTTTAATTTACCTGATGTCCAATGGTATTAAATGCTCTTTGGGGAAATATCTATTTATGACTTTTGCTCATTTTCAAATTATTTTGGCTTTCTGTTTTCACTGTTATATTTTGAGATTTCTGTATATATTATAGCTATAAGACCTTTGTCAGATATGTGGTTTACAAATATTTTCTCCCAGTCTATAAGTTGTGTTTTCACACTTTTAATGGTGTCTTTTCAGACCAAAAGTTTTAAGTTTTGATGAGGTCCAATTTATCATTTTTTTTCCTTTGATGCATTTTATTTTTGGTGTCAACTCTAAAATCTCTTCACTAAACCCTATGTGCTACAGATTTTAACCTAAAAGTTTCAGAATTTATGTTTTTACATTTGATTCTGTATTGTATTTTAATTTTGTACAAGGCGTGAAGTATGTAGGTCAAGGTTTTTCTTTGTCCTAAAAATATCTAATCGTTGGAGTACGATTTGTTGAAAAGGCTACCTTTACATTGAATTGCTTTTGTGCTGTTGTTAAAAATCAGACTGACATATTTGTGTGTCTATTTTTGGGTTCTCTGTTCTGCTACATTAATCTAAGTATATAGCCCTTTACTAATAATACCATACTCTTTTGATAACTATAGCTTGAACTTAAGTTTTGTCATATTTGGACACCTCAGTTACTGCTACACCAATAATTGCATAACATTCCTGATTCTTGAACAGAACATGAGGGAGAAAGCAGAGTTATTAGCCATGTATTTACGAATATTTTTTCTTCATCAAGTATTTCCAGGCTTCTGGAATGATGAAGCAGATCATGATAACAACAAAAAAAAAAGTCTTGAGTCTCAAGGTTCAGTATTATAGGCCCCAATGCAATGACGAAGATTTGCGCATCATGAGGATTCTCTTGGCTGTGATAGGAGTTGCCAGGACATCAGAACCAGTCAGAGCAAGAGAGGAGTGTTGTTACTGGCCTATCTTCCCCTGTCCAGTCCAAGATGATTCCCAAGTATCAGAGAGAAGAGTGGACACAGTTCAGAGATAGAAAAAGAGAACACGCAGAGGCCTAGTGGGTAGGAATGAGGAGAAATCAAGGTTGACTTTTGGGGCCCAAACACCATTCAATGATGGATGGTGACAGCATCACAGAGCAGATGCCTCTGTATCCTTAGTACTATAGAGCCTTACCCCAACACACACACACACACACACACACACACACACACACACACACACACCAACATCTTGAGAAAGGGTTCAGGACAACCTGAACTGATTTAAATAATGTATCCACTATCTGGTGGAATTGCGAAAATTTAAAAAGTAATGTTATTATTCTTTAATTTGTGAACCCAGGTACATTTACAAGTGTGGGGGGCAGCTGTGTTAGACTTGCTCGCGGGGTTGTAGACCAGCTGCAAACACTTTGCCCGATTGGTGCGTGAGTGCGTGGCTGCGTCACGTATGGCCTATATAAGGCTATGGGTGCTTGTGCTTGAGAGAGATTGGAGATGTGGATGGAGGATTGCCTGCCTGTCACCCTGAGGGGCCATTTTGCTGTTTGTGCGCCTGAGAGGAGGTTTCCCCTGCCTGTGTGCTTGTCCGCCGTTGTGAGACTTCGTTAAACAATATAGCCCAACGCTTTTCCGGCTCCGCAGTTTTTCTACCGTCTGCCCAAACCCAACGTGGACTTGCTTGGCCTCTGCCACCGGCATTCAATCAAGCTACACATGTTTTTCAAGATGTGAATATTTAAATATATCCTTTAAAAATATTTTATTTTTGAAGTCAGAGACTGAATCTTTTCTTGTTGAAATGAGGATGTACTTAGTCCTGATTTTCCAAGTTGCCAGTTATGGCCAAGGTGAGTCTTTTAGCAAAAAAGATGATGTGACCCAAGGATACTATAGAAAGATGGGGTCTATAAGGACCAGATTTAAGACTCTTTCAAGAAGCCTTTTCTTGAACACTCTTTGAGACTGAGTTAAGTGGCCTGCGTTGTTTACCTATGATAGCCCATTCACATTCCATTACAGTATAATAATACCATGTCCTATTTATGTGTGCAATGAACTAGGAACAGCCAGAGTTTATGCCTATTATTAACAGCAACTCTTTTCTTTTTAAAATTGCTGCAGTTTAGAGAATAAAGTTTAGAATGGTTCTATGCAGCTATTTGTACCACTAGACCAGGTTCCTTTTGGGCAAAGCTCATGTCTTTGTTCTTATTCTACCTTCTGCATGTTAAACAGAGAAATATGTTGTGGGCACTCAAAGAAAGTTTACTGATGGGGCAAAACTTTATGAAATGTCATAAGTGATTCTCTGCCTAAGTCATATGAAGGAGAAATTCAAAGCAGCTGTATCAGTCAGGGTCTTTGCAGATGGCGCATTCAAAATGGGTGGTTTGGGGAGAGTTTACTAAAAGAATAGTTACAAAGGTGTGGGTAATACAATACCTGGTCTGTGTTATTACCAGAATCTAGAGTGAGGTGATAGAGAGGATTTGGAAGGTTTGGAAACCTCCTCTCAGGCTCACAAACAGCAAAATGGCCCCTCAGGGTGACAGGCAGGCAACCCACCATCCACATCTCCAATCTCTCTCAAGAACAAGCACCCATAGCCTTATATAGGCCATCCAAATCGTGACCATAGAGAGCTGTGTGGAGAGGGTTGCTTTATAAAAGCTGAGTTTTTCTTCTGAGGGTAGCAGCTACCCTCACAATGATGCTGAGGGGAGAGTTGGTGAACATACCTCAAACTTACTTTCTCTTCTCTCTCAAGATCTATGTCCAGTGCTTCCCTTTTAACAAAACTCAACAGGAAGCCAAAGTCAAGGGAACTTTCCCATATACTCTGTACATATCCTGAGACATAGCAAAGTAGAGAAGGGTGGAGAGTGGGTCTGAAAGCAAATGGAAGATTTGCAGCATTCTTAGGGAAAGAAAATACAGGATTTGGGGGGAGAATAGATATGTTTAAAATTCTCCGAAGTGAAAAACTGTGACAGTAACCATGATAGTATTTTCTGTGGCTCCTGGAATTACTGAAAGCAACAACCATATTTAGTATCTGTTCATATGATTTAAAATCTATATCTCCCAGTAGACTGTACGTTCTCTAAGGGCAGCGAACTAGCAGCAAGCAGCACCAGTAGGTCCTCGGATTCTCAATGTACCCCAATCACGAAGACTTCATTCCTTAAACCATTGTAAGCCCAGTAAAGTGCTTCAAAGAAGGGAGATTTTTCAAAGATCTTGTAAGTGTAGCATTTAATCCTGTGTTCAGGAAAGAGATAGAGACTATATTCAGTGGGTCTGATTTTCTGTTCACATGAATAGAATTCTCTTTAGTTAGGAAGGATTTCCAGACTTCATCATTATGTTCTCATCATAGACAATCTATAGTGAATTGTTGTGTATTACATATAATTTTCTGTTAATTAAGTTTTACTCCAAAATTCTTTTGATAATGTTGTAACAAGTCAGAGGATCGAACAGGTACATGTGACTCAGAGCTCATATACTTTCTGGAATGCTGAGAAGATTGATGGACAGCAAGGGTGGGGATGTAATATTGTCTCAGTGTATTTTAGCAAAAGCAAAATTCTGTGCAATAACTGTGGAGTGAACACAGAAAAGGATGCACTAACACAAGTGTTTCATTCTGTAGCTCTGCACAGCACTCGGTCTACTCTAGTCAATGATCAGGGCCAGGTTTTATTGCAATATTAACCAGACATAATAGTAAACAATCAACACGTGGCAGAGCAAATGTGCTCAGGAAATAGTCCCTGACTGATATGAGGAAGAGTCAATTACGTGGTATTATTCCTTAACTCCCCCCCATAGTCTAGGCATAGCATAGATGAATTATTTTTTATGTTTTCTTTTTGATCTTTCAAAAGCAGTATGATATAGTAAAGGACAAAGTTTAAATCACTGCTGTGTGTAAATTTAGCAATTCAATTAATCTCCAATCTTTTAATTTTTTTAAAAATGATTTTATTTATTGATTTTATTTTTTTATTTTTATTTATTTTTTACAGAGACTGAGAGTGAGTTAGAGAGAGGGATAGACAGGGACAGACAGGAACGGAGAGAGATGAGAAGCATCAATCCTTAGTTTTTCATTGCGCATTGCAACACCTTAGTTGTTCATTGATTGCTTTCTCATATGTGCCTTGACCGCGGGCCTTCAGCAGACCGAGTAACCCCTTGCTTGAGCTAGCGACCTTGGGTTTAAGCTGGTGGGCTTTTGCTCAAACCCGATGAGCCCGTGCTCAAGCTGGCGACCTCGGGGTCTTGAACCTGGGTCCTCTGCATCCCAGTCCTTCGCTCTATCCACTGCGCCACCCCTGGTCAGGCTATTTATTGATTTTAGAGAGAGGAGTGGAGAGAGGAAAAAGGTGTGTGTTTGGGGAATTGAAAAACATCAGTTTGTAGTAGTTGTTCTCGTATGTACCTTGACCAGGCAATTTTAGGGTTTTGAACCAGCAATCTTAGTATTCCAGGTAGATACATTATCCACTGTGCCACCACGGGTCAGGTCATCTCCAATCTTGGTATTGGTAAAATCCAGTAATTTTAAGAAACTATCTTGAGCCTGGAGCAACACTGTGGGAAATAACTGTTTTTAGTATTTTGTGTGAAATTACTGCAAGGAAAAAGGATAGCCTAGTCATTGAGGTACATAAATAAAAATATACACGTTAATTCCATGCTGAATTGTTGTAAATCGACTTACTAGTGAATTGGATGGAGCTAATGTAAACCTATAGTTAAACTAGGAAGTGGGTTGGCATTTTTCTAATGTCATTCTCCTGTATTTCTAGCTCATTGGGAAGTCTCTGATGCTGAGACTGCCCCGGAAAATTGCAGTAGCAAAGGTTCTGCATCACAGATCTGTGAAGTGCCATACTCACACTTTTAATGAAAATGACTTGAGAGAAGAGCAGCAAGACTATTCCAAAATATGAGAGAAGATAAAATTATAATAGTGAATAGAGACAATGAATTAGTAGTTATTTATCAATATAAAAAATACCATATTGATTACTCTATATAAATCTCATTTAACCCTTACAGCATACCTGATTGGCAAATATCTCCATTTTATAGTTGAAGACATGGCAGGTTAGAGAAGAAACATAGCTGGGCACTAAAGGAATACTGATATCTAAATAACTTGGTTAAATAACAGGCCAGTATAGTAGACTGGCATAAAACGTGTTGGTGACGCAGAACCAAGTTGAGACTTCCTAAATTGTGAACTCAGGAGTAGTGCTCCAAAGCCCAGGATCCTTCTGTTGCTCCTTCCTCAAAGTGGTATGGGACTCCTCTGTCACTCATTAAGAAATATTTCTGAGCCTGTGTTACAGGAGTAATTAGCTAAGTGCTGAAGAGAAAAATGTGGTCATGACATAATTCAGATTGTTGTAACTGATTTATTTATAGTACTATCTGTAGTCTTTGGCTTTGTTTCACTTGGATGAAACAGGGCTCATTTGTGGAATTGAAATGGGTGCTATTCCAAGCACAGAGCAGAGTCATCTGTGGACAATTCATTACTACCAAGATATAATAAATAAGTTGAAGCAACACTGTGGAACTATTAGCATTTCCACCATGATAGCTTCCACTGAAGGGTAACCAAAATTCATTTGGAGAAAGGCATTCCAATGAACCCCTTTGGGCAAACAAGTGTGTTAGGCTTGCTCACTTGTACTTTGTCTGATTGGCAGTACCTTGTGTGTATAGTCTATGTAATGCTGCAGGTGCTTGCCCTCAGGGCAGCAGATTATAGATTGCGGATAGACTGCCACCATTGGGAGGGGCCATTTTTGCTATTGTTTGACAGAGAAGAGGTCCCCCCCATCCACCTGTTTTGCTTGTCAGTCTGAGAGAGAGAAAGAAGCAGTTTTCCCTGCGTGCTTGCTTGTCGGCCATTGCGAGACTAATGAATGGAATGGCTCACCATTTCCTGGCTCCAGTTTCTTTACTGTCTGCCCAAATTTAATGCAAATCTATATGCTTATAAATCCTGACTACTCACCATTTCTCTGGTTCACCAACATTTAAATTACTGCTATTAACCATCATCATGTGTCTGTCTACTATATGCTGAACATTGATAAAGCAACTTCCAATATTATTTCTAATTCTCACCATAAAATTGTAAAGTCACTAATTTTTTGATGAAAGTGAAAATGAGAGGAGGTACATAGTGTCGGGAGCCGATCCACTAATGCTGGCTAACTAGGTCACAGCAGGAGAAGATCCACAACTGCTGGTTGACAAAGTCACAGCAAAAGAAGATAGAGTCACCGCAGTAAGACCAACAGCTGCGGGTTGACAAAGTCACTGCAAGGAAAGGCACAATGACACTTCCCCCTTTAATCTTTTGAATTAATCTGGCCTTATATTCCCCCCTTTTCTGGGTGTGTGCTATTATTTATGGCACAGGGATAATAGTACCGTGCTTTCCCTGTAGATTTGTAGTAATTTCTTTGGAAATGAGACAGAAGGTGTAAGTTCCACAGAAAAGCCTGTAAGCCCCTTGAACTGGGCTCATAAACATAAGAGGCTGGCCATGATATCCCTCATAAAGGGTTAAGTTTGTAGGAGAATTTCTTCTTATTAATCATGTTAGAAAGAATATAGTTAGAACTTAGCTAGTATATGAATATAGTAAATAAATAAGGTTTAACTAGACATTAGAATCTTAGGTAAAGTGTAGTGGAGTGGCCTGTTGCGTGGCCTTGGATAGGAGTGCAGCTGGCTAGTAAAGAATGTTTTGTTAAAAGACTTGTTTTGTCACTGAAGGCAGTTGCTGGGCTTTTCTCAGTAAAACATTCTCATGAGATTTTTGTATTTTCCAAGAATAGGAGAGGTATGTGGTGGGATTCATAGCAGCAATAGCAACTAATGCCTTCTGATATTATGTTGCTACTAGCTATCTTGCAGGTGCACTCTATGTATCTCTAAGTAAAAATTACTCTTTATACTATGTCAGTTTCTTAACAGCAAACCTTTTGTAGTCTTGTGAAAAAAGAATTAGGACACTACATGAACTCAAGGCTATTTGCCTGAGCAAGCGGTGGTCCTCTGCTAGTCCTTGATGATTTCGTCTGCTATCTCTTTCTGTGCCCTTGACTCACAACAAGAGTAAAATAGTTATTAATTAGTACTAATCTTTTAGAAGTTTGTACCAATATTATTATTACTATTGTATAACTGTACTTTGAATAACTTACCACCTGACTTGTAGCTTATAGATGTAAATTAACTGTTATCTGGAAACATGTAACCATAGTGAAACAAAATACCATGTGACGGTAACTCAGTGTGTATGCATAAAAAGTAATGTTAGACCAGCCATTGAGAGAGATGCCTGGCAGTAAATGCTAACCAGAGAATAAAGAATTCGGCTCTCTCACTCGATTTCGCCGACGCCGTCTCCTCCTGTGGGACCCCTGGATCCTCCCCCCGGGGCTGGACCCCAACAACATAGAAAGTCATTGGCAGACTTGAGATTTGAACCAAGAAATGCCTGACTGCCAGACATCAGCTTTTTATGTTGGCTCTGAGCATATGTAGGGTCTCTAGCATACAGGCTTTGCAATGAAAATCGACTCTTCAAAGGGTCATGGAGAGTAGCATGAATTTAAAGGCTGTGGTCCTGTAATTACACAAGTTGGGGCTCCAGGGTTGACTTGGTCAGGAGACTTTGTGTAGGTAGCAGATGGTCAAAAATTACTAGAATAAATGACCTGGAATATATCATAAACTTACAAATTCTAATTTATGAAATTTTCTCAGGGATCAGTATTGAAAAAATCCCAAATACTTGATTTTTAAATTTGGATTTCTGAGTTTTGTTGTACTTTTCACTTACTCGTCCATTAAGAAAATCCCGAGGAACAAGTAAAGGTGAGAAATAAAGTGTGTCCGTAAAGTCATGCTGCACTTTTGACCAGTCACAGGAAAGCAACAAAAGATGATAGAAATGTGAAATCTGCACCAAATAAAAGGAACACTCTCCCAGTTTCATACCTATTCAGTGCAGTTCAATGTGGGCTCAGGCACAGATTTTTTTAGGGCTCCTTAGGTAGCTATCCCGTATAGCCTCTACAGACTCGTCACTGACTGATGGCCTACCAGAACGGGATTTCTTCACTAAGCTGCTGGTTTCCTTCAACTGCTTATCCCACCGAATAATGTTATTCCTATGTGGTGGCGCTTTGTTATAAATGTGCCGATATTCACATTGCACTTTGGTCACGGATTCGAATTTGGCGAGCCACAGAACACACTGAACTTTCCTCTGTACCATCCACATCTCTACTGGCATGGCTGTGGGCTGCTCCGCTGTATACATGGTGTTACGTCATCATCTGCGCATGTGCACATGCTGCCACATCATCCTACAGAAACTGGGAGGGTTTTCCTTTTATTTGGTGCAGATTTTACATTTCTATTGTCCTTTTTTGCTTTCCTGTGACTGGTCAAAAGTGCACCATGACTTTACAGACACACTGTATTTTCTGTTTAAAAGAGGTGCCAGTAGCAATTGGGATAGAAGGTGCAATTGCTAAATTTAACCTAATGGTGGGAATGCAAATGGAAAATTATACTGAAAACTTGCTATTTGATAAACATTTATTTGAATTACAATGCTAAGTACTTGTTAACAGAGGAATTTAACACTAGATCTTTTGTAATAGACATATTCTGTGGAGATGCAACTAAAATATTCAAGTTGACTTGTTAACTGTTCTATATTTCTCTTTAATTATATTAATTGTGGCTTTGGCAAGGTGCAATTACTTGCATAATTTTGGTTGTAGTTATATAGCAATCATTGGCTTGCAAATCAATAGGCTATTCAAGACAAGTTAAAATGTCCAAAGTCTCTGTTTTCCCAACAATAAATAAAAAGGTGTCAACTGATAATGCCTAAAAATCATTCCATTTCATATTATAAATTGTTGATATAGAAAATAATAGCTTCAAATGTTTTTGGTGGAGTATGGATGTTTTCTATTGGTTAGTCATTTTTCAGAAGTATATTTTTCATTTAGCTTGAGCAGACAAAAGTTTAGAGAGAAAACCAGAAATATTAACAATTTTTCTTTGGAGAATGGGGTCCTGTGCTAATCTATCAAAATTCGGTTTTTTCCTTTGAAAAGAAGGATTTCTGGACAGAAATGATAGCTTTTCACTTCATAAAAAGAGTGATGATGTTGGGTAAACAAGTGTTTTTTAGGTTTGCTCACTTGTATTGGGGCAGTGCCATGTGTGTATAGTCTGTGGAAGGCTGCAGGTGCTTGCCCTCAGGGTGGTGGCAGATTGCAAATTGTGAATTGCCTGCCTCCATGGGGGGGGCGATTGGTTGCCAGAGAAAGGGTATTTATTTCCGTCAGGTCTGTTTTGCTGGAGAGAGAGACAGAGAGAGCACTGAGAGGCTTGGGAGCCGTTAGATTTTGGGCTGGCCTGTTTGGTTGGGGAGTACTGAGGCTGGTGGGGGCCTGTGAGTTCGGGTGAGTCAGGAGAATGAGTCTGGGTTATGGAACTAGAAAGCAGGTCAGGGCTTGGTAGCCCTGAGAGAAAGGGAAACAGTTTTCCCTGCCTGTTTGCTTGTCCGCCTTTAGGAGACTTTAATAAACAGAATGGTCCATCATTTTCTGGCTCCACAGCTCCTTTGCCGTCTGTCCTAATACAAAGCGAACCGGTATGGCCATGGTCGCTGGCCCTACAGATGTAACTAGTAGTTTGATGTTCAGGAGTTCAAGATCATCTCTTTCAAAAACGGACATCAAATACTCAAGGAGCAGTAGACCTCGGGCTCCTTTCACCCATGCTCCCTGTCAGTCTATTGCCCCAACCCCATCTTTTTGCAAAAGATGATATTGATGTGCCACCAAACAAGTATACATTTTGGGAGGTTGTAAGTAGACAATGTTCTTTAGCAATAGGTATAATATAATGCATATACTTCTTCCTCATACATGCATAATTCACAAAAGTCTAGATAGTGGAAAATTATAAGCCCAAACTAGTATTGATGCAAATATGCTTTACTACATACTGTAGGGCAGTGGTCCCCAACCCCCAGGCCATGGACTGGTACCAGTCCGTGGGCCATTTGGTACCGGTCCACAGAGAAAGAATAAATAACTTACATTATTTCCGTTTTATTTATATTTAAGTCTGAACAATATATATTTTTTTTATTTTTTAATAAATTTTTATTAATGGTAATGGGATGACATTAATAAATCAGGGTACATATATTCAAAGAAAACATGTCTAGGTTATTTTGTCATCAAATTATGTTGCAAACCCCTCGCCCAAAGTCAGATTGTCCTCCGTCACCCTCTATCTAGTTCTCTGTGCCCCTCCCCCTCCCCCTAACTCTCTCCCTCCCTCCCTCCCATGTCCTCCCTCCCCCCCCACCCTTGGTAACCACCACACTCTTGTCCATGTCTCTTAGTCTCATTTTTATGTTCCACCAATGTATGGAATCATGTAGTTCTTGTTTTTTTCTGATTTACTTATTTCACTCCTTATAATGTTATCAAGATCCCACCATTTTGCTGTAAATGATCTGATGTCATCATTTCTTATGGCTGAGTAGTATTCCATAGTGTATATGTGCCACATCTTCTTTATCCAGTCTTCTATTGAAGGGCTTTTTGGTTGTTTCCATGTCTTGGCCACTGTGAACAGTGCTGCAATGAACATGGGGCTACATGTGTCTTCCCGTATCAATGTTTCTGAGGTTTTGGGGTATATACCCAGTAGAGGGATTGCTGGGTCATAAGGTAGTTCTATTTGCAGTTTTTTGAGGAACCATCATACTTTCCTCCATAATGGTTGTACTACTTTACAGTCCCACCAACAGTGAATGAGGGTTCCTTTTTCTCCACAGCCTCTCCAACATTTGCTATTACCCGTCTTGTTGATAATAGCTAATCTAACAGGAGTGAGGTGGTATCTCATTGTAGTTTTGATTTGCATTTCTCTAATAACTAATGAAGCTGAGCATCTTTTCATATATCTGTTGGCCATTTGTATCTCTTCCTGGGAGAAGTGTCTGTTCATGTCCTCTTCCCATTTTTTTATTGTATTGTTTGTTTGTTTGTTGTTGAGTTTTATGAGTTCTTTGTAAATTTTGGATATTAGGCCCTTATCTGAGCTGTCGTTTGAAAATATCAGTTCCCATATAGTTGGCTGTCTGTTTATTTTGATATCAGTTTCTCTTGCTGAGCAAAAACTTTTAATTCTGATGTAGTCCCATTCATTTATCTTTGCCTTCACTTCTCTTGCCATTGGAGTCAAGTTCATAAAATGTTCTTTAAAACCCAGGTCCATGATTTTAGTACTTATGACTTCTTCTATGTACTTTATTGTTTCAGGTCTTATATTTAGGTCTTTGATCTATTTTGAATTAATTTTAGTACACGGGGACAGGCTGTAATCGAGTTTCATTCTTTTGCATGTGGCTTTCCAGTTTTCCCAACACCATTTGTTGAAGAGGCTTTCTTTTCTCCATTGTGTGTTGTTGGCCCCTTTATCAAAGATTATTTGACCATATATATGTGGTTTTATTTCTGGGCTTTCTATTCTGTTCCATTGGTCTGAGTGTCTATTTTTTTGCCAATACCATGCTGTTTTGATTATTGTGGCCCTATAATATAGTTTAAAGTCAGGTATTGTAATGCCCCCAGCTTCATTCTTTTTCCTTAGGATTGTTTTGGCTATTCGGGGTTTTTTATAGTTCCATATAAATCTGATGATTTTTTGTTCCATTTCTTTAAAAAATCTCTTAGGGATTTTGATGGGAATTGCATTAAATTTGTATATTGCTTTGGGTAATATGGCCATTTTGATTATATTTATTCTTCCTATCCAAGAACAAGGAATATTTTTCCATCTCATTGTATCTTTTTCGATTTCCCTTAACAATGCTTTGTAATTTTCATTATATAGGTCCTTTACGTTCTTTGTTATGTTTATTCCTAGGTATTTTATTTTTTTTGTTGCAATCGTGAAGGGGATTATTTTTTTGAGTTCGTTTTCTAATATTTCATTGTTGGCATATAGAAAGGCTATGGACTTTTGTATGTTAATTTTGTATCCTGCGACCTTACTGTATTGGTTTATTGTTTCTAATAATCTTTTTGTGGAGTCCTTCGGGTTTTCGATGTATAGGATCATATCATCAGCAAAAAGTGATAGCTTTACTTCTTCTTTTCTGATATGGATGCCTTTTATTTCTTTGTCTTGTCTGATTGCTCTGGCCAGAACTTCTAGCACCACGTTGAATAAGAGTGGAGAGAGTGGACAACCCAGTCTTGTTCCTGATTTAAGGTAGAAAGTCCTCAGTTTTATGCCGTTTAATAGGACGTTGGCTGATGGTTTATCATATATGGCCTTTATCATGTTGAGATATTTTCCTTCTATACCCATTTTGTTGAGAGTCTTAAACATAAAATTGTGTTGTATTTTATCAAAAGCCTTTTCTGCATCTATTGATAAGATCATGTGGTTTTTGTTCTTTGTTTTGTTGATATGGTGTATTACGTTAACCGTTTTGCGTCTGTTGAACCATCCTTGAGATTCTGGGATGAATCCCACTTGATCATGATGTATTATTTTTTTAATATGTTGTTGTATTCGGTTTGCCAGTATTTTGTTTAGTATTTTAGCATCTGTATTCATTAGAGATATTGGTCTGTAGTTTTCTTTCTTTGTGCCATCCTTGCCAGGTTTTGGTATGAGGGTTATGTTGGCCTCATAAAATGTGTTTGGAAGTATTGCTTCTTCTTCAATTTTTTGGAAGACTTTGAGTAGAATAGGAACCAAGTCTTCTTTGAATGTTTGATAAAATTCGCTGGTATAGCCGTCAGGGCCTGGACTTTTATTTTTGGGGAGGTTTTTAATGGTTTTTTCTATTTCTTCTCTACTGATAGGTCTGTTTAGGCTTTCTGCTTCTTCTTGACTCAGTCTAGGAAGGTTGTATTGTTCTAGGAATTTATCCATTTCTTCTAGGTTGTTGAATTTAGTGGCATAAAGTTTTTCATAGTATTCTACAATAATTCTTTGTATATCTACGGTGTCCGTGGTGATTTCTCCTCTTTCATTTTGGATTTTGTTTATATGAGTTCTTTCTCTTTTTTCCTTGGTAAGTCTTGCCAAGGGTTTGTCAATTTTATTGATCTTTTCAAAGAACCAGCTCCTTGTTCTATTAATTTTTTCTATAGTTTTTCTGTTCTCTATTTCATTTATTTCTGCTCTGATTTTTATTATCTCCTTTCTTCGGCTGGTTTTGGGTTGTCTTTGTTCTTCTTTTTCTAGTTCCTTAAGGTGTGAAGTTAAGTGGTTTACTTCGGCTCTCTCTTGTTTGTTCATATAGGCCTGAAGTGATATGAACTTTCCTCTTATTACTGCTTTTGCTGCATCCCAGAGATTCTGATATGTCGTATTTTCATTTTCATTTGTCTGTATATATCTTTTGATCTCTGCGCTTATTTCTTCTTTGACCCATTCATTTTTTAGAAGTATGTTGTTTAGTTTCCACATTTTTGTGGGTTTTTCCCCCTCTTTTTTGCAGTTGAATTCTAGTTTCAAGGCTTTATGATCAGAAAATATGCTTGGTACAATTTCAATTTTTCTAAATTTGCTGATATTGTCTTTGTGGCCCAACATATGGTCAATTCTTGAGAATGTTCCATGTACACTAGAGAAAAATGTATACTCTGTCGCTTTGGGATGAAGTGTCCTGTAGATGTCTATCATATCCAGGTGTTCTAGTATTTTGTTTAAGGCCACTATATCTTTATTGATTCTCTGTTTGGATGACCGATCTAGAGCCGTCAGCGGTGTATTGAGGTCTCCAAGTATGATTGTATTTTTGTTAGTTTTTGTTTTAAGGTCAATAAGTAGCTGTCTTATATATTTTGGTGCTCCTTGGTTTGGTGCATATATATTAAGGATTGTTATGTCTTCTTGATCCAACTTCCCCTTAATCATTATGAAATGACCATTTTTGTCTCTGAGTACTTTTTCTGTCTTGTAGTCAGCATTATTAGATATGAGTATTGCTATGCCTGCTTTTTTTTGGGTGTTGTTTGCTTGGAGTATTGTTTTCCAGCCTTTCACTTTGGATTTGTTTTTATCCTTGTTGCTTAGATGTGTTTCTTGTAGGCAGCATATAGTTCGATTTTCTTTTTTAATCCATTCTGCTACTCTGTGTCTTTTTATTGGTAAGTTTAATCCATTTACATTTAGTGTAATTATTGACACTTGTGGGTTCCCTACTGCCATTTTATAAATTGCTTTCTGTTAGTTTTGTATCTAGTTTGATTCTTCTCTTTTGTTTTTCTATCATTTGTTTTTGTTTGTTTGTGTTCCATACTTCTTTCCTCTGTTGCTACCTTTTTTAAGTCAAGTGTTTTTGTGGTGGTTTTTTTAAGGGTGGTTACCATTAAGTAATGAAAAGGGTACCTACCATATTCATTGTAGTACCCTATCTTATAAGTATTTCTGCACTTCATCATCCTTTGCTACTGTTAATCTCCATCCTCTCCCCCCTTTTTTTCCTTTGTTGTCACAGTTTAAGTTTGGTTTTATTGTGTTCTTGGTGGAGCTGTTACTTGTGGTGTTGTTTTCTTTTGTTCTTTGAATCTGGTTGAAAACCCCCCCTTAGTATTTCCTGGAGTGGGGGCTTTCTGTTGATAAATTCTCTCATCTTTTCTGTATTTGTGAATGTTTTTATATCTCCTTCATACCTGAAGGATAGCTTTGATGGGTATAGTATTCTTGGCTGAAAGTTCCTCTCTTTCAGGGCTTTAAATATTGGGGTCCACTCTCTTCTAGCTTGTAGAGTTTCTGATGAGAAATCTGATGATAATCTAATAGGCCTTCCTTTATATGTTGTACTCTTCTTTTCCCTGGCTGCCTTGAGAATTTTTTCTTTGTCATTGGTTTGTGTCATCTTTATTATGATGTGCCTTGGAGTGGGTTTGTTGGGGTTAAGAAAACTTGGTGTTCTGTTTGCTTCTTGAATTTGAGGCTTTAGTTCCTTCCACAGGCTTGGGAAGTTCTCGTCTATTATTTGTTTGAGTATATTCTCCATTCCATTTTCTTTCTCTTCTCCCTCTGATATACCTATTATTCTTATGTTATTCTTTCTGATGGAGTCAGACAATTCCTGTAGGGCTTTCTCATTTTTTATTATTTTTGAGTCTCTTTCTTCTTCTCTCTGTTGTGCCTCAAGTTGTTTGTCTTCTATTTCACTAATCCTATCTTCAATCTGGGCTGTTCTGTTAGCTAAGCTTGTTACCTCATTTTTCAGCTTGTGAATTGAGTTTTTCATTTCTGCTTGATTTGTTTTTATAGTTTCAATTTCCTTAGTAACATATTCTTTGTATTCATTGAGTTGTTTTCTGATCTCCCTATATTGCCTTTCTGTGTTTTCTTGTATATCTCTGAGTATTTTTAAGATTTCTATTTTAAATTCTCTGTCATTTAGCTCCAAGGCTTCCAATATGTTAAGTCTTTTCTCCATAGATTTTTCCACATCTATTTGTGTTACCTCTCTTTCTTTTGTATCCATAATATTCAATTTCCTCTTTCTTATCGGCATCTGAGGGTGGTCTTATTGACAGCACTAATTAGAATTAATAAAGAGTAAAAAGAAAAAAAAAAAAAAGGGTAAACACCCCACAAAAAAAAAAACAGTAATAATTTATTATTTTCCCCTTTTTTTCTCTCTTCTCTTTCCCTCCTCTCTTCTCCTCAGGGAAATATCGTGCCTATAATGGAGGGCCTGATTTGGGGTGAAGAGTTCAAGGGGCATAAAAAAGGGAGTAGGGACCTACTAAATGCAAAAAAAAAAAAAAAGGAAGAAAATCTTAGACAAGCATAAGATGATTTGCTTGTAAGTGATGGTCAACTAAGAGATATAATGAGAGGGATAAGAGGGAATCAGAAAAAAGGACCAAAAAAGAATAATAAAGAAGAAAAAATAAAAATAATAAGTAAAAATCTGTTGTATTAAGTGGAGCGAAGACTAAATACAATGGAGACCTTGGGTTGGGAGGACCAAAATGCCACAAAAATAAACAAACAAGAGAAAAAAAATAAAAACAAAAGCAAAAAAGAGAAATAATGCCAAAAAAAAGCCTTGAGTCCCAAATTAACTAATTTGCTCATGATTGAGGATTATATGGGAGGAAAGTAAAATGAGAAAAGAAAAAATGAATAGAAAGGAAAAAATAAGAAAAAGAGAAAAACGAAGAAATAAAATAGGAGGAGAAAAAAACAAAATAAAGCAAGACAAAAAAAAACCAAAAAAAAACAAAAGAGGAGAGAGTGAGAGTTAAGTGTTTTGGAGTATAACCTTAAAGGAGGGTGAGGATGAAGAAGAAAAATAAAATGCAACACTCATGGGTAGTGTAGTTCAAGAAAGGGGAAGCATAAGATGGGCAGAGAATAGAAGGACCGAGGTGGAGGAAATAAAGGCAAAAAGATAGAAGAAACAAACAACAACAACAAAAAAAAATTAGTGGATCAAGTTGTAAAGTCTGTGGGTTTTTCTTGATTTTGAGAGGTTAACTTCTTCCTTTTTCTTTTCTCTCCCTCTTCCTGGTCGGTGACTCTGTACCCCAGGCTCTGCCCCTGTGTCACTCTTAGGTAGGGATTTGCAGTTGATGGGATTCTATGGCAATGTCATATAATTGGCTTTAGTCTTGCTGGAAGTAAAGGCTTGTTGGCGTTTGCAGGGCCCAACGATGAGAGAGTTTGCTTTCCTGGATTCTCTCTCCTAGTCCCCCCTTTCTGAATTAGCAGCCTGGTGATCCAGCTATAAGGCTGCAACTGCTTCTGCCTGGGGAGTAAGAGGCTCAAAGAGCTGGGAAATCCCCACTCTATCCCCACTCAGTGCAAGGCTTTGGGAAAGGCTCTGAGAGTCAGGGCCTCCAGTGTAATCAGGCGGGGTTGGGAGTCAATTGTTGTCAAGGTGACTGTTCAGTGCCTATCATTTAGTTGGACCTCTCAACCCAGGCTTTCCACACTTTGTAGCCTGTTTTTGCAGGGAAGAAGAGGCACTAGTCTCTGCTTACGACTAATGTAATGTAGACCTTATTATCTGCCAAGTCCTTCTTGTTAGCGTTTATCCCTGAATATGGAGGCTCTATCAATCAGAAGTTGCCCCCGCCCCTTTAGCGAGAGGCACTAAAAAATATCACGCCTCTTGTCTTGGATCGCTGAACTGAGAGAGATCTTATCAATTAGAACCGAGGGTACGCAGATTTTATGGGTTAAGCTAATTTCAGTGATTGGGTCTCAGCTGTGCTTCCGAAGGTATTTTAGGCTGCCTGCGCACGCCCCTCCCCCAACGCTTGATTGTTAGCTTGAATGGCTGGGTGAGGTGCCCCGCCCACGGAGAGAATCTCCCAAGCCTCTCCCGCTCGCCCCACCGCTGGCGGCTGGACCGCACCAGGCGCAGGATAATGGAGCCCCCTGGGTGTGCGGGCCAGCAGGGCGCCCTGGGCGCGTGGAATGCCCAAGGCACGCGCGCGAATGGGGCGCTCCGGGCACCGGTGGCCGGCGACCCCCACTCGCAGTGTGCGGGCCGCTGGGAACGTCAGCGGTGCTCAACCGGACCGGGCGCGCGCGCGGCGGCTCATGGCGGCCGCCGCTTGCGGCAGCGGCTCGCGGGGGTTCGCGGCGGCTCGCGGTGGCGGCTTGCGTCGGCCGCTTGCGGCGGCTGGCGGTTCCCAAGTATATGGGCTGACTCACCGCAGGCGCACTCCCTCGCGGCTTGAATGAGCATCACTGCTGCGGTAGCTTCCTCCACACCCTCGTCTCTCAGATTCAAGTGATAACAGTCCTTTTGCTTTCAGTTTGTGTGGAACTCCGGAATGCTCCGAGGATAAATTTTTCTGTTTCTAGTTGATAAATTTGTTGTGATTTAGGGGAGAGCTGTCGGACGCGCTTCTCACGGCGCCATTTCCGTGACGTCACTCCCCTGAACAATATTTTATTTGAAAAAAAATGACCAGATTCCCTCTGTTACTTCCATCTAAGACTCACTCTTGACTCTTGTCTCGGTCACGTGATACATTTATCCGTCCCACCCTAAAGGCCGGTTCGGGAAAATATTTTCTAACATTAAACCGGTCTGTGGCCCAAAAAAGGTTGGGGACCACTGCTGTAGGGTTAACCAGGTAACTTACTACAAACTAAGTTGATAATACTGATTATTACTGAGGTCTCTTAGAGTTTCCTCAGTCTTTTTGAGCCTCTTTTCTTTCTGTTACTCTGCTTCTGTGCTTCTGTTTATTTTGTCCTCTAAATTGCTGCTTTGATCCTCCTAGTCCCCATAGGGTAGGACAGAGATTCTTGAGGGTGGGGCCATTGCTTTCCCCCAGGCTGATGCTGCGCTGAGTGGACTGCTCCACTCAAGATGGCGACTGCACAGTATTAGAGAATGACTCAGGACAGGGGTTCTGGTGGCTGTCTCCTACAGTGTCTCTCACTTGGCTGCCAATTTCATACTCTCCTTATGCAACTCTAGTCCTCTCAGCCCTCCCTCCGCCAGAGCCCTGGGTAAGTGGCTGTAAATGAGATTTTCTGCATTGGCCTCTTTAAGATGGTGCCTGTGTCTCTGAGAGCTCCCATCTCTCTCTCACAAACAGAAGCCTTACCTCTTTTCACCACCAAATACTATGTGGGTATCTCTTCTAGACTCTAGTGCTCTAGGCTGGGGCAACAGCCTGGGGCTTAGGACTTTCACCTCTCAGGGCAAGCCTCCCTGCTTCTGAGAGTCCCACCAGACCCTCAGCCATTTGCTCACTCCTGGGAGTGGGGTAGCCCTTTTTGCATCTTTGCCCTTCCTACCAGTTTCTATGTAGCTTCTGTGGCTCCTTGGTTATGGATTCTTCATTTAGTCCAAAGTTGGTTTTTCAAGATGACTGTACTTAAATTTAGTTATAACTCTAATTTGGTCCTAGAGGGCTGCAGTTTAAATGTTCACCTATTCTGTCGCCATCTGGTAATCCCCCCTATAAATTCCAATTTCTTATTCTGGGGAGCCAGAGTTTGGGATTTGGCAGTATTTCTGGCCAGATACTGCCAAATATCAGTGCTTTTGCTTAAAGTGGAGCAGAGTCCAATAGCTTGACCTTACCTTGGAATAACTGGCCTGACATGAAAGTATAATTTACTTGATAGCTTGGAGAGTGGAAACCCACCATCATAGAGCCATTTGCAGAATTCGCAATGAATTCTCTGCAAATACAGAGAAGTTTAAATATTACCTGATTGCAGAGGAATCACACCACTGTTTGATGACAGTGTTTCCTGTTGAGACTGGCAAGGGATTTTGGTATAATTTGGCAGAGTTCAGTATGTTGTTGGAAAAATGGATTGCCTTGAACTGTTCAATGGTTTCCTGACCACCAAGGTGGTAGTGTCTGACTAGATAGTGTTAAGTCCCATCCATACCTTTTCCATGAGAGTGTTTTGAAGTCCTACAGAGCTGCTGTATGTCTTGGTAATCTATTTATCCCAAGTGAAAAACCATATTTCTGGGCATAGAATAAGCACAGAGGAAATGTTTAATTGCCAAATAAATGGATGTAAGCATTGTTGGCCCATCAAAGAAGCTTTGAACATTAGCTTCTTCCAAACCCAATGGAGTTGGACCATGAACTGCTGCAATATCTTGATGTTAGAGAACTCAAAAATATACAAGGAGAATTTCTGGCCAATGAAGTTCCTTAACGACACCCAGAGACCTGTAGTTTTATAAATAATAACTTGAAGGCATACTGGTGATGAATGTGAAAGATTCTTTGAGCACTTGCAGCTCCCTAGCATGTCATGAGCCAGTCCTCAGAAGGGTACTTCTAAGCAGAGGGACCAATAAACTTCATACTTACTTTAATCTCTGACTTATTTTCTCCTGGTTCTCTTGACCTTCTTGGAGAAACATTTTTCCTGAAGCAATCCCTTATAAATCTCTTGCATGCAAGTTTCAGAGTCAAAGAGGCTGTTTATTGGAGAACTTGGGAAAAGTGTCCTTTTTCTTTCCTTTACTATCCTGAGATGTTATGCTTTTCTATTCTTTTCTGTATCAGAACTTTTCCTCAGGAAGCGGTTCAACAATTCCTTCATGCTAAAATGTAAGTATATATGTAAAAAATCTATTTCTTCTTCAGAGGTATTTGCATTTTAATGGGTGTCAGACCCATAGGACAGCATTTTCTTTTTTTTTTTTAATTTTATTTTTTTAATGGGGTGACATCAATAAATCAGGATACATATATTCAAAGATAACAAGTCCAGGTTATCTTGTCTTTCAATTATGTTGCATACCCACCACCCAAAGTCAGATTGTCCTCTGTCAACTTCTATCTTGTTTTCTTTGTGCCCCTCCCCACCCCCTATCCCTCTCCCATTCCCCCCTCCCCCCCGTAACCACCACACTCTTATCAATGTCTCTTAGTTTCACTATTATGTCCCACCTACGTATGGAATAATACAGTTCCTGTTTTTTTCTGATTTACTTATTTCGCTTCGTATCATGTTATCAAGATCCCACCATTTTGCTGTAAATGTTCCGATGTCATCATTTCTTATGGCTGAGTAGTATTCCATAGTGTATATGTGCCACATCTTCTTTATCCAGTCATCTATTGATGGGCTTTTTGGTTGTTTCCATGTCCTGGCCACTGTGAACAATGCTGCAATAAACATGGGGCTGCATGTGTCTTTACATATCAATGTTTCTGAGTTTTGGGGATATATACCCAGTAGAGGGATTGCTGGATCATAAGGTAGTTCTATTTTCAGTTTTTTGAGGAACCACCATACTTTCTTCCATAATGGTTGTACTACTTTACATTCCCACCAACAGTGTATGAGGGTTCCTTTTTCTCCACAGCCTCTCCAACATTTGCTATTACCTGACTTGCTAATAACAGCTAATCGAACAGTTGTGAGGTGGTATCTCATTGCCATTTTGATTTGCATTTCTCTAATAGCTCAAGAAGATGAGCATCTTTTCATATATCTGTTGGCCATTTGTATTTCTTCCTGGGAGAAATGTCTATTCATATCCTCTTCCCATTTTTTTATGGGATTGTTTGTTTGTTTGTTGTTGAGTTTTATGAGTTCTTTGTATATTTTGGATATTAGGCCCTTATCTGAGCTGTTGTTTGAAAATATCATTTCCCATTTAGTTGGCTTTCTGTTTATTTTGTTATCAGTTTCTCTTGCTGAGCAAAAACTTCTTAGTCTGATGTAGTCCCATTCATTAATTTTTGCCTTCACTTCTCTTGCCATTGGAGTCAAATTCATAAAATGCTCTTTAAAACCCAGAGGACAGCATTTTCAACTTTTTTAATCTCATGGTATACAAACTAATTACTAAAATTCTGTTGCACACCAGAAAAATATTTTTTACTAATCTGAATAAAAAGATAGCTATAATTTTGATTCATTCACACTGGATAGCTAATTTTATGCTGGTTAATGCCATTTTTATAAAAGATATATATTTACTAGAGAGAGGAGAGAGAGAGAAAGGAGGGGAAGAACAGGAAGCATCAACTTGTAGTAGTTGCTTCTCATATGTGTTTTGACCTGGCAAGCCCAGGGTTTCTACCTGTTGACCTCAGAATTTCAGGTTGATGCTTTATCCACTGTACCACCACTGGTCAGACAGTTGTCATTTTTTAATTTGACAATCTAAGGGGAAAAAGGTCAGTTCCCCTGGCTCATTTGTCAGATATTACATGTTTTAAACATTCTTGCAGCACACCGGTTGAAAATCATTGCCTTAGGATGAAACAATAAATGACACTGTATGGCATTTCAGGCAATTGAGTGGGGGAGTATTTCTGGATGCCTGGTAGGAGGTACCATCCAGGTGCCTCTGTAATGTCATCCTCGAACCCCCAAACTTCCAGTTTCCTGGGTGGGGGAGAGTGCTCCTTCACAGATGCCAATGGCTCACCCTGGCCCTTCATCTGGCCCTATGTCTGAGAGCAATAGCCCCACTCTTGGCACCTGGGAGGAGAGAAACTCAAGACTTTTTCTGCCAGCATTTCCTTGGCCTTCACCAGGGGGACCATTCCAAATTTCCTGCCCCCTCTAAATTCAAGCATTTTTCAAGTTAGCAGAAGTTCAAAGTTAACAAGCATATTGAGCAGCTCAATGGTTTTCATTGCTGATCACTTCCTCACCTTCCAAGGCATTATTCACTTCTTCTGTACCAGCAACATTTTTTATGTTTCCACAGAGTAGTTCATCCTATTTTCATTTTTCTAGTTACCTGTAAGTGATTCATTAACCTTTTGTGATAGCGGCTGGATCATCATCACTTCTCAATCCCTCATTCCTGGTCATGATGCTGGCATGTAGCAATTGCTTCATACCTGTTGTGAAGGACAAACAAATAAATGAGCACTTCAAGATAGCCTAAAACACATGAAGGAAGAAGAGTAGTATAAATAGCTAACATTTCCAGAGTACTTGTTTAATTGTAACCTTGAACAAGAATAAAACATTGGATGCGATTATAAAGCATCTTGACTCTTGCTTCTCTCCAGGTAAGACAAGTAATTAAAATGCCCATTACCATGTTTTAAAAATGTTGAACTTGATTTAACCTTGAGGCTTCTCTTTTCCCCCCAGCGTAGGCCTGAGAGAGGGAAAATATGCAGTTGGAAAAGGGCCTGAGAGTGGCTTCCTCCTGTTCCTCACCTAATGCTTTTCTTTCCTGCAGCCATCTTGATAACTGTAGTTTCTGAACCCCCAGAAGAAGGGCAAGTCCAGAAGAGAAAAGGGAGTAAGAAAGTTCTTACTTGGCTGGAATAGCCATTAGTGGGAGCTGTGCTCTCTAGGCAAGGCAAGGGTTTAAGCTGACTCGTCTTGCATAGGTTTTTTGTAGACTTATTTCCTGCCATCTCACTGTCCTGCCCCCAGTAACTGGGGCCACATGTCTGTAGTTCTCTTGGTGTGGGTGATGTGTTCTTTTAGCTTGTTGCTAATCCTTTCTCATTTCCTGGCCCTCCAGTGGTTCCTTCTTTCTTCTCTAGATGATGACCCTCTCTGGCAAGATCTATGACAAAGCTAGTTGGCTTTCTGTGTGCCGTCTCTCTCTAACGATCCACTTCTCATTTAAGGAAACACCCTTCTCTGCCCTTACAAGTTCTGAGACTACTGACAAACTGATGCAGGCTTTTTTTCCTTTGATTCATCTGTTATTAACTCATGGGAACTCCAAATGCTGAACTGCTGATTTCTCAGACAGGCTACTTACTGGTCCACTGTATTCTCCAAATGTGGAGGACACATGAGCTTTGTGAGTGATCACCCTGAAGCCTCCCACCGTAGACTTGAGCTCAGAGGGGCAGGAACCCCATTTCTTTTCCTCAACATACTATCCACTTCAGAAACTTTCTGTATTCATTTTCTTCCATTTTAATTGTTGCGAACATTTTGATAGCTGGAAGTGGAGGGTCAGCTGAGCGCTTCAGTACTAGTTGTCTTCCACCTTTGTTTTGGAAGTCCTGTGTGGTGTTTTAACTATGGAATATGGCATCTATTGTCTTTCTGTGTCAACTGAAATGGAAAAAGGGAAATCCTACTTTTATAGCCTATTATTCTATGTGCCCGGTGCTGACCTCAGGTTTATATATGTTCACTCTTTCAAATGCAGCAAATCTACCAATGAAGAAATGAGAAACAAGGGATGTAGGTTGACAGACTTCACTCAGCTAGCAAGTAACAGAGCCAAAATGTAAACCCAGGCAGTTTGACTCTGAAGCCCATGCTGTAATTACTGCTCTAGCTCTTCTCATAAACGAGGCATAGAATGAACCCTAAAGAAAATGTACAAGCTTGGTGAAGAGGAAATGAAAGAGAATAACATAATTGGAGGACATGAAGTAGCAAGATAGTGTGTGGAAAAAATTCTAGGCAGGTTCAAAGGACAAAAATACCACATCCAATTTGGGAAATAAGAACAGTTTTTATGGAGGATATAAGGTTTGAAAAGGATTAGAAACTTTACTGGTTAAGGTGTCAGGAAAAGAAGTCCTGGGCATAGCAAAGTGGAGGGAACTTTGGGACTAGTGAGAACCCAGTTTAACTGATGCAGAGGATGGTTAGGAGAATTGTAATGGAGAGACTGAAGACATTGCAAAGGTACCATGGCCTGAAATGCCAGATAAAGGGTAATGGGGAGTAAACAAAATCAGGTGGGAAGAGATACAACAGACATTTTAGAGGTAGATGAGAGGACCAGACAGCTGATGGGACTAGGAGAGATAGAAATGGAGGATTCAAACCCAGGGTTACTGGGAGAATGAGTTACACTTGAGGGAAATAGGGATGGGAGGAAGAGAGCCCCCTTTTCTCCTCTTTTTAGTTTCGGTAAAATATGTTGAATCGAGATTCTGGGTAAAATGAATATTTAGTTAATGTTTATGTTCTCAGCAAAGTGTGAAGGACATATTATTTCATATAATCTCACAAATAAAACCTTTCACATAGGTTTAAAGATCTGTTTATCTCTCATTTTGACTTTTCCTTCCATCAGACCCTTGAAAGAGGGACTGACTGTACTATCATCCAACCTAAGAATCTAGCACGGTGTCAGGCACATAATATAAATCCTTAATAAAATCACAATAAATGAACATGTGAACCTATTCCACCTGCAAATATAGCGTGTGCTCTACTCCCTCCAGAAAACATGAGGCTGAGTGAGCTATTCAAGCAGCAGCTCCTCTGGGAGAAATACAGGTGCCCCACTTCTTGGTTCATTTATGTAAGTAAGAGCAACTAAGCTTTAAACTGAGTGATAAACCTGAGAAGAAGGGCGTCTTTTTATCTATCTTGTCATTGCTAGCAATGCCTCTGCTGCAAGAGATCACAATCACAGGTCAGATGGAGAGGAGAGGGTCTCCTAATCACCCTGAAATCATCTAGAGCACTTAAGAGTTGTTGAATGTATCCTGGATAAGAATGTGACAGAAATTGACCCATTATCCATGAGGCCATCATCCAGCTTCATGGATGCTGGCTGCAATTCATGAAGAAGCTGTTAAGAGTTAGATTATTGGGATTTGTGTGTTTGTTGGGTTTTCTTTTAATCTTTTGCAGTCAGTGAACTGGGACTAACTTATTAGACCATGGTCTGGGCTGATTTTGCTGGGCAACCCTCTGTAAAATGACTCATGTATGTTTTTTTCTGAGTGGTTGCTTCTAAACTCTTGAGCTTATTTGATAGTACTGATGGGTTTCCACGGACGCATCTGCAGTGTCATGTGTCATCCCCACAACTATCAGTCTTTATGTTAGTGAGAGGTGCCTGTGGTTAATGATGCAGTCCAAGACGGTGGGTATGGCTTTTTATTTTCATAGTTACAAGATGACATTAGACTAAGATTCACTCAGTCTGTCCCAGCTTAGTAAATGACAACACCATTCTTTTAATTGTTCAGGTTAAAAACTTTGGAGTTGTCTTTGACTCCTCTCTTACTATCACCTCACATCAAGCCCTTCAGCAAATCCTATCAGCTCTTTTCAAAATATATCCAGAATGGTGCCACTTCTGCCCTACTGTAACCTGTAATTGGCTTTTGCTTAAATTGTTCCAGTATCTTCTCAACTGCTTTTCTGGCTTCTATCTTGCTTATACTGTAAAGAGTTGTTTTCTACACAGTATCAAATGGGATCCTTTTAATATGCAGTGAAATTATTTCTTTCTTCTATCTTAAACATTCCAAGGATTTCTCATTTCCCTTAGTTGGCTATTATTGTGGATGTTGTGGCCAGCTGACTTGATCACTCTGGGAAAGAATGAACCAAGTGTGCCCTGGCACCCTGCATGGCTTTTTGATGAAGAGAAGGTAATTTTACCTTTTAGACTCTAGATGGCATTCTGGGACTATGCAAAGTTTTGTCTGGCCTGTCTTTTTTTTTTTTTTTTTTTTTAAATGGGGTCCAGATTTTGCAGTCAGTGCCTGCTGAAACTGTTATGGATCCTGGACTGAGAGAATAGAATTTAATTTAAAATCAAATATATATCTCTATATATTTATAGGTATTATATATAATATATTGTGTAATATACATACATATATATGTTTGTGGACAAATGATAGCTTAGAAAAAATAAACTGGAAGGATTCTGGATTTTCTAAGAGAAACACTTTGAAATTTTTGCTGCTTGAGATATTGAATCACCTAAGAGTTTGGGGGTGTCAGAGTTGGGTAGGGTAGGAGAAATATCTGGGGGCTCATACTCCCTGAAGAAGCCTGTTTGCACAACTGAGGGGTAGAGTCATTGGCATTTGAGAAAATAGTCCAAAGTCTTAAAAAGTCTTTTTTTTTTTTTTTGTGACAGAGACAGAGAGAGAGACAAAGAGAGGGACAAATAGGAACAGACAAACAGGAAGGAAGAGAGATGAGAAGCATCAAGTCTTCCTTGTGGCATCTTAGTTGTTCATTGATTGCTTTTTCACATGTGCCTTGACTGGGGGGGCTACAGCAGAGCAAGTGACCCTTTGCTCAAGCCAATGACCTTGGGCTCAAGCCAGCGACCTTGGGCTTTAAGCCAGTGATCTTTGGGCTCAAGACAGCGACCATGGGGTCATGTCTATGATCCCACGCTCAAGCCGGCAACCCTGCACTCAAGTTGGATGAGCCTCTGCTCAAGGCAGTGACCTCAGGGTTTCGAACTTGGGTCCTCTGTGTCCCAGTCCAATGCTCTATCCACTGTATCACCACCTGGTCAAGCTTAAAAAGTTTTATCCAAATTCATCATATATATACTGCTTACAAAAATTAAGGGATATTTCAAAATGAATACGAAGTAATAAAAAATGCACTTGATCTTTTTTTTTTTTTTTTTTTTATTTTATAATTTTATTTTTTAAATGGGGTGACATCAATAAATCAGGATACATATATTCAAAGATAACAAGTCCAGGTTATCTTGTCTTTCAATTATGTTGCATACCCACCACCCAAAGTCAGATTGTCCTCTGTCACCTTCTATCTTGTTTTCTTTGTGCCCCTCCCACCCCCTATCCCTCTCCCATTCCCCCCTCCCCCCCGTAACCACCACACTCTTATCAATGTCTCTTAGTTTCACTATTATGTCCCACCTACGTATGGAATAATACAGTTCCTGTTTTTTTCTGATTTACTTATTTCGCTTCGTATCATGTTATCAAGATCCCACCATTTTGCTGTAAATGTTCCGATGTCATCATTTCTTATGGCTGAGTAGTATTCCATAGTGTATATGTGCCACATCTTCTTTATCCAGTCATCTATTGATGGGCTTTTTGGTTGTTTCCATGTCCTGGCCACTGTGAACAATGCTGCAATAAACATGGGGCTGCATGTGTCTTTACGTATCAATGTTTCTGAGTTTTGGGGATATATACCCAGTAGAGGGATTGCTGGATCATAAGGTAGTTCTATTTTCAGTTTTTTGAGGAACCACCATACTTTCTTCCATAATGGTTGTACTACTTTACATTCCCACCAACAGTGTATGAGGGTTCCTTTTTCTCCACAGCCTCTCCAACATTTGCTATTACCTGACTTGCTAATAACAGCTAATCGAACAGGTGTGAGGTGGTATCTCATTGCCGTTTTGATTTGCATTTCTCTAATAGCTAAAGAAGATGAGCATCTTTTCATATATCTGTTGGCCATTTGTATTTCTTCCTGGGAGAAGTGTCTATTCATATCCTCTTCCCATTTTTTTATTGGATTGTTTGTTTGTTTGTTGTTGAGTTTTATGAGTTCTTTGTATATTTTGGATATTAAGCCCTTATCTGAGCTGTTGTTTGAAAATATCATTTCCCATTTAGTTGGCTTTCTGTTTATTTTGTTATCAGTTTCTCTTGCTGAGCAAAAACTTCTTAGTCTGATGTAGTCCCATTCATTAATTTTTGCCTTCACTTCTCTTGCCATTGGAGTCAAATTCATAAAATGCTCTTTAAAACCCAGGTCCATGAGTTGAGTACCTATGTCTTCTTCTATGTACTTAATTGTTTCAGGTCTTATGTTTAGATCTTTGATCCATTTTGAGTTAATTTTTGTACAGGGAGAGAGACTGTAGTCCAGTTTCATTCTTTTGCATGTGGCTTTCCAGTTTTCCCAGCACCATTTATTGAAGAGGCTTTCTTTTCTCCATTGTGTGTTGTTGGCCCCTTTATCAAAAATTATTTGACTATATATATGTGGTTTTATTTCTGGACTTTCTATTCTGTTCCATTGGTCTGAGTGTCTATTTTTCTGCCAATACCATGCTGTTTTGATTGTCGTGGCCCTATAATAGAGTTTGAAGTCAGGTATTGTTATGCCCCCAGCTTCATTCTTTTTCTTTAGGATTGCTTTGGTTATTCGGGGTTTTTTATAGTTCCATATAAATCTGATGATTTTTTGCTCTATTTCTTTAAAAAATGTCATTGGAATTTTGATGGGAATTGCATTAAATTTGTATATTGCTTTGGGTAATATAGCCATCTTGATTATATTTATTCTTCCTAGCCAAGAACAAGGTATATTCTTCCATCTCATTATATCTTTTTCGATTTCCCTTAACAATGGTTTATAGTTTTCATTATATAAGTCCTTTACATTCTTTGTTATGTTTATTCCTAAGTATTTTATTTTTTTTGTTGCAATCGTGAAGGGGGTTATTCTTTTGAGTTCCTTCTCAGTTGTTTCATTGTTGGCATATAGAAAGGCTATGGACTTCTGTATGTTAATTTTGTATCCTGCGACCTTACTGTATTGGCTTATTGTTTCTAGTAGTCTTTTTGTGGATTCTTTGGGGTTTTCGATGTATAGGATCATATCATCTGCAAAAAGTGATACCTTTACTTCTTCTTTTCCAATATGGATGCCTTTTATTTCTTTGTCTTGTCTGATTGCTCTGGCTAGAACCTCTAGTACCACATTAAATAAGAGTGGAGAGAGTGGACAACCCTGTCTTGTTCCTGATTTAAGGGGGAAAGCCTTCAGTTTAGTGCCATTTAATATGATGTTAGCTGATGGTTTATCATATATGGCCTTTATCATGTTGAGATATTTTCCTTCTATACCCATTTTGTTGAGAGTCTTAAACATAAAATTGTGTTGTATTTTATCGAAAGCCTTTTCTGCGTCTATTGATAAGATCATGTGGTTTTTGTTCTTTGTTTTGTTGATATGGTGTATTACATTAACCGTTTTACGTATGTTGAACCATCCTTGAGATTCTGGGATGAATCCCACTTGATCATGATGTATTATTTTTTTAATATGTTGTTGTATTCGATTTGCTAGTATTTTGTTTAGTATTTTAGCATCTGTATTCATTAGAGATATTGGTCTGTAGTTTTCTTTTTTTGTGCCATCCTTGCCTGGTTTTGGTATGAGGGTTATGTTGGCCTCATAAAATGTGTTTGGAAGTATTGCTTCTTCTTCAATTTTTTGGAAGACTTTGAGTAGAATAGGAACCAAGTCTTCTTTGAATGTTTGATAAAATTCGCTGGTATAGCCGTCAGGGCCTGGACTTTTATTTTTGGGGAGGTTTTTAATGGTTTTTTCTATTTCTTCTCTACTGATAGGTCTGTTTAGGCTTTCTGCTTCTTCATGACTCAGTCTAGGAAGGTTGTATTGTTCTAGGAATTTATCCATTTCTTCTAGGTTGTTGAATTTAGTGGCATAAAGTTTTTCATAGTATTCTACAATAATTCTTTGTATATCTACGGTGTCCGTGGTGATTTCTCCTCTTTCATTTTGTATTTTGTTTATATGAGTAATTTCTCTTTTTTCCTTGGTAAGTCTTGCCAAGGGTTTGTCAATTTTGTTGATCTTTTCAAAGAACCAGCTCCTTGTTCTATTAATTTTTTCTATAGTTTTTCTGTTCTCTAATTCATTTATTTCTGCTCTGATTTTTATTATCTCCTTTCTTCGGCTGGTTTTGGGTTGTCTTTGTTCTTCTTTTTCTAGTTCCTTAAGGTGGGAAGTTAAGTGGTTCACTTGGGCTCTCTCTTGTTTGTTCATATATGCCTGAAGCGATATGAACTTCCCTCTTATCACTGCTTTTGCTGCATCCCATAGATTCTGATATGTCGTATTGTCATTTTCATTAGTCTGTATATATCTTTTGATCTCTGCACTTATTTCTTCTTTGACCCATTCATTTTTTAAAAGTATGTTGTTTAGTTTCCACATTTTTGTGGGATTTTTTTCCTCTTTTTTGCAGTTGAATTCTAGTTTCAAGGCTTTATGATCAGAAAATATGCTTGGTACAACTTCAATTTTTCTGAATTTGCTGATATTGTTTTTGTGGCCCAACATATGGTCAATTCTTGAGAATGATCCATGTACACTGGAGAAAAATGTATACTCAGTCACTTTGGGATGAAATGTCCTGTAGATGTCTATCATATCCAGGTGCTCTAGTGTTTTGTTTAAGGCCACTATGTCTTTGTTGATTCTCTGTTTGGATGACCGATCTAGAGCCGTCAGCGGTGTATTGAGGTCTCCAAGTATGATTGTATTTTTGTCAGTTTTTGTTTTAAGATCAATAAGTAGCTGTCTTATATATTTTGGTGCTCCTTGGTTTGGTGCATATATATTAAGAATTGTTATGTCTTCTTGATTCAGTGTCCCCTTAGCCATTATGAAATGGCCATTTTTGTCTCTAAGTACTTTTCCTGTCTTGTAGTCAGCATTATCCGATATGAGTATTGCTACACCTGCTTTTTTTTGGATGTTATTTGCTTGGAGTATTGTTTTCCAGCCTTTCACTTTGAATTTGTTTTTATCCTTGTTACTTAGATGAGTTTCCTTTAGGCAGCATACAGTTGGATTTTCTTTTTTAATCCATTCTGCTACTCTGTGCCTTTTTATTGGTGAGTTTAATCCATTTACATTTAGTGTAATTATTGATACTTGTGAGTTCCCTATTGCCATTTTATATCTTGCTTTCTGTTAGTTTTGTGTCTTGTTTGATCCTTCTCTTTCGTTTTTCTATCTTTTGTTTTTATTTGGTTGTATTCCATACATCTTTCCTCTGTTGCTATCTTTTTTATCTCATGTGCTTCTGTGGTGGTTTTTTCAATGGTGGTTACCTTTGAGTAATGAAAAGGGTCCCTACCCTGTTCATTGTAGCGAACTATTTTGTGAGTACTTTTGCACTCCATCGTCCTTTGCTACTGTTAATCTCCGTCTTCTCCCCCTCTTTCTTTTTGTTGTTGTCACAGTTTAAATTTGGTTTTATTGTGTTCTTCTTGGAGCTTTTACTTGTGGCTCTGTTTTTTTTTTGTTCTTTGTATCTGATTGGAGAACCCCCTTTAGTAATTCCTGGAGTGGGGGTTTTCTGATGATAAATTCCCTCATCTTTTCTGTATCTGTGAATGTTTTTATTTCTCCTTCGTATTTGAAGGATAGCTTTGATGGGTATAGTATTCGTGGCTGAAAGTTCCTCTCTTTCAGGACTTTAAATATTGGGGTCCACTCTCTTCTAGCTTGTAGAGTTTCTGCTGAGAAATCTGATGATAATCTAATGGGCCTTCCTTTATATGTTGTATTCTTCTTTTCCCTGGCTGCCTTGAGAATTTTTTCTTTGCTGTTGGTTTGTGTCAATTTCATTATGATATGCCTTGGAGTAGGTTTGTTGGGGTTAAGAAAACTTGGAGTTCTGTTTGCTTCTTGAACTTGAGGCTTTAGTTCTTTCCACAGGCTTGGGAAGTTCTCATCAATTATTTGTTTAAGTATGTTCTCCATTCCATTTTCTCTCTCTTCTCCCTCTGATATACCTATTATTCTTATGTTATTCTTTTTGATGGAGTCAGATAATTCTTGTAGGGCTATCTCATTTTTTTTAATTTTTGAGTCTCTTTCTTCTTCTCTCTGTTGTGCCTCAAGTTGCTTGTCTTCTATTTCACTAATCCTCTCTTCTATCTGACCTGTTCTATTAGCTAAGCTTGTTACTTCGTTTTTCAGCTCGTGAATTGAGTTTTTCATCTCTGTTTGATTTGTTTTTATAGTTTCAATTTCCTTGGACATATATTCTTTGTGTTCATGGAGTTGTTTTCTGATTTCTCTATATTGCCTTTCTGTGTTTTCTTGTATATCTCTGAGTATTTTTAGGATTTCTATCTTGAATTCTCTGTCATTTAGCTCCAAGGTTTCCAATATATTAAATTTTTTCTCCATAGATTTTTCCTCATCTAGCTGTGTTACCTCTCTTTCTTTTGTATCCATGATATTCGATTTTCTCTTTCTTAATGGCATCTGAGGGTGGTTTTGTTGATAGTATTAATGAGATTTAATAAAGAATAAAAAGTTAAAACAATAAAAAAATAACAAATCGAAAAGAGTTGTTTTTTTTTAAAAAAATTAATAATGAAATAAAGAAAAATAAAATAAAATAAAAATTTTTTAAAAAGGAAATTATTCCCCCCCTCTTTTTTTCCTCTCCTCTCCTCTCCCCTCTTTCTTGAGAAAATCTTGTGGTGGACTGTGAGTTATAACAAACAATGCCCGTGATGGAGGGCCTGAATTGGGGAAAAGTAATAAAGGGGCAAAAAAGAGAGAAAGAAAAAAAAAAAAAAAAAGGAAAAAAAAAAAAAAAAAAAAGAAAAAAAAAGAGCGTATTGACCCACAAAAAGCAAATAAGGAAAAAATTTGGGTCAAGAATAAAATGATTTGCTTTTAGGTGTTGGTTTTCTAAGAGTTATGATGAGAGGAATAAGAGGAAAATGGAAAAATGGGGGGACAAATTAAAAACTTACTATTGTATTTAGTGGAACAAGAACTAGATAATATGGAGAGCCAGGGATGGGAGCACTGCTAGCGAGTTAAAAAGGTGAAGTAAAAACCCCCCAAAATGCCACAAACATAGGTTTGAGTCCCAGATAAGATAATTTGTTTGTTATTGAGGTTTGAATGAGAGGAGATGTAAAGGAGAAAGGAAGAAACTAATATAGAGGGAGAAAAGAAAGAGAGAGAGAGAAAAAAAGAGAGAACCACTAAAAGAAGAAAAAAGAAAGGAGAGAGAGAGAGAGAGTTAAGGGTTTTGGAGTGCAACCCTCATAGAGAGAAAGGAAGAGAAGAGAAATGATAATGGGAGATGTAACACTTATGGGTAGTGTAGTTCAAGGAGAGGAGAGAGTAAGACCGGTAGAGAGTTAATCGGCCAAATTGGAGGAGGAAAAAAAGGTCTCAAGAATGAAGATAAGAGAAACAAACGAACAAATATAATAAAATGGGATAGGTTATAAAGTCTGCAGATTATTCTTGATTTTGAGAGGTTATCTTCTTGCTTTTTCTTTTCTCTCCCTCTTCCTGGTCGGTGACTCTGTACCCCGGGTTCTGCCCCTTTGGCACGCTCAGGTAGAGGTTTGCAGTTGATAAGTCTCTATGGCAATGTCATGTATTGTGCTTTATTCTCGTTGGGAGTCGAGGCTCATTAGCATTTATAGGCTCCGACAGTGAGAGAGTCCGTGTTCCTGGAGCCTTTCTCCTAGTCTTTCCTTCCTCAATTAGTAGCCTGATAGTCCAGGTATGGGGTTGCTGCTGCCTCTGCCTGGATAGTAAGAGGCTCAAATTGCTGGCAACTCCCCACTCTATTTCCACTCAGCACAGGGCTCTGGGTAAGGCTCAGTCAGTCAGAGCTGCTAGCATAATCAGGCGGGCTTTCCGCCCACTCGAAGACCTCTGGCTCTGCCACTCTATCCGGTAACACAAGCGGGCGCCCACTTCTGGGGGGCGCTTGGAGGAAACTCTCACTCACTGTCTGCAACCAGGATATCCAGCCAGCAGTCTCACGCTCTGAGTGAAACCCCCAACCGCAGGGAAAAGTTGCAGCGTTGGAATTGAGTCTCGCTCCGTCCCCGTGTGTGGCTTTTGCAAGGCGCTGGGGCGGCCCGAGATTCCGCTTTGGCCCACACAAAGGCCCCTGACTCTGCCCCTCTGTGCGATAACACGGGCGCGCACTGCCGAGGCACTCGGAGGAATCGCTCACTCCTTATCTGCGCGCGCAAACCAGGATATGAGGCCAGCCGCGTTTCCCTCTGAGTGAAACAGCCTCCAGCACGGAAAATCTCCACCGTTGGGATTAGTTCTCACTCCCTCCCGTGCGTGGCTTTCCCAGGGCGCTGGGGCTGCCCAGAGACTCTGCCCTCAGCCCACAGAAAGGCCTCTGACCCTGCCTCTCCGTGGGGCAACACGGGCACCCACTTCCGCGGCTTAGGAAGAAATCTCTCTTCCACTAACTGCGCACCGACCAGGAGACCGGGTAAAATGGCCGCTCCGCTTGTCTTTCTTTGTTTGGGTTTGGCGCGAGTGTTAGCTTGTATTGCCCGGGTTGCCACAGGATCAGATTTTCCTCGGCTTGGATCTCTGAGCCACAGCCTGGTTCGGCCGTTTTTGCTGCGGTGGCCTGGATCTATTCACCCCCTTTGCCCACCTCAGTTTCTATATTCACAGTTACCAGAGAAAGCCGCCCTGTTTAGGTTAGTGAGGAAGGCGGAGCATTTCTTACTCCCTATTTCCTTCGGGGTTTGGTTATATATTTAGCCAATTTTTCACTCAATCATACCTTTGGGTGTATTGCGAAGAATCTGGAAGCTCCAAGTATAGGTTTTTCTGTTTCTGGTTGAAGATCTTGTTGAGTTTTGGGGGAGATTTATCGGTATCGCTTCCTACTCCGCCATTACTCTGACGTCATCTCCTGATCTTTTTTTATTAAACACAAACATCAGAAAAGCAAACAAGTTAAAGAAAGTTGTTTGATTATGCAAATGAGATGCAAAACCAACTTTTATTTCATTGGTGAAAATGCACTATACAAAAAGCTTCAAGTCCTGGAGTATCTGCATGTTCCCTGATCCCCTAATTTTTGTGAGCAGTGTATATTTTAAGGGATAGGAGGGGAGATAATGAGACAGACTCCCGCATGTGCCCTGACCAGAATCCACTCAGCAATCCCTATCAGAGGTGGATGCTCGAATCAACCGAGCTATTTTTAGCACCTAAGGCTGATGTGCTTTGACCAACCATCTTCAGCACCTGTGGTAATGCTTGAACCAATCAAATCACTGGCTGTGGTAGGGGAAGAGGGAGTGAAAGGGTAGAGGGAGGGAAAAACAAACAGACGGTCACTTCCCTTGTGTGCCCTGATTAGAATTGAACACTGGGCCAATACTCTATTCACTGAGCCAACCAGCCAGGGCCCAAATTTATATCATATTTACAAAATGTCTGATTTGCCCATGGTCAAGGCACATATGAGAAAGCAATCAATGAACAACTAAGGTATTGCAACGCGCAATGAAAAATTAATGATTGATGCTTCTCATCTCTCTCCGTTCCTGTCTGTCCCTGTCTATCCCTCTCTCTGACACACTCTCTGTCTCTGTAAAAAAATTAAAAAAAAAAACCCCAGAAAAACAAAATGTCTGATTTTTTGTTTTTGAGGCTGAGTATGAGCTCATCAATTCAGAATTTAATTACTGTCAGTAGATGGTTAAAAGGTTGCAACTATGTGGGTGGACACTGAGAGTAGAAGGAGCCAGCTCTTCCCTTTGAGGCTGTGAGAATTAAACTGTATATATTTGAGTGTGTGTTTGTGTGTGTGTGTGTGTTTGAGAGAGAGAGAGAGAGGGAGATAGGTTCCCTCATGACTCTTAGGGTAGTAGGGATAACCAAATGGAGAACAGGTCCAGATATTCTGGAAGGCCAACCCCCACCTCCATGTTATAAGCTCTGAAAGGGCACCCTGGACCCCTCTTGGGACTGTCACTCTGGGAAGTAAGGTCACAGGAGAGGCTGCCACCTTCAAGGCTCTCAGAGAACCCAGTAAGAAGACCAGGAGAATGTGTCCTGCTCCATATCCCCCCACCCCCAGGTCTGCACATTGCACATGTGGCAGGTTGGAGCTTAGAGGGGCAGGTGAAATCAAAAGCAATTCATTATGCATCAGAGAGCTCCTCAGGGTATCAGGATAGAAATCAAGTCAGAGCTGTTCTTTGAACGTGTGTTAGGTTTTCATCAGTTTCTCTTGTGAAGTATCGAGGCTCAGAGAGTTCTCCCTTGGCTTCTTTTGTCTTGACTCTAATAAGGATTGAGTTCTAGCCCTGCAGCTGAAGGAGTGATACGGAGCAAGTAGAAAAAAAATAAATCTTTGTGCAGGTCAGTTTCTTTATCTGAACTAACTGTTAAAGAAAAAATGTACTGAACAGAGTTAAATAGGCCGGGAGACATTCTTCGAGGCTATTGCAATAAGGGAGAGAGATGGCAACCAACTCTGCTGAGATACAACGTGGCAAAGTTTTTAAATGCTAGAGTGAGATAGTGAATAAGAACTGGAGGACACTGAGGGAGAGGCTGGTCAAGGTGACAAGGCCATCCTGCCTCAGAGACTGGGAGATAAGGGTGCTACTGTTTTCTGTTTGTTTGTTTTTGTATTTTTTCAGAAGCGTGAAGCTGGGAGGTAGACAGACAGACTCCCACATGTGCCCGACTGGGATCCACCTGACATGGTGATGATGCTCTGCCCACTTGGTGCATTGTTCCTTTGCAACTGGAGCCATACCAGTGCCTGAGGCAGAGGCCATGGAGCCATCCTCAGCACCTGGGCCAACTTTTGCTCCAATGGAGCCTTGGTTGTGGGAGGGGAAGAGAGAGATAAGAGAGTAAGGAGGGGAAGATGAAGAAGCAGATGGATGCTTCTCCTGTGTGCCTTGGCTGGGAATCAAACCCGAGACATCCACACACCAGGCTTATGCTCTACTACTGAGCCAACCGGCCAGGCCCCCCCCCTTTTTTTAAAAAAAGAACCCACTTTTTTCCTAAAAATTTTATTTCTTGATTTTAGAGAGAGGGAGATAGAGAATGAGAGAGAAAGTGAGGGAGGAACAAGAAGCATCAACTTATAGTTGCTTCTCATATGTGTCTTGACCAGGCAAGCCCAGAGTTTCAAATTGGTGACCTCCTCATTGCAGGTAGGTCAATGCTTTACCCACTGTACCACCACAGACCAGGCATACCCTTCTTGATGATACTGCATTTTAAAAGAATGACTCCCTTGAGGGAATATTTACATCTTCAAAGGGAAGAGAAAGAATTTAGGATTACAAGTTTTCTAAATACTCCGAGAAAAGAGAAAGTCAAAAGTCAGGGATCTAGAGTCAGAAAGAAAATTATCTAAGTTTTAGTAAGCTGAGGTGGATGTTAAGGGCGTCTTGGTCAGCACAATGAGTATAATAATAGTACCAATGTCATAGGAATTATGTAGAGATTAAGTGGTGTGAGGCTTGCCGTGCATAAACAGAGGGCCTGGTAGGCAAACAGCAGCTGCTCTGTTGTTGATTGTTAAGATACTGGTTGACAGAATTATTTACTTTAGTTCCATCTTGAAGACCTTCCCCATACATAATTTGTAAAAAGAAGTATAAAATAGACCTTGTTTTTGAAAAGCTAACTATATATAAGTAAGGTATACTCTACACGCCCACTTGTACAAGGAAAAATGAACTCAAGGTTATATTCTGGACACAAATACAAGCAAGCAAACAACAAACCACTCTTCTCTTTAGAGCTTAAATTCTAAAATAATATAGGCAAATATTTATACATACAATCTGTTCCATAAGAGAGTAACATCTGATGACCTGTTTATTTTTTACTAGCTTGTCTTCTGTCCAGAAGATCAAAGTATATAAAATAAATGAAGTCAGTCTCTTGACGGTTGCCCTGTATGATTTGCTGCTTATTTTGAGGCTGCGACTGTTGACTGTATATACTGATTTCCTTCTATCTTAAATGTTAGTGGTCATTTCTTGTTGTTTCTTCTTGACCATACAAGGGAAGGGGTCTTTCTAAACAGTGTTAGACAAGAGCCGTTAACTGTGTAGAAACAGCCTCTTTTCCACCATTAAATGGAGACCACGATGATTTAAGGTCTGTCCTGATATCTTCTAAAGGGGTACCTTTAGAATTGTTTCAAAAGCTGAAGTGTTTTCTAGGTTGTTCTGTAACATGCTGAGGTAGGAGAATCCTATGAAAGGACCTGTGAGAGGTCACAATTGAACTCAGACATCAGGAGACAGAGGCTTTGTATCTTCCTGAAAGCAATCTTGTCTTTGATAACAATGCATAGGTGTTGACTCTTTTTAATGGAAGAAAAATATGTAAGATTTTAAAATGTTTAAGTCAAAATTCTTTTAATTTATTGCTTGCCCTCCTTGTTTTAATCTACCTTGCTTTCTACCATAAATCCAAGTATTTGATAAAATGTACATTCTCTGATTCCAAATGAATAAACACAGATTTTATTGGTATAAGTAACCCTTTTTGGTTTTCAAATTCTTTAATTGGAAAGATTTCATTTACCCCTTACCATGATTTTTTTTTGTTGTTATTTTACAGAGAACTGCTCAGGTCATTCATTTTTTAGTAAATAGATTCTAGGACCACATAGGTACTCTTTAAGTCCAAACCTATGCTTGTTCTGTTAACACCATGGTACTATTAAATTTCTAGTTTAGGGAACAAAAGCTTAGCCATTAAAATTCTCAGTAGTTAATATCTTTACTTTTGGTAGTTAGAAATAATCTCCCAGTCAATAAAAATATGATTTTTTGACTTACCTCCCACTTAGAGAGAGTCAGTTAGAAAAGTAAATAGTCTTCATTTCACTTGTGGAACACTCTGTCACCACAAATGAACCATTTAAAATTATACAATTCAGTGGCATTTAGTTAATTCACTATGTTGTGCAAGAATCACCTCTATCTAGTTCCAAAATATTTTCTGTACCTGCAAAAGAAACACTGTACTTATTAATCAGTTACTTGTTGGGGACTGAAAGCCAACAGGGTCTTTGCAGTTTAGATTTTTTGGGGACAGAGGTGTAGGGAACTGGCAGTAAGCTGACAGTCTTACCAACCCCACACCTCACTTGCTTAGTGAAGTTGCTAAAGGATGGTTTTTTTTTTTTCCACACCTCCATGTTAGCTGTGGTGCTGCATTGTTTATGCTGGTCCTATCCCCCATGCCCCTCAGAAAGACTTGAGGAAATTTCCTTTTTATTGTTTGTTTTGTAGGGTTTTCTGCACTTGGTAGAATTCTTGGGATGCTTTGGAAATGTGACTTTGTTTTACTGATTTCTCTAATTTGCTAATGACCTCACTTTGCCCTATAAATGAAGAAGGTAGGGGGGTGGAGGCTCGCCTTTTGCAAGCTATCTTTTTGTGTTATACAGAGTCTTGTAGAGCCCATCCTTTTTCTCTTTAAGTCTATTTTCTTAATTCCGCACCGTTCCCACTCAGGACCTGGAATTACTAGCTGCGCTGGTTTGTGGCAGTCACTCCATCCACCAGCACCTGGAAACCACTAATACTCTTTCTATCTTCATGAATTTACCTAGTTTGGATATTTCGTATAAATAGAATTATACACCATGTGATCTTTTGTAGTTGGCTTTTTTTTACTTACCAAATGTTTTTGCAGTTCACCCATGTTATAGTATGTATTGTACTTTAGTCCTTTTTATGACTGAATAGTATTCTGTTTGTATATACATGTGTTAATAGACATTTGGGTTGTGTCCATCTTTTGGCTGTTGTTAATAGTGCTTTTCTATGCTAAATTTTATAAAATAATTGCATTGATTGACTAGTAACATAATTTTGACTTATCCCGAAATGTATAATGATGGTTAATGTAATAGCATATTATTATGGTAAAGAAACCAGTGTTGGCCTGACCTGTGGTGGCACAGTGGATAAAGCATAGACCTGGAAATGCTGAGGTCGCCGGTTCAAAACCCTGGGCTTGCCTGGTCAAGGCACATATGGGAGTTGATGCTTCCAGCTCCTCCCCCCTGTCTCTCTCTCCTCTCTCTCTGTGTCTCTCTCTCTAACTCTCTCTCTCCTCTCTAAAATGAATAAAAAATAAAAAAAGAAACCAGTGTTAAGCAGTTTCATGTTCACTATTTGTGCAGATCTTGAAATGATAGGAATCACTGAGCTCTAAACCAATCTTTAAGCATCTCTACATTTTAGATATGGAACCATTTTGTTCCTGTAGTATTACTATTCTCCAATAAGCAACACATGCCTTAAAAGCTGTTTTCCTTCCAATGATAAGAATTTGTTTTTGGAAGAGGAAATCAAGTCCCATGGAAGCAAGAGGATTGCCAAGGCACACTACTGCTCTGTTTCTTCCCTGTGACCCACCTGGGCTCTGTACCATGTGCTCATTTTTTTTGTCATGTTAATATCTAAGTCCTTGGTGACTGAGAGGTTGACTTTGGGATTATTAAGAACAATTACTATGGTCTCACATGTCCAATGGAGCATGCCATGTGAGAGGTTTTAAAGTAGAAAATAAAGCCTTGTTATTAGTAGAACTGTACTGGAAGACCAGTGGAACCTGATTATACCTTGTTACATGGAAAGACCAGTCTGATGGGCAGCCTGATCCAGGCAGAGGCACCATTAGCTGATTTTTGAGTCCATGGTTCTTGCTATTAGACTTGGCTTTCAGTACCACATAGGACTAATTTTCTAAATAATGGGAAAATTTGACATGCAATAACATAATGATAGACTATCTGCTTTTTTCCTTTCATTTTCAGCTAACCCTAGGAAATGAGTAATGTGAGAAGCAAATTTTTCTACATAAAGACTGTCCTATTATTAAAGCCTTCTGAGGGTGATAAATCACAATACTTCATAATTCTGTTAAATCAAGAATTGCCAATTTAGATTAGCCACTCCTTAACCATATGCCCCTTTCCAATCACAACTGTATCCAGCTAAGGATAAAGCCTTCCAATACTTAACTTATTGATAAAAATCAACAAAATGAATGGTTATAATTTAATCTCAGTTAGTAAATTAATCTAATTTTACATGATGTACTTATGTTCTTTTAATGACCATAAACAATGACTTGTTATTTGTGAACTGCAGTTGACGAGGTAGATATTTTCTAGGTTCTTACTATTAAAATCACATTATAACATTAATGTAACTTGTTATTGCATTCTTTCTTGGCATAAATGTAAAGTTAATTTTGTTAACTGTCTTCTAAAAAAACCTTGCTGATACATGTAAAAATTCCCAATGATTCATTTACTGTACTTATATAGATATTTATTTCAAAACATTTCCCAACTTTTGTAGGTAATGGCAAAATGTTTCTACATGCCAGGGGAGTTAGCAATAGTGATTTTTCAAGAATTAAAATCTCCCCTTGGTTAAACAGATCAGTTTTTCATGTACAGGCTTTCCATTCAGTAAATTGTATTAGGATTGTCAAGAGCAAACATTTACTGGAAGCACGTTAATAAAGCATGTCATTCACAACTACAATAGAATTTTAATTAAGTTCTGCAGAATTCCAGAAGGTAGGTAGCTGGCCCAATGATTGTACTTCTTCACTCTGTTCTGTCTCTGACATCCTCATTCTCCACTAATAATTCTTTATTTTTCATAATCATTCAAGACAATCCTTTGCACAATTAACCCAAACCCACTTAATTAAGTTCTGTGTTGTAGAGCCTATTCTGCTAATGCCATCTTTAGACAGTTGTTTAGGAGATCTGTTCATTTGGTTTTGATAATATATGAAGAAAGTAATTTCTATTCTTTTTCTGCCTTTGCTTTTATTGCTAATGGACATGTTAGTGTATTTGATGGCTAAAGATCTTAATAGAACTGCATTTATTAATAATACTTATTAAATTATTTTGTGCATGGTAACCTGACAGACCAGTTCATGGCTGACTATTATTGCAGTAAAATAAATTTTCTGCCTCCAAAACAAATCCTAACTTCAAAGTTAGATTCAGTTTATTTGAGGAGGTAGGAAAATAGTGTTGTATGCCCTCTATAAAGGTGTTTTATTTTTCTGAATATTTTATAGTAAGTCCGGTATAGAATTTATTAAAATACAGATTCTAGAAAGGAGATTGAATAAATGTGGGGTGCAGCCCAAGTATCTGTATTTGAAAACATAAGAACCTCTGAGGTTCTGATATAGATGGTCCTCAGAACTTAATTATTAACTACTAAGGCCCTGTCTGGTTGGCTCAGTGGTAGAGCACCAACCCAGTGTGTGAAAGTCCCAGGTTCGATTCCTGGTCAGGGCATATAGAAGAAATGATGTTGGGCAAAAGAGATTATAAAATTTGTATTTTTTGAGTTTGCTCACTTTTAATGTTAAAAATGGCACTGGGCAGTGCCAGGTATGTGATCTGTGAAATTGCAAATTACCTTCATGCTTGGGAAGGGCCATTGTCTTGCTAATGTGTGCTGGAGGAGAGAGAACCATGTTTGCAGAGTGAGAGCAAGAAAAATGCAGGGTGCTGAAGAAGAAGCCAGTTTGTGCAGAAAGTTTAAAGAAGAAGATGTGGAACACATGTGAGGGACTTTTGCAAGCTCTGCAGAGACTGGTGGGGCCTTTGATTCTTGGAAAAACTGGAGAAGATTCTCCTGGTTGTGGAACCAGAGAATGTGTCAGTGGCTTTGGGAGTACTGAGTGAAAGGGAAGTGTTTTTTCCCTGTGTGTTTGCTTGCCAACTGGTGCGAGACTTGAATAAAGGAATGGTGTTGGGCAGATAAAATGTATTATGCTCACTTTGTTAAAGAGGCTGTTGCTCAGGTGATATTAATGTGTGTTGGGGTGGGCTAAAGGCAGGGAGAATCCTTGTAGCCTGGGGCTTGGTTTTGGGATTAAGCCTTTCCTACCCTTTTTGGTGTAAGGTGGTACAATCCTATCATGCCTCAGAGAAGTGACTTTGTATTAGAGACTTCCCTATTATGTATATTGGATTAAGGGTTTGGATTTCTACACTATAAAATGGGAATGGAGCTGGAGTTTGTCTCTTGGTTCCTGGGATGATTAGAGGAGAGAGCAGAGCAGAGGAGAGCAGAGAAAGGTCACGTGGAGGAGGCCAGGAGAAGCAGCCAAGATGGTGGAGTGCTGAGTGAGATGCCAGTTTGTGTAGAGTTTGTATCTGGGAGAAGGAAGGAGATGGGGAACTGAGGAGAATAAGGCTGGTGAGCTAGAAACCTTTGATTCTAGGAAACTCGGATAAGTCAGTAGCTTTGTGAGCACTGAATGTGACTGGGTTTTGGAGCCCAGTGTGTATTTTTACTTGCCCGCCGGGTACAAGCTAGGATTAAAGACTATGGCCCACCAGTTTGTGGCTCCGTTGTTTCTTTACCGACTGTCCGAATCCAATGCGAACCTGCATGGGCCAGACGGCTGTGATGCTGGCCCTGGTCATGGCTTCTGGCTCTACAAATGGCCCACCATTTTTTGACTCCACTGTTTCTTTACTGTCTGCTCTAATCCAATGAGAACCTGCATGTGCATGGGCATAACAGTGGTGACTACTGGCCATAGGAATGATCATCTGCTTCTCCTCTCCTCTCCCTCCGCATTCTCTTTATTTCTCTCTCTCTTATCCTCCCTCAGCTATAGCTTGATTGATTTGAGTGTGTTGGACCCAGGTGCAGAGGATGGCTTCATGGAGCCTCTGCCTCAGGAGCTAAAAATAGCTTGGTTGTGAGCTTGGGTCCCAGATGGACAGAGCATCAGCCCCAGTAGGGGATTGTCAGGTGGATTTCTGTTGGGGCACTTGCAGAGTCTGTCTATCTCCCCTCCTCTCACAAATAAAACAAACTACTATATCTACAACTTCATCATTTAATAGTAAATTATTGTCAATATGCAATTTTTTTTATTTGACAAATTTAAATATTATTTTTTAATTCTGGGCATCTGCTCCTGATATTTTTCAGTCACAGTATATCACAGAGACAGTGACTACTTGGGGACAACATGGTGTGCACCAAGAGACCTAGGGGAGACAATCTCCTATACAGGTTCCTTACGGGTACTTATTGATACACACAAAATAGAAGCAGGGACAAGAATGAGGAAGCCAGGAAGCAGAGAAGAGAAGGAGAAAAGAATGAGGAAGTCAGGAAGGGGAACTTCGTTAGAGCAGATTAAAGAGCAAGGGAAGTAGCTCAAATGCCCCATCTATTGATTAATCAGAATCCCTAGTTCTATCCCTATTGTGCTGCATTCAGCACAGTACCACATTCACTACTTTTGTCAGTAAAGCCACTGTGGCATTTGCCTCAGGGCACTGCACTTTGTCCCCATTCTTAGTTCCTATTTAGGGACTCTACAACAGTATTTTTTTATAAATCAGTTTTTTGATCACGTAGCTTAAATCTTAAAATACTCAAATTGTATTTGCCTCAGTGTAATTGTGAAACTAAGAAAAGAAATAACAAAACAAAATAATATTACAAAATATAATAGAATGAGTCCTGTCTGTTTTAAACTTAATTAAGAAATGATATTAGCCTGACCAGGTGGTGGTGCAGTGAATAGAGCATCGACCTGGGACTCTGAGGACCTAGGTTCAAAACCACGAGGTCACTGGTTTGAGCCCAGGCTCATCCAGTCTGAGTGCAGGCCCACCAGTTTGAGCATGGGGTTGCTGGCTTGAGCATGAGACATGACCTCATGGTCACTGGCTTGAGCAAAGGGTTGGTTGATGGATTGGCTTGAGTCCCTCATTCAAGGCACATATGAGAAGCAATCAATGAACAACTGAAGTGCTGCAACTACAAGTTGATGCTTCTCATCTCTCGCCTTTCCTGTCTCTCTCTCTCTAGCTAAAAAAAATGTTTCAATGTAGTTCATGGTGGGGGAGGGCATGTGAAAAACCCCAAACCCAGCCTGTTAATTATGCATTGAGATTCTCCATTCCACAGTGCACAGGTAACATCAAAGCTCTCAAATAAAATGATTTCTTATTAGCATTTAAGTAAGATTTTTGTCTGATTCTATCATAGAGACTGAAACCAAAGCGGTTTAATAAGACCTCATCACTGAACATCTTAACATTTGAATAAACTATGCTGAAGGAACACTAATTTTGTGTGAGTGTGTCAGTTTGCTTATGTTGGCAAAAGAGAGTATTAAATATTTTGCAACTGAAACAGAATATCTATTTGTTTCCCATAACTTTTAGATATTTTCTGTGTTCACAGTGTCTTTGCTGTTGGAATTGTGTCATAGTGGGAACGGTGACAAGAGGATCAATCATTACCATGAAAGTGAAGCCAATTTCAGAGTTTTTGAGAGCTATATAAAGTCATTGCATTTAGAAAGCATAAGGAAAATATGAGAGTTTGTAGGCACATTTAACTTTTGAGTCACAAAGTACAATAAGCATACTGGAGACTATAAGAATGACTTCAAATGTCGGGTCTGTTTTGGGAGTCTTTTATTTCTGAAAGCTAGCTCATTATAATAATCTGGTATAGTTCTGTTTGATTTACTTGTTAGGGTCCTTTTTGTTGTTCAAGATTGGCTTTGAAGGGCCCTGAAATCTCTGACCTGAGACATTTTACAAGTGGCCTGTAAGGACCCTAAAACCAGTCCCTTTTAAGAAAAAATTATAAAGCCACTTTTTATTGAATACTCAGTTCAATGCAATGTGTTATGTTAGGGTTGAGATAGAGATGGGTCAGTCACCTGTTACTTAAACACTCATTCTTCAATTATCAGATGAGTGACCTTATTTCATGAAGTTTGCAGATAGAAGGCCCCTACTGGTTCCGCTAATAGTTATCTGTTTGGAATTAGACAAACCACTTAACTTTTCTGGCTTTCATCTTTACATGAATAAAGCAAATGTATTGTATTTAAGGTTTTAGAATCCTTTCACCTCAAACAACCTACTGATCTTGTGTATGGCCAGGGGCTGCCATCATGGCCATTCACATGCAGGTTGTCATTGAATTCGGGCAGACGGTAAAAGAAATGGCAGAGTCAGAGGATGGTGGGCCATTCTATTTATTGATATCTCACCAAGATAGGCAAGCCACAAGAAAAGCCAAGGGAAAAGCAGAAAACCTGCTTTTCCCATATAGGGCAAAGGATCAGGGAGGCCTCTGCAATGCTGATAGCAGGAACCTAGTGAGAGTGCCTCCAGTCTGCCTTATTTTATAATATAAAAAATTAAAGCCTTTAAGCGAATATACAACTAAGGAAGTCTCTGATACATAGCCACTTATCTGAGGCATAAATGAGATTCCTCAGAAGAGTGCACCACCCCCTATCATGCAACAGTCAAGAATGTGGGGAAAGCTTAGTTTTGAAAAGACCTTAGTATTAGAAGGGAGGGAAAGGCTTAGTCTTAAAACTAAGCCTTAAGCTATCATGACTTGGCCAGTTTATACCCTGAAAGTGAGCAAACATATACATCATATTTACAAAGTTATTTGACCAACATCTTGAAAGTAAAATTTTTTTATTTAATGTCCCTTGTTAAATTTTTTTCTTACCTTGATTTTAGATAGAATTATTTGATAGTTGCAATTTAACAAGTTCAATTTAAAGTAGGAGAATTTAATGGTAAATCTACAACACACAGGACCAATAAATATGCTTACAGATCAGCTCAATATTCCAAAAAGTTATTTCAATTATTTTCATTCTTACAAGATTTTCAGAAATGGTCCTAATCTCTATTACTTTATTGCTCATATAAATGGAGAGTTAAGGACTAATGGACTGCCAGCCATATGCAGCTTCTTTATTTGTCCTATAAGGTGTTTAAAATTTTAGTCATGAGATGGGACATATGATTTGCAGTTTACCATGATACTGGCTGGACCAAGTCTGTTTCATTCATTTGCATTACCTGCCTAGCATTATGAACTTTCTATGTTGAAAATGCTTTATATCTTTGCTGTTTAATACTGCAGCCACTATTTTAATTAATTGTTATTTTATTTTTTAGAGGGAGAGAGAGATACAGACAGATAGCTAGGAAAGGAGAGAGATAAGAAGAATTAGCTTACAACTGGCAGCTTAGTTGTTCACTGATTGCTTTCTCATACGTGCCTTGACCAGAGGGCTCCAGCTAAACCAGTGACCCCTTGCTCAAGCCAGCGACCTTGGGCTCAAACCAATGACCTTGGGCTTCAAGCCAGCGACAATGGAGTCATGTCTATGATCCCACGCTCAACCTGGCGACCCTGTGTTCAAGGTGGCAAGCTCAGGCTTTTGAACCTGGGTCCTCAGCGTCCCAGGCCTATGTTCTATCCACTGGGCAACCTCCTGGTCAGGCTATTTTTATTTTTTAAAAATGTTTATTTTATTGATTTTAGAGAGATGAAAAGAGAGAGCAGGAGAGAAACAGGCATATTTGTTTCTGCATGTGTCCTGTGGCAATCTCTGCACTTTAGGATAATGCTCCAATCCACCAAGCTATCTGGCCAGAGCCTACAACCGTTATTTTTAATTTTTTGAGATAGGTCCTCCATACTGTTTTCCACAGCGGCTGTACCGATCTACATTCCCACCAACAGTGCAGGAGGGTTCCCTTTCTCCATACGTTTGCTAGCAGTGGTTTGTTGACTTGTTGATGATAGCCATTCCAACAGGTGTGTGGTGATACCTCACTGTGGTTTGGACAACAGTGAGGTGATTGCCAGGAGAGAAAGGGAAATAGAGGAGGGTGTAGTGGGGATAATTGGTGATGGATGAAGACTTGACTTGGGGGAGGTGAACACACAATACGGTGTACAGAGATGTGTTGTAGAGTTGGGCACCTGAAACGTATATAATTATGTTAACCAGTGTCACCTCTGTAAAATTCAATTTTAAAAATTCCCAAATATATAAAATATGCATACAAATAAAAAAATACTGTAGCCACCAGCTCCATGCAGCTTTTGAGCACTCTTAATGTGGCTATCATGACTGAAGATTTAATTTTTAATTTATTTAAATAAAATGTTATTGAAGTTAATTTAAATTTCAGTTTAAATAGCTAGATTTTCTGTTTACGTTATCTATTTCTCGGCAGCAAAATCCCCAAACTAATTTGCTCATAGATTCAGTGAGTCTGGACTTCAAACAGGGAAGCACAGATGGCTTGTTGGGGCCTTAGCTAGGAGGTTTCAAAACAGAGTGTGACTCAGACACTATGGGCTGAACTTATTTGGATATTGCTTCTCTTATATCTGATGCCTGAGTGGGGATGACTTGCAGGCTGGGTTCAGCTAAGATTATCAGCCATGGCACTTACACATAACCTTTGTGACTCGAGTTTGCCACATCACAGAGCCTGAATTTTGAGAGGGAGCATCCAGACAGTATTTCCTAAAAACCATGGCGAAGAGTTATGGCCCTTTCTGACCTTGCTTCAGGAGTTGTGCGATGTCACTTGTCTGCCTCACTCTAGTGATAGCAAACAAGCTACCAAGGCTAGTCAAGATTTAATGAGAAGGAGATTAGATTCCATCTCTTGTTACAAGAGTGACAAGATCACAGTGCAGAAGAGCATGTGGGACATTGGATATTGTGGTGACCATCTCTGAATATACAATCTGTTGCAGTCTGTCCTGCAGAGCAATGCACATTCTTCCCATGTGCAAACCACATTCACCCTTTCCAAGCGCCAATGTTTCCTCCCATTATGATGTTAGCCCAAAGTCTAGGACCTTATCATCTAAACCAGGGGTCTCAAACTCAACTCAGCATGTGGGCCGCAGAGCAAGATCACAGCCGTTTGGCGGGCCGCACTAGGTCTACAAAAGGCAACTGTTATGCAACACTTTTCAGTGTCACAAAACCACCAGAAACTGTAGTTCGCATCACAACTGCTGTTAACTAAGCTAATATCTAGCTAGGATGCTAGAGAAATGAAAAATACAAGTAGGCCCCTAGGCTTACTTAATTTTATCCAAAATATTTTGAACTTCGTGGATTAGTCTGCGGGCCGCACAAAATTGTTCAGCGGGCCGCGAGTTTGAGACCCCTGGTCTAAATCATTTCTGGTGCAGGTGTGGCTCTTTGGCTGTTGTTCCTCTTTAATGCAGTACTTTCCCCCCTTTTTTTTGTTTTCTTTTCAAATATTATATTTAAGAGTAAATTATATTTTGGTGGCATGGGGAGGAACATATACTTAAAAGGTAATTTTTTTTTCAATTACAGAAAAATTTCCTGGTACCCAGTAGACTCAGGAGAGGCAAAGGCTTGTTATTAGCTAAAATTTGAAAACTCTGGAGAGGGGTGACTTTGAAGCGACTCTGTTGTGGTTTGAATCCTGGGATCACAGCAGACATTGTCGGCAACGCTGGGGGGACTTTCGTATCTTTTTATGTATTCCCCCCCCCACCACCAGTGCAGAGGCACGGAGAGGGCTGGGGAAAGACAGGACGATCTTCTCCTGCTTTGAATTTTCCTGTCCCTGGGAAGACGGGGTGAGCTTCTAGGCGGGACATTGGATCCTAGGCGGTGGGAATTACTGATGCAGAGAGGAACCAGGCCGCAAGGCAGGACACACCGAGGGGAGCGTCTGCCGCCCCCGTTAGTACCCGCAGGTCTGAACACTACACTCTTGACCAGGTGGCCAGGCTGTGACTCTGCCCAGGAGGCCATGGCTGTGCTGGAGTACTTTCCCTTTTGATGATATGTAACCTAAAGAGAAATGTTATCTGCCCCCATTCCTCTCCCTGGCACCCAGAATACATGGCAGCTACAGTAACAGGCTAACTGCACTAGGCATCCCCATTCAAAGGGAAGAGGATGGGGAGGAAGCAATAGGTAGTGCATAGCACTCACTGGTCTACAGCAATTCTGAAATCCAGCCAGTTGTATGTCCCCAGTTACCTGATTTGGGCTCCTATGGCTCTTGGCTCCACCCTGGTCTCTTAGTTTTTCTTTTTGAGTTATCTAAATTTTTTTCATTAAAAATTAGGTTATGGCCCTGCCAGTTTGCTCAGTTGGTTAAGCGTGTTGTCCCGAAACAGCAGGGTTGTAGATTCAATTCCCAGTCAGGGCACACGTGGGTAGCAACCAAAAAATGCACGACTTGAGAGGAACAACAAATGCTTCCATTCTCCCTCCCCTCTCACTCCCTTCCTTTCTCTCTAAAAAAAAATCAATAAAAATTAACTGCTGGCTGGATAACTTGGTTGATCAAGTGTGGTCTGAAGCGTGGAGGTTGCCAGTTCAATTCCCTGGTCAGGTACATACGAGAGCATCTTGATTTTCCTGTCTCTCTCTCTCTCCTTGCCTATCTCAAAAATAAATAAATAAAATAAAATAAAATAAAATTAGGCTATGTGCATAGCTGAGTAGTTTTCTCAGCCTGATTCCTGCTCACAGAAATTTTAAGGTTTAAACATCTCTTCATTTTATACTGTCCCAGTATCCTTCAGTTTGAGCTGATAGTGTTCATACATACCTCTTAAAAATTTTGTGGAAACCCTGGTCAGTTGCTCAGTGGATAGAGCACTGGCCCAGTGTACAGACATCCTGGTTTGACTCTGGTCAGGACACACATGAGAAGCGACCATCTGCTTCTCTCCGCCCCCCCACCTCTTTCTTTTCCTTTTTGCCTCCCATAGTCAGTGGCTCGATTGGTTCAAGTGTTGGCCTCAGGCACTAAGAATAGCTTGGTTGGTCTGAGCATGTCAGCTTCAGGTGCTAAAAATAGCTTGGTTGATTTGAGCATTGGCCCCAGATGAGGCTTGCCGGGTGTATCCTGGTCAGCGCACATGCGAGAGTCTGTCTCACTATCTCCCCACCTCAAAAAGAAAAAAAGGAAAAAGAAATTGTGGATTCTATGACTTTATAGAAGTTCCCATCCACACCCTTAAGCTCTTTATCTCAATCATTCCCTGAGACCCACCTTCTGAGGTTTGCAGCCCAAACTGGATTTGATCTTGGCACCGAAGCTATTTTCTAATTTGAAAGTCTTTGCTTTCTAGAGAGTATTAAATTGAGAAGCAGTATTGTTGAATCTATTGTAGCAAGTCCTGCCTCATATATAGTACCTCCAAATTCTTCCTGAATTTTTAGCATCTCTTTATTTGTATCTTACATAAAATTAAGAGAAACCAGTTAACATTTTTGATGTTTTGTCCAGAAATTGTCTTAGCGCTATCAATTCATTAGATAATCCCCACATGAGTGCAGGTGGTAGTGTTGTAAAACTTTCCATCTCTGCTGCTTTTCTCCAGCTTCCAAAACTTTCTCCTCCCTTTTCTCTGAGCTCTAAGGGATAGTCTTCTAGATGCCTATCCATCTTCTATCCCCTACTCAAACCCCACCAATAAATAATCCATGTTTTAGAAAAATAAAATGCCCATAAATTCTATAGGTCAAGAAATTATACAGGACACAGTGGGTATGGTTTTTCCCTGCTTTCAACGTCTGGGGTCTCTGCTGGGCAGTGTGGAATGGCTGAGGACTGGAATCATTTTAGAGGCTTCTGTGCACACATGTACTGGCACTTGGGCTGAATGAAGGCAGGGCTCAGCAGTGTCTATTAACTGGAATACCAAACATCGGCTCTCAGTGTGACTTAGGATTTTTGCGATATGGCAGATGGAGTCTAAGAAGATGTGGTGAGGGAGGGATTGAGAATTGGGTGGAAGCTGCATGAACTTTTTAGATATAGATTTAAAATTCACACAGGATTACTTCTATAACATCTTACTGATTATCAGAGGTTCAGTAAAACCAGTCCAGATGTAAGGAGAGGGGGATTAGATTTAATTTTGTGATTGGGGAATGGCAAGGCAATATTGTAGGAGATCATATAAAATGATAGATATTTTTGGGCCTTTCTTGGAAGATACACTCTTCTATACTGTGTCAAATTCTTTATCAAATGATATATAGATTGGAGAATTTTGTCATCATCATTTCTGGTTAAGACATTAAATCCTTCAGGTGCAGGATTTTGAGTTATTGATTTTCAGATAATTATGTGAAGAAGCCCATGAGCCAAAGATTACCAGGGACTCATTTATGATCAAAGAAAATTAGGTTTATTTAACTTACTGCCACTGGGAAGAGGCCTATAGAGGAACTGTTGGGCATTTTGGTAAGAAAGAATTGCAGGAAACTTGTAAAATTTTGGCTGTGCTGGGCTGTGTTAAGTAGAGCTTAAGGGAGTCTAGTTCTGGAATGGGTGCTGTCAAAAAGTGAAAGAGTAGTTTCGTAATTTTTATCTGGAGGTAAAGGGATTAAAGTAGGGTCACTGTTCATTGGTCAAGAAGCAGGAGTCACCCGTGTGAACCAACACAGATGGATGTTCAGATATTCGTGTGATTGCAGGGCATCCTTGTCTTTGTCTGGTTTCACACACAATCACAGAACAGTCTTATCTCTGCTTTTTTGCACTATCTCACAGTTCAGCCTTGTCCAATTCTTGTTTATATTCTGTAAAAGTTGTTATTTCTTTTCTTGGGAACATTAAGATCTAGCTGTCATGGGCCGAGGCAATTTTTTACTTTCTCACAAGTAAAAGTAATCTTTATCTTTTAATGAATAGCCTTAGGTGTAAATAAACCAATTAGAAATTAGTCCCTAGTTGTAATCAACTCACCTCAGTGAAGTTGAACCAAGAAACAGTGGGATCATTTCCCATCATTATCCATTGTATAACCGATAAATCAAACTGCTATCCACTTTCAAAGTCTCGGTGTTAAGTGCTTATTTTTCCTTTGGTTTATCGTTTGTCAGTTAGGGAGGGAAAACAAATGAACTTTCTGCTGCTAAGAGAGTTGAAACCTGGTACAGAATTTTTGGATGTGGTAAGATGCTGCAGGGAGTCAAAGCTGTGCCATTGTTTTAGTCCTTTAGAAATTGAGGGATGATAGAAGAATTCTGGAGCTCCGTCATTCCTGCATCAGACTTTTTGGGCAGGGACTAAAACTTCTTTTTTTAATTTTTTAATTTTTTTTATAAATTTTTATTAATGTTAATGGGGTGACATCAATAAATCAGGGTACATATATTCAAAGAAAACATGTCCAGATTATCTTGTCATTCACTTATGTTGCATACCCATCACCCAAAGTCAGATTGTCCTCCGTCACCTTTTATCTAGTTTTCTTTGTGCCCCTCCCCTCCCCCTCCCCCTCTCCTCCTTCCCTCCCGCGCCCCCCTTCCCCCCCACCCCCAGTAACCACCACACTCTTGTCCATGTCTCTTAGTCTCGTTTTTATGTCCCACCAATGTATGTAAAGTAGTGCAACCATTATGGAAGAAAGTATGGTGGTTCCTCAAAAAACTGAAAATAGAACTACCTCATGACCCAGCAATCCCTCTACTGGGTATATACCCCAAAAACTCAGAAACATTGATACGTAAAGACACATGTAGCCCCATGTTCATTGCAGCATTGTTCACAGTGGCCAAAACATGGAAACAACCAAAAAGCCCTTCAATAGAAGACTGGATAAAGAAGATGTGGCACATATACACTATGGAATACTACTCAGCCATAAGAAATGATGACATCGGATCATTTACAACAAAATGGTGAAATCTTGATAACATTATATGGAATGAAATTAGTAAATCAGAAAAAAACCAAGAACTATATAATTCCATACATTGGCAGGGACTAAATCTTAAAAAGTATGACATAAAGAAAACTTTCCTGGGTGTCTCGCAGGCTTGTTTGCCCTTGTAGCCTATAGAGGTAAGACTTACACTTTTTTTTCTCCTTTTATGTTTGAGGTTGGAACATTTAAGTTACTACATGAGTACTAGGATGCCATCTGAAAAAATATGTATCAATTAAAAATAAAAATGAAGTATAGGTCCTCAAAGAAATACTTATACCACTGCAGAGCCTATTTTCAGATACTGCTTTGAACATAGAATTCATTTGGTATTGAATGAGGTCAACATGATTTAGTAGCCCCTGACCTGGGTGAATCTTTTAGATACAAAATTTATAAGAACCTAAGGGCAGAGGATGTGCTAACACCAGCCTACTTCCTAGTGGGAATAACAGTTGTTGCTCAAATGTTGCCTGAAAACAAAGCTTCTGCCTGCCTTCCCAGTTTCCACTGCTCCGAGCAGGAATGGCTCTGTATGGATGGAAAAAGCAAGGATGAGGGACAAAGGGAGTCACGGCTTCCTTTTTTCCTATCATTGCTTACAAACTCCCCACTCCTAGCACCAGCTTTCTCAGGCCTTCTTTCACTTATTTCACCATTCTTTCTGCAGGAACAAGTCCTACTGCTTATTTTAGATTCTTTTGCTCTAACCACAAGGTTTAAGAAGCCCAGGAGTCTTATTTTCTTTGATGTATAAATGAATCTTTGCTTCTGAACTGCCAACAGATCTACTGTCATCCATGTGTACAGAATCTAAAGGAAGAAGAAAGGCTGCCAGAGAATCCATAGGGAGATTTCTTTCTTTCCATATATATTTGTACAGTTGTTCTCCCTTTTCCCAAAGATCCTGGTTGCTGCTAGTCAATGAAACACTTGTCTACGTGCTGCTGTGAAAAAACTTTACGGATGTAACTATAGTCCCATATTGTTTGACCTCAACTTATGGAAATGACACAGGTGGGCCTGTTCTAATCAACACAGGTTCTTTAAAAGACAAGGAAGTCAGAGAGATTCCAAGTCCTAGAAGGGTCTGACTTGCTGATGTTGATGGGATATGGAAGGGGCCACAGGAGAAAGTATGTGGGCAGCCTCTGGAAGTTGGAAGTGGCTCCCATCTGACAGTCAGTAAAGAAACAAGGCCAACTACAAGAAATTGAATTTTACCAACAACCTGAAGGAGCTCAGAAGCCGATTCTTCTTCTCCAGGGTTTCCTGAAAGGAATGTAGACCTTCTGACACCTTGGTTTTGGCTTTGTGAGACCCAAGCAGAGAATCTAGCTGTATGGTGCTGGAATTCTGACCTACAGAACTCAGCTCATTTTGTTACTTTAAGCTGTCACGTTTGTAGTAATTTTTTTCCACAGCAATAGAAAACTAAATAAGACTCAATATTTACAGTGAGTTTCCTACAGTATTCAAGGGGATTGGGAAAAGACAGGATTGAGAAAAACATGCTTTCCTTTAAAGGTATGTGTTGTTATCCAAGGGCTAAATTTAATATTAACACCAATGAAGTGTCTCCAGTGGAAAAAACAAGTGGAGACAGCCTCATTTCACTGTAAAATAAGTTGAATTACATGTTGATGCTGCTATATCCATGTTGTTGGGGACCATGGATATTAACTCTGTTCTTCAAGCAGATTCTTTGTAGAGCATTTTTCTTTCTTTCATTAGAGAAATTATAGTAGAATGAAGTGGTTAGGAACACAGGTAAACTAGGATAATACCATCTCATAGAGATGTGAGAATTAAATGACAAAATAACTTAAGTACGTGTTAGTCATCATCAGCATCATCTCGAGTTTCAATGATTAAAGGAAATGCAAAATTTTAGGATAAATACTGACTAAATATCAAGAAACCTCTTTTCTTTCCTGGTCAGTTCCTAAATTAAATATTAGTTCTTTCTGTAAATTATCACTATAAGTAGACATCAATCAAAAAAGCTTTCAATAATAATTAATAACACATGTAAACTAAACTGCTTCATCAGCTCTCTAATTGTGAGGTTTCATTCCTTGAAGTCTTTCAGGAATACAAACTTAAAAAAAAATAGCCAAATTTATCCCTATTCTTTTCCCCTTTCCCCTTAGTCTTACCTCTGTTTGCACAACCTGGTCACTGTTTCCCGGGACCAGGATGAACTGGCTCCCTGTTTTATACCCAAGATGACCAACATTCAGATAGAACTCTCCATCCCTCATTTCATTGGGCCATAGTCCCTGCTAATCCCTATTGTAGCTCTGACACAGAAGCTGAGGGTCATTTACCATTTATCATTTCACACCTAGGTGGTACATGTTATTCACATGATTAGGCAAGGCACATGAAAGCAGGCAGCCTTCCTTTCTTGCTTAATGGAATGTTGCAAAGAAGCAAAAGTGCAAAAAATTCTCATGCTACAGTTCAAGATTTTGAAAAACTTCTCATTATTTCCTTCTGTTCCTTTTAACTTACATTTAACGTCTCCTAGGAAAGAAGCCGCCTAAGCACCGTGGTATTTTGTACTCTTGGTGACAGTTTATCAAGCACATCTAATTTCCAGATGAAGGAAGAATTGTTATATAAAAATGGCAAGTCTCTGTTTGCTGAGACAGTACACCAAGATTTCCTGGTATACTGAGGAAAGTCAACCCCGAAGTAGATTAACTTGACTTTATCTTCCAAGGCTTTGCTCAAATTACCCTAATTTCCGGTTTTCTTTTACAGTTGAAAGTTGGTTTTATAATCTCCAGTTGGCAGCTGTAAGTTCCTGTTCCATGTGTGTTCAATCTAGATGTCAGTCAGGTGGGATGATTAGCCATCTATACTTCTACAGTGCTCACTCTATGTTATGTTAGGTACTTTTGAATTAACAAAGGATAATAAAGATGAGGCAACTGCCTTCAATTAGACAGTCAGAAAATATTTATCAAGCGCCTTTTCTGTGCTGGCTAGATGAGGTAGAAGTTGATTTTTCCTTCACAGAGCTTACAGTTTAGCAGCGGCAAGACAGATACTAACGAATGATGTTCAGTGTGAGGAGTCCTGTGAGCAAGGTGTCTGAGAACCCTTAAACATCTCACATCCTGCTAGGAAATGCAAGAGCAATTAAAGCAGAGACTGTTACTAGTCCCGAAGCTGATTTTTGTTAGCAGATATCCACTGTTGAATCTCTGTTGTTGTTTGACCATACAGGATTTTAATTTTTTATTTATTCATTTTAGAGAGGAGAGGGAGAGACAAAGAGAGAGAGAGAGAGAGAGAGAGAGAGAGAGAGAGAGGAGCGACAGAGAGAGAGAAGGGGGGAAGAGCTGGAAGCATCAACTCCCATATATGCCTTGACCAGGCAAGTCCAGGGTTTCGAACGGGCAACCTCAGCATTTCCAGGTCGACGCTTTATCCACTGCGCCACCACAGGTCAGGCGACCATACAGGATTTTAAATTTGATTTAGTTAACAACTTTAAAATGCAAAAATCCATATAATATTCCAAATTTCTAATTCCTCTTGAAAAAATGAAACTTCTGGCAACATTGAGCCTGCTTTCCTCCTGTCTTTCTATTGTTGGAGCTGTATAATATCGTGTAGCTGTTTCATGTGCCCTCCACTGGGCATAGTCCCTGCCAATCTCTATTGTAGCTCTGACACTGAAGCTGAGGGTTAATTGCCATTTATCATTTCACACCTAGGTGCAGAGGCAGATTTAACAGTGGGTGCACAGGGCATGCACCCTGGGCCCCGACTTCTGAAGGGCCCCCCAAAACCCCAACTTTATACTTTGTTTTAATGACACCAAATTTGGTTTCATATGTGCAATTTTAACATAATACATAATATTTTTTATTTATTTAAAAATAAGGTTAATATGTATTTTTTTCCTTGTCTCTCTTTTTTTTAAATACTCTTTATTTATTTTTATTTTATTTATTCATTTTTAGAGAGGAGAGAGAGAGGGAGAGAGAGAGACAGAAAGAGAGGAGAGAGAGAAGGGGGGAGGAGCTGGAAGCATCAACTCCCATATTTGCCTTGACCAGGCAAGCCCAGGGTTTTGAACCGGCGACCTCAGCATTTCCAGGTTGACGCTTTATCCACTGCGCCACCACAGGTCAGGCTCCTTGTCTCTTTTTTTTAAGGGGTCCAATATTTTCTTCTGCACCCAGGGACTCAACCGACTTTAATCTGCCTCTGCCCAGGTGGTACAATTACTCCCATGATTAACCTAAGCTGCTGTATTTATTTGCATTAGCCAATCCTGACTGCCATTGTTTATAGTGTGTAAAGTTTATAGTATATATCAACAAGCTTTAATGGAACAGAAATATCTGGGAAAAAGAGTAGACATAGTCATTGGTGAAAATGAGTTACATTTTGAATGATTTCACAGAAGCAGTGATGTGTAATAGCATTTCACATGAAGCTTGTGCCTAGTTTCTTAAGGTAAAAGGATAAACCATTTTTTATGAAAGGATTATTTGTTCAAAGTCTTAGGGCTGCCTGTGAAATACAAGTCACATTTATTGTTAACCAGAGGAGAGTTTTCAAGATATGTATGTCCAGTGATTGCCTCCAGAAATTTTTTTTTCTATCTTGAGATTTAGATTCAAATAGTTTGAAATAAGGGCTCAAAATGAATGTTTGGAAAAAGTACTCTTTAGTGTTTTTCAACTGCTGGTCTGCCAGAAATTTTGTGCCACCAGAAATTATGAAGATTATAGTCTTCATACAACATCAGGGTGGTTAACTCTCTTGTGGACTGGCATGTAATTTCTGGTGGACTGTTGGTTGAAAACCATTGCTTTAGGTGGTTCTCATGTCTACCCTCTTCCTGAAATCTTGCCTTGATAAATACTAAGCTAGAGCATATTAGAAATCAAGGCAGTTCCTGGCCGTTGGCTCAGTGATAGAGCGTATAGATGTCCCAGGTTGGATTCTCGGTCAAGGCATGCAGGAGAAGCGACCATCAGCTTCTCTCCTTCTCTCTCTCCCTCTCCCTCTCCCCCTTCTCTCCCTCTAATTCTCCTGCAGCCAGTGGCTGTATTGGTTTGAACATGGCCCGGGGCACTGAGGATAACTCGGTTGGAGTGCATCAGCCTCAGGTGCTAAAACGAGCATCGGCCCAAGACAGGGTTGTCAGGTGGATCCTGGCTGGGGTGCATGCAGTAGTCTGCCTCACTATCTCCCTTCCTCTCACCTAAAAAAAAAAAATTGTCAAGGTAAATGAAGGGGAAGATTATGACTTTGAACCCCATAGCTTAGAGTTTATGTTTTGAAAAACAAAACATAAACAAAACAACACCTTAACAATAACAACCACAATTACTGTGCCCCAGGCATTATTCTAAATATTCTGTATGTAAGAAACTCAGTTTTGTTTTTTTTTTCTCTTTTTTTTTTTTTAATAAATTTTTATTAATGGTAATGGGATGACATTAATAAATCAGGGTACATATATTCAAAGAAAACATGTCTAGGTTATTTTGTCATCAAATTATGTTGCAAACCCCTCGCCCAAAGTCAGATTGTCCTCCGTCACCCTCTATCTAGTTCTCTGTGCCCCTCCCCCTACCCCTAACTCTCTCCCTCCCTCCCTCCCAGGTCCTCCCTCCCCCCCCACCCTTGGTAACCAACACACTCTTGTCCATGTCTCTTAGTCTCATTTTTATGTTCCACCAATGTATGGAATCATGTAGTTCTTGTTTTTTTCTGATTTGCTTATTTCACTCCTTATAATGTTATCAAGATCCCACCATTTTGCTGTAAATGATCTGATGTCATCATTTCTTATGGCTGAGTAGTATTCCATAGTGTATATGTGCCACATCTTCTTTATCCAGTCTTCTATTGAAGGGCTTTTTGGTTGTTTCCATGTCTTGGCCACTGTGAACAGTGCTGCAATGAACATGGGGCTACATGTGTCTTCACGTATCAATGTTTCTGAGGTTTTGGGGTATATACCCAGTAGAGGGATTGCTGGGTCATAAGGTAGTTCTATTTTCAGTTTTTTGAGGAACCACCATACTTTCCTCCATAATGGTTGTACTACTTTACAGTCCCACCAACAGTGAATGAGGGTTCCTTTTTCTCCACAGCCTCTCCAACATTTGCCATTACCCGTCTTGTTGATAATAGCTAATCTAACAGGAGTGAGGTGGTATCTCATTGTAGTTTTGATTTGCATTTCTCTAATAACTAATGAAGCTGAGCATCTTTTCATATATCTGTTGGCCATTTGTATCTCTTCCTGGGAGAAATGTCTGTTCATGTCCTCTTCCCATTTTTTTATTGGATTGTTTGTTTGTTTGTTGTTGAGTTTTATGAGTTCTTTGTAAATTTTGGATATTAGGCCCTTATCTGAGCTGTCGTTTGAA